>NC_136011.1:16733470-17047636 GCF_048128805.1 Centroberyx gerrardi
GCGGAAGGCCACACTGAAGTCAAGGTCGCTACATGCAAAGGCTTCTAAGGAAGGTTTTTCTGGCTGAAAGAAAAATGGAACCAACTCCCAGTCGGCCACTTTTATTTAGATTTCTGCTAGTGCTACTGTAGGCAATATGCTAATGAGAAGGACTTGATAAATGACTCGTAATATTTCCCAGACATTTTGCTTTCCCTCAGAAGTTTGCCAATCTGATGTAGCTTGAAGATAATAAGGCACACTCCGTCATTATATCAATTTTTGTTACCCAGATATTTCAGCCCACGTTAGTAATGATGAGCAAAAAGCAAACGAACCAAGGGCAGAGCCTGGCACCATTGATCAAACACTGTCATTTAAGCACTGCTAATCCCAGAGACACACGGGGAGGGACATACACACACAACACCCCCTCACACACACAAACCCACACGCTGCATGAACAAATCTGTGCATGCATGTACGCATATGCATGAATGCACCAACAAATACATGCATAAGCGCACATATTACACAGAGAGAAACACACAGGCAAAGAAACAAAATGTAATGGGGTGTGATTACAGAAAATTATGTTGCCCATGTACACTGGGTTGAATAAAGACGTTTCAATATTTCCCAGAAATACATCATTAGTTTACATGTTTTCTTAGCAAGCAAAATACACAGTATCTCATTTTAATGACTTTCAATCATATTTAGTCTGTTCAGATCTAGCTAATAGTCCATAAATAGGCTATTATTCAAGAGTGTTGCCAGAGCTTTGGTCTCATACATGACACATTACTCTTGTTTGCTGTATGTTCTGTAGCTTGCATTCAGGCATCTGGGAATAATGCTATGGATTTTAATCAATGCATGCCCTATTCTAATGAACACTGTACTGGTTTGCTCATTGCCCTTTTTTGTTGAAATGAATATACTTATTACTTCATGTTCTTTTCATGCAAGCCCCTACTCAGATCTTCAGAAGAGGTCACCGACACTACAAAGTACATAATTTGCTTACATTTTCAAATTATTTCAATAGCATCAAATTAAAATGTGATGTTGTTATATTTGATGTTTACCCAGTGCTACACCCCCACACCCCATCATTACTAGCTTAAGGAATGGCAATGGAAATATTTATACTACTGCAGGGCACTTGGCTGTGGTTGCATGTGGTCAGGACTTCCAGATTGTAATAAACCAGACACCAGGAACTTTGCCTGACTGCTCCCCAAGCTTAGCTCTCTGCTCTGGGTTGTAAAACTCCTTGACCTGGGAGGGGGGAGTTGCTCAGGGTGGGTGGATAGTGGGTCAAACAACTGCTTCATGGGTAGGAAAGAGGTGAGGGGAGGGTTCCATGTAGAAGTAAAAAAGATAAAGGCCAAAATGCCTAAGTAGTCACTGAGGGGTCAAAGTGCATACAGAGTTCACTAGGCTGGCGACGGAGGCAGAGGGGAGGAGTGAGGGAGGCACAAAGGAGAAGAAACAAAGAATGCATACCCAACATGGAGGTTCTCCCTTACCTAGGATTTCTTCCAATTAGGGTTGTTGGAATGGGAGGAGGTGAGGATAAGACTAAAAAGAATGAAGTGGAAGTTTTTGCCCCCTGCCACACATGGTCTTTGATCTCCACAGATGGTGAAAGATCCTGTTGTTGAGAGCATGCTGTCCCTGCTAACTGTATGTGGACAAAACAAATCTCAAGCCCAGGCAACTCTGCTGCAGCTTAAAACAATGGCATGTTTTCTCAAGAGAACCAATATATTCCTAACAGCCTTTCAACACTTGTCAAATGAAATTGACTGAAGGCAACATCACACGCAAAGATGGAAATTAAACACACATGAAGCAATTTAAAAAAAGGTCCAAAAAACCAAAACCAACAAACAGTAAGAATGCAAAACAACAACCCTGGACACTGAACTATATTTTCCCAATGATGGCATTGTAATGTAATTTCAACAAAAAATAGAACATTCCGCTCTTTCAGCTCAGCTAGTGAACTGAGAGTGATGCTTATCATGTCTCTGAAAACATGCTCTTAATGCATGACCACAGCTGAGGGGCTGGAAGAATGCAGTAGGATAGAGTTCCTGGCACTTGTTGCATGCTTCTCATTGCCTGTTTATCCAAACCAATAAAGACAAAGAATGTAACTCAGGGAACACAGTTTTCTGAGGCTTTAGCAGTTGGGAAAAGTGCTATATTACCCAGGACACAGGGGATAAGAGTTAGAATACTTCCCCCCCCCTATGATTGAAACTGCGATAAAACAATGTTATCCATTATTTCAGATTTAAACTTAAAACAACTTTAAATTAAGAAGATCAAAGGTTATAGTATCCACCAAAACTAAAGAGCACCATCATTCTATGAGCAAACTATATATTCTAAAAGTACCATTGCATATTGCCAATATTGTCTAATAATACAAGACATTTAAAGTGAAGAGTTGCATAGAATCTCCTGTAAAACACTGCAGGGACCTGTTTGAAGAGACAAGGCTACGCTTTAGGCCATTTGCACAAATTTACGTCCCAGTTCTTATTAATGCAATTGATAATTCATCATCTCTGTTTTAATTAGAGAAGCCACTTAACAGGCTAAGTATATCCCTTGGAAGAGGACGCAGCATAGGAAATATCCTTCCAGCATGTTATTAAAAGAAATACATCAACAGAACACGAGTACAATGGGCAATTAACAAAGCTCCAAGAAGCCATAAATCCTTCATTAACAAACAATCCTGTCAGACAGTGCTATGGTTGCAAGCAAGGCCCAAATTCCACACCAGTCAGCCAGGCTTATTTTGTTAACATGAGTATATGTTAGGAACCTAGAAGCGAATGTAAACACCATTCTATGAGATCTCTGAGCTGTCACTTACAGGGGAGATCTCCCCTTCTGATTAGAACCGGAGCAACACCAGCTTAGCTGAACTAATATTTGTAGGGCCAAGATAAATCACTCAGGCTTTGTTTTACCACATGCTAGTCACTCAGTAGTAATAGACTCAGTTATGCCTCTCCGCCTGCCAGGCCTAGTGCCTCACTTGACAAAGAATACTACATGTAGAAAGTAATGAACACAGACTCCAGAGTAGATTAACTTGATCTGCTGAGAGGAAAACAATCCTAAGGTGTCTAGTTTAGAAAAACTAGTAACTCTACACTGTATTTGCATATCATTTTCAAGGCAAGCTATCCATCAGGGATTTTTTAACATTATTTTTCAACAGCACGCCTTCTGTAACCAAAAAAAAGCTTTGTTGAAGCTTTTTCACTTTTTTTAATGGAACACACCTTGGCATAGAAAAAAAAGAACATAAAAAAAATCGCAGCAATGAAAGGTCTCTCAACAAGTCTGCTGTGTTGTTCTGGAGCTGATGTTGTATTACAATCCACTCACAAACTTTGGCAGGTAGTAAATCAGTCAACAGTAAACGCCATCCTTTATCAGATCATAAAATCTGCTTGTAGGCATTTAATTTTTCCCCCTCTTATTTTAACAAGGAAACAGGCAGCCTGGAGAAACCATGTTTTGTTTTTATAGAGGTTAGAGGAAAAGTAGAGAGTGTGTAAACAGGGCTAAGCCAAGCACTTCTTATGGATTTGTTTTTGCCTGCGAGCGACAACAACACGGGGAACTGCCATTCTTGTGAAAGCAGGTATGAGTGTTCTACAAATTTCACTTGACAGATGAATAAGGAAGGATTGCAAATGAATGTTTGTTTTCAGACAGTTATTATGCTAATGCTTCAAGGCAATATTTATAATGGCAACAAGCAGTTTCATGGGAACACTTTCAGACTGAAAATTAGGTTTAAAGCTTTGTCACATAGTATTAAATTATTTTAATTTTTAACCCTCATATTTAACCCTCATTAGAATAATACAAAATGCCATGACTCATTAAATCACTGTGTGAGTGACCCTGTCTTACAGATAGTTTGATCTGTATTACTCTGTAAAAGTAATGTTCTGATAGTTAAGAGAGGCATCAGTCAACCTGTCTATCTCCATGCAGAGATCTCAGCCCGTGCCGTACCCTTCCATGGCCTTAAGGGGCAGTCTTTACTCACTTCACTCCTATTAGAGGCCTCTGTGTCTGGGGTGAATTGGCCATGGAGCGGGCCTTGCCCAGCTCTTGCCCCAGCCCCTGCATCCCCCCTGCCCTTCCCTGCACCACCCTGGCCTCTCAGAATGGCAGCCCTTATAAACACCCTTCACTGTGCTCCCTTTTTTACAGTAGGTGAGGTCAGAAGTTCAACCCCCAGGTTTTAACAGTTAAGGCCGAGCTGTGAACTTGTGACCTCCTGGAGTGGGTGGGAAGGGGGAGGGAGGGGAAGAGGACGGGAGGGGAAGAAAAGGGAGAGGGGGGGTCATCTCTCTCTTCAATGCAGAATGGCTGGATTTACAGCTGCATGCTGACTGCATTGCAAGCACAGCAGAAAGCACCTGATAGCATCTCCTTGGGGGAGGAACCGCCCGACCCCTTTGTAGTCTCACTAACAGTCACCCCAGCACCATAAATCATGTTAATTACTTGACTGATGGAATAAATCTTAAAAAAGTCAGTCTGTGGCAGAGAGGCTTGGAACAGGAGGTTCCCGCACCACAGTTCTGCTTGCTCTGCGTTATCTGTCATCCCACAGTCACTGGGTAATCTGTCCATTTGTTGTTGTCTGAGCAGGACATTTGAAGATGTGGACAGGCTGAGGGGGGACTGTGTATTTCTGACACAGATATCTCCCAGTAATCCATCTTCCAATGGGTGGTCTCTAAGGGTGCATTTCATAAAAGTAAGTTAATGACAAACTGAGGATCAGCAGGTTGCTGTGTTAAAATGCAAATGCCTGGATGGGCTTCATTTAAGAAAAGAGTTTGCCTTTCCATGACATAAGCGAGACAGCAACAGAAAGTTTTGAATTCATGGTTAAATTTTACCGTTAAGTAGTATTCTAAGTATTCTACCATGAAACATTATTCTTAAGTGTGCTTTTTAGAGAATGGTTTCAAACACTACACAAATCTCCCAGCGTCCAGCTTATATTATTACTGCGTGAAAAAGAGAATAATGTTATTTTTGAGAGACATTTCTTGCGAAAATTTAGATGACATTTATTTCCTGTTTTCCACATGCTACCTGATTACATGGAACCGAAGCAGCTCAACTCACAGCCACGGAGCAGCATGCCAAAGACATGAAAGGTCATTCACACACAATAACAATCCTTCTAAGAGTGCACTCACAGCCTTGTGGGT
Source organism: Centroberyx gerrardi (assembly GCF_048128805.1). Lineage (NCBI taxonomy): Eukaryota > Metazoa > Chordata > Actinopteri > Beryciformes > Berycidae > Centroberyx > Centroberyx gerrardi. The sequence continues at coordinate 16,738,726 of NC_136011.1, forward strand.
AATTACAGTTCTTTCGCTGGAGTGTTTTGTGTTTCGCTTTGCTTGTTCTGTCTCAAAAGCTAACAACCACTCATTATTCACGGTTTGAGTTGGGCTTTTTTTTTTTCTTCAGTAGGGCAAATTACACACAAGAGTGACAGCTCTCAGAGAAAGAGAGGACCAGCAGCCTCGCCGGGTTCTGGTAAGTGCAGTCTTAAATCAAGGGGGCAGGGACGCTGACTACAGCCCTGCAGTCTGTTGACTTTGTGGCAAGGGCAGCAAAGGGTTGGACACATGGATATACTGTACCGTTACAATGCCCACTACAATAAACTGCCTTCCTTAGGAGCCATAAAGTGTCTGTGATATACTATTCTGAGATACATGTCCAGCACTTCATATCTTAAAAACTGTTCAATTTATCCACTGTAGGAGCTTTTGGTGCAAACATAGTGGGAGGCTGTCCTAATTCTAAGATAGAGAGTTTATTGAAGCGTGTATATATGTGTGTGTGTGTGTGTGTGTGTGTGTGTGTGTGTGTGTGTGCAAAGCCTCCAAGCCCTGCAGGCCCTCACTGGCACCACACAGGGAGACCGACACAGACAACCAGACCTTACACACACACACACACATGCACGTACATGCACACACCCACAGACAACACCACCCCACCCTGTTCCCCCTTGCGCACATTCACACACACACACACACACACACACACACACACACACACACACACACACAGATCTACCTGTCTGGTGAGTTTGGGGAATGTTTCTCCTTCGGATGGATTTATGGTGGCAAACAGAGGGTAATGAAACCCAGAGAGATATTTACTGTCAGTGTCAAAGCTTATTATCCTGGGGAGGAAAATGGGGTCAACTGGAAATGCTTGCTGAAAACTGGGTGTTGTCTCTTGTGTGAAAGAAAGAAAAAAACAGTCTTGTCTGTGTCGCCAGAGTTCTGAGATCTCAAACAGTGAGGTCAGTGTTGCAGCATCAGACATCAATGAGGCAGGAATAAATGAGCAATTCACAGAGAATGTCTGATGTTGAATTATTTTGCCACAGCGTTTTGCTGCACTGTTTAATTACTTTGCTATGGTCCATAACTTTCACTGTGCAGCTGATCTGGCATCTTCCTCTATTTAAAGTGCACACGAGGCCACCATATGAACATCAAGATAATATACACTCAGCATACAGAAGGAGGACATTTGTTTGACACACATGCCATTGTCTGATATCAAATCTCATAATAGAACATTTATTAGGCTACATTCATTCCACGGCTTAGGAGTGGTTTAATTTGACAAACAGAGTATTCTGGCTGCCTTGTGCAGGCTTGTTACTCGCCACCTAACAAAACATGAGGGGATAAAATTTTGATAGCGATCCACTAAAACACCACTGTGGGCTTGGTTGCTTTCAAACAGCAATAGATCACCAGGTGTAACTGCTTCAAAGACAGTACATAGCCACTTGCCACTCCATGTAAACACTGATCAGACGCTGCAGACAAAAGCTACAGTTCAATGGTAATCTCCCAGACAGAGGTCAGTTTACAGCTGATAGAGCATCTAGAGTAAATGGCTGAAAGGGGAGGAGATCATGTTACAAAACCGCCCTTCCTTTTCATAAACTTTTTATTGTTACTGTACAGGACAACACAGCACTATTTACTATGCATTTATGTTCAACTGCTACCTTCAAATGCACATTTCCCCCTTACAAAGTCATTCTGATCCCACTCTCCTCTAGTCTGTCTTCCCATTTTCACATGCGAGGATTATCGTGATAATGCAAGCCGATACCGCAGTATTGATCACGCCGTTTACCTTGACTGCTTAAGAAAGGCTTGTCAATACAATCAAGCAAAAATGAATGAGCTGTCCGAACGAGCTTCTCTGCAGATAATTAATACATCCAGAACCTCACAGAAGCACAGAACTGGATTGGATCTGCACACAGTGCTGCAGCTTACCTCCCCATGATGCTCTGTTTGAAGAGGAATACAATGGTGTACTATTAAAACCAGAGGAGTGTTGATGCATTCCTATTCATACGCAACTCCACTGAACCAAAGCCCACAAGCACATTCAATTATTCTTCTCCTGAGCCATTATAGGGAGAATGGCTAATATTATCCCCGACTAATGGTAGATAATACACAATATTCAGGAGTTCAGTGTACAGAGCATTTGCACAAGCCTTAGTAAAGGCCCATACTTAATCATCCATTTGGTACTCTGGGGACTAGGTTGGAATAACCGATAGCAACACCGCTGTTGGCGCTGAAGCCAAGCTAGAACTGAACATGTTCATCAGAGGAGCATAAGTGCTTAGGAAGCAGGAACAGAATTGCAGTTTTTGTTTCCACAAAAGTGGTAAGATAATAAATTGAGCAAATGTGTTTTTATTGTGATGGATTTTGTATTCTGCATTAGCCAAATTCTTTAACAAATAGGACTGTAAAAGCTGGAGAAGGAGAATCAATGAAGTAATGTGCGACAGATATTATAAGGCGGTTACATAAACAACAAAGATTAGAACTGACCTAAGTTAGACAAGGCATTGGCATGAATGTCAAACAGCTTTATTAGAACTTGTATCATTAATTTTGCTCCATCATTTCCTCTGGGAGACAGACTTAAATAGATCACATTGGTTGAGATCCATTATCCATCAAAGGATCCCCATTCATCCCAAATGCATAATTTCTATGGCTGATGTGTTGCAGTTTCCAATGCATCAACATTATTTATGGTTTGACATTATAAAAGTAAGTGCATAATTTATGACCCTCAATTAATGCACTACCTTCCGTGTGCTGTCTGTTTTTTAGAGATCCAGAGCGAGATAGCCGCATGCCAAAACTATGCAGCAATCCCATTTACAGCAGAGAGCCCACAGCAGCCTTGATTTATGGCAGTAAATTAAAAAGAATGAAAAATTTATGACAGCAATTTGTGGGCAGTCATAAAACTATTATAGAACTTTGAAGTGGCGTTTTGTCCTTTTGTCTGTAAGTGATGCAAGATGAACCAATGTTACGGGAATATCGTAACCCCACTTATTTGAAAAAGATTGCCATTGATTAGCTGTGCTAGCAATGTGCATCAAAGGTGGGAATGTAATTGATAGACAACACTAATGAACAACACTGTTTTAGTAATCAACACTTCACTACAGCCAGTATACGCCTGCTAAGTGCACATTCAAGTTCTCTTTTGCATGAAATCGTAGCCCCTGCTGGCATTTGAGTGGATGCCATGCCATGATTGAATGAAAGCCCATCCTTGACTGACAAATGATATATTAAGCTTTCAGTCAGCAGGGGGGAGAAGCCAGGCATGTCAGTTACCTGCTACAGCAGAAACTCCACTTGTCAATCTGCCATTGGCAGGGCTAAACAAGATCTGAAATGTTAAAAGCCCTGCACACCGTAGTTTTTCACTTCCTTGTGCGTCCTGGGCACTTAGACATATCAGCCATGTGACGGCTATGAATCAGTGTCTGCCATGAATGTCAGAGTATCACATTTATAAGTGAAATACCATTTGTTAGGCCTGTGGGCATGCTCCTCCGGTTTCATGCAGGATATGAGAGAACATCAAAATGACAGACAATTGAGTCCCGAATATTAATGGAAAAGTGACCTTCTTGAGGATGAATACATCATAGGGTATAACATCATGACACATTTTCTACAGCCAAATCAGAAATTCCTACTTAAATGTGTTAAAACTAGTGTTTATGTGTGTATAATTACGTTGGTGTCTAGTCCATGTGTGGGCCATTAATAAAGATCTGAGTGCATGTGTGATGGAAGTCTGTGGGCAGTGTTGGGCAGCTCTGAGTGGCCCTCTCCTTGACTCTGACGGCGTTGATTATGGATGATTAATGGCGCAAAGGAACAGGGAAAGAAAGGTCATCTCCTGGGTTCTAGAGGGAGCAGCTACATTGGGAGTAATTAAGACACTTGTGTAAGCATGATTAATACGCACACACTGACGCTGTAGACGGTAAACAAGGCAACCAGATGGTTGAGCTATGGATTTAGAACTCTATTTCTGTGGATAGAGCAAGGTATCCCGGTGTCTGAATGACATGTTTTTGCCATTTCATGCTGAACTTTATTTTATTCAGGGAAACAGTTAGCAACATACCTGTTTTGAGGAAATTAACCCAATCAGCATTGTGCAGGGTCCAGCAAGATAGGGAACATGAAAGAAAGAAAGATCAAAATTAATATTAAACAGCATATAGAATACAAATTGAAAAAATAAAAGCTACTTGCATGTTTGATATTTTTTTAACATGTGTTTGTGATTTCTTATATGTTCTGCCCTACACAATTGATGCAGCTTGGCCTATAGCAATGCAAAAAAGTATTTGAAAATTAAGATGGGCCAACCTCAGTTGACCCGTTGCTTCAGAAAATCAATCAACATCAATATGTTCCCACCACAATCTCCTCCAAGATAGAACACATCAGCACATCCTGTAACTAGCTTCTACTCATATAACACTACCCCTTCACGTATCATGTAGCATGTACTCATGGGTAACACATCAGATTGCACTTAGGTTACAGCAAAGCATTCATGGTTACCACCCCAATAACGTGACGGATGGCAACACTAGGCACAGAAGTAGTGGCAATTCATTGGAAATGGATCACAGTGTTTTTAACTTCAATTACGATTCTTTGTAATTTCAAACGTGTGTAAGTCATCGGGTGATTTAAAGCACCCCCCCTACTGGGCCTCTCCACTCCCTGTGGTCTCCTGTATCATGTGAGGGAGTTCTACAGAAGGATTAACTTCACGCTGCACATGGGGGAGTCTGGGAGACAGGTGTCACTTCGCTCCAATAAGCAAAGCTAACTTCTGCTCATTGCCGCTGTTGTTCTTTTGCCATCCATTTCTGATTTGCAAGTCCCCATCTTGTAGGATACTGAATTACTAAGGGGGTTTAAAGTCTGTCGCACACTCGCAGGGTCATCTGTCTGCTTAGGTAAGCGTTCAGCGTACTAACAAGAGAAAGGAAAGAGAAGCATTATGGTGCATCAAAACGCAAAAAAGATGTAACTGACAATTACACTGATGTTATAACCGTGAAAATGCACTGCAATGGCAATAGTCGCAGTATCTGTGTGCACTACACAATTAGGTTTATGATGAGTGATGATGGTGATGGTCACCAAGGACTCATACTAATAGCGCTATTAAAATAATAGCTGACAAAGGTCTTCAGCTTTAGCTTCTGTCTAATAATCACTGACAGTGGAATAGTACAGCTATAATCACTCTGACTAAACTCATTATGAAGGCACAGGGGTTTGGGGGCTGTAGTTGTTGAGAAGTTAGTGCAGTGTGTGGGGAAGCGGGGACGCTGAGGAGAAGCTGAGGAGTGTTGATACAAGCCCAGTGAGACAGCGTACAGCTGGGAGAGAGAGGCTGCCATTCTCCACACTGTTCCTACGTCGCCTCCCCCCTTCACTTCCTGTTACTCATCCCTGTATCTGCTCACACAAAAAATTATCCTTCTTTTGTTGTTCATGCATTCTTAAAAATAAGGTGGCTGGCCTATAGAATTAGGTCTACAGCCATATAATGTCCTCTGAATCGGGCACAGCAATAACTGATTCATGCTCTATGGGATAACGCACAGCTGTCTCCTCACGATACTTGTTGAGACAGAAGGCCTTGTGTCAGCGTCTTCTCATGTTAATTGTAAGTGAGTTCCAACATCAGGCCTACAGTACGCTGCCCGGCTTCACATGTCAACGAACAGAAGACTACCAGGGCTGACAGTCACCAAGCAGCTCCACACGCTAACCCAGTCTCTACCAGAGGCCTCTGCGATGTGATAGCACCACAGTAAAGACAAAGGGATGGGCTCCATATGGCCAGGAATCACAGCCTTCAAAAACAAAAGGAATGGGACCGTGAAGAGAATCTGCATGACAGTGCCAAGAAGCAAGCAGCACAGGAATGGGACACCAGCCAACATAGCACTGATTTGGTACTAAAGCTGTTTGTAATAGAAAGAGTACAGGGGAGATCAAAACTGCTTGAATAATTCTGCATTTAAAATCTAGGGCAATAAATTTAGAGAGTGTGTTTTGTATGTGTGCATAGTTTCTTGTTATCATACTTTCTAGGCCAAAGCGTTGTGGGTTTCCAATATGATTGGGGGGTTTTGAATTCATGTAGAAACAGTTTTAACCACTCATTCATCAAAAGCAGTCCTGTTCAGCGCATATTTGGACAATTTGGAAAACTCTTATTCCAGAGTAAGATAGAAAGCAGGACTTTTCACTTCCTAACACAAAGTGCACACAAATGTTGGCAGCATATTTCCTGTTGGAACCCCATGTCTCCTTTGTCCCATCCAAGTTTGTTAAACCGCTGTCATTTCAATTGTTCTGCTATAGAAAAATTATAATCCACCTGTCAACAATGACAGGGTGTTGGAAAACTTGGATAATGGATAGCGTAGGGCCCTGAAATTCCAACCAGGCCACTTACTGCCAACTAAAACCATTACAGAACGACAATTCTTTTTCAGTTTATTTGAAAATTGCACTGAATCACCACTGCCTCTCTGACCATCTAACCACAATCAATTTCCACAGCCAGACCCAGATATGAATGAGAGGGGGAAAATGAAATATTGACTTGTTTGGTAAGAGGTTTTATCTCCTTCTATTGTTGACAACGCCATAAAAACTCCATTCAACAGGCTTAACTATTTCACCATAGTGCAGATAATGGACCGGGACTAGAGCGGGAGATAGCAGCCCTATATTTGGGGTTACACTGACATTGAATTAATAATTTGATTCATGAGGCCATTCCAAGCTATTTCCATAGGTAATCAACCTTAAAAGGGAAACAGTAGTGTCCACAATTAGAGATTAATGCTGTCTTCGGCCAACTTGTTCTTGTCATCAAGGTAATTAAGGAAAGATAAATTCCACAGTTTAACATAACAATGAAAGTCAAGTAAAAGACTTGGAATATGGTGCTGCAAGGAATAGGCTATATTCGGTTGGACAAAAATTATAGAAGACAAAAAAAAGAACTCTTAAAGAATCTCTTTATATAATGATAAATTCCAGTTGAGATGGAAAAAATTCCATGTAGCGTTTGGTTCACTGGTAACCCTTGCACAGTTAGCATGCTGTTAGTTCACCAGTGTTCGAGAAGATTGGTTTTGTTCACACTCAGGGCCTATACGCCAACAGCCCACTGACAAAAGCTGAGAGGGATCGCTTTGATCTCTGTGCCTCACTAAATCAACACCAGACAAGGTTCATGCAAAGGTCGGCAAAGTCATCTGATCATCACATTCCAAAACCAAGCATTTCATGACAGCCATTCACTGGTACAGGTTAAATGTCACCCAAAGTTCAGGCACGACGATGGACGATGGACAAATTTAACATGCCCCAAACACAGAAAGAGACCCAGAATAAATGGAGACTTGATCACTGAAGGCAAATAAGAGGCAGCAATGTGGTTTTGTCCTTGTAGTTCATTGATTTAGAGCTGCAAAACATATGGAGCACATGAAAGAAAAAAAGAAAAAGTTATTCACATTGACTACACTCTTTTTACAAACTGTCAAGATTAAAAATGAGAATAAGATAGAGTAAAATAGTCATGTATAGAATGAGCATGAGAAAAAAAAGTATAGTTTTGTGCCTTTTAAAATAGCACTGCACCGTATAAACTATGGAAATAAAAAGTTACGCTAAAAGAAGTCTGGGTTTACAGCACTTCGCACCATTTAAACATGCTATATATACATTTTCCAAGCTTTGATACTGAGCAGTGACAAGGATAGGTACAGTAATACAGTCCATGTTCAGCTCACACAAACACAGCGGTTCCCTGTACTGTATGGCCATTTACACAGGGTCACTAGTCTTCACAGGAGACCAAACCTATCATAACACAGCTGTGTGCACAGACCTCCTTTGTATTCTGAGAAAAGAAAGGGGGGAAAAAGATGATCCAATTAAAGTTGTATATCATTCGGCTCTCCTCTGTCAGTGCATATTCCTCTGGCTCTATTAGAAGCCAGCTCCTCCCAGGCAGTGTAGCTCTGTAATTACACCTCTTCCTCTGACAACCTGCATGATTGTTTTCCTAACACTGTATTACTTCGTTAGTACTTTCCAATGCGCGTTATTTTTAAACTGTCAGTCTGGCCCGACTCATCCCCCCGATCTGCACTCGTCTGTTTATCATAACAATCATTAATAACTGTCACTCGCCAGTGTCCATAGAACAAACTCATTGCCTCATTACCATGTTGCAGCGTTTGTTCCGGCGCAGCGCCTGTGTATCGCTCACAACAGGGCCAAGCCAATTACTTTGCTGAAATGGAATCGCATTAATCAAAACTTAACAAGGTGGCAAATTTAAAGATATCACATTGCAAAAGACAGCATAACTAATATGTCACTGTCAGGGTTGCTGTGTAGGTATGCAGCAGGCAGGGACTAAATATATCGCCTTCAAGGGTCCGTATGAATTTTGACATTTCATATGATCTGACAAGTATCAGAGACAGAAGGGGCTATGCTGAGCTGAGCACTGCCTGCTTCTGAGGACTTCCCTCTGTCTCTCCACTAAGCAAGTGGAAAGAGAGAGGGCAAGAAAGGTGGAGGAGAGAGAGAGAGTGAAAGAGAGAGACAGAATAAAGAGTCACAGATAAAACAGTGATACAACAGAAGTGAGCTAAATAAACCTGAATAAAAAAGGGAGGACAGAAGTGGATATCGTGGGGGCAGTAGAGGGACAGGAAAAGAACGCATGCAAAGGAGAAAAGAGGGAGGAACAGAGAAGAAGAGGAGACAGCAAGGGAGGCGCATAACGCCAGAGAGAAATGGTTGAGAACGAAGGAGGGTAAAGAAAGAGGCATAAAAGGAGAGAAGGATAGAGGGATGGATAGGCAGGGAGCAGCGAGGTAGAAAGGAGAAGGAGAGGGAGCCGGAGAGGGAAAGGGAGAGGGAGGAGGAAGCGTCGAGCGTGTCTCTGAGAGCGCCAGCAGGCGGCAGTTCATCATGTCTCCCTTCACAGAGACGTTTTCTTTTACACTTTAAATGATGATACTCATCAATCACCGGCTGACAGCTGCATCAAGCCAGCTGCAAACATGCAAAGGCCAGCAGTGTGAAACCTGCTGACGCCACCCATCGCTGCATACAGGAGGAATCAGTCAGCCACTCGGCCTCCGCCCAGGATTTATCTGCTCTCACAACACACTGTCTTGCTTTTCTCTCCAGAAAACCTAGAGTAAATACAATCCATTTTAACAAAAATACCTCGTATGGGTTTGCAGAGTGATGTGTTTTCAATGAGCATGCACTTTGCAAAGGTTTGGTTAATTAATGCAGCATGTGATTTCAGTTTTGATACTACTACTACTACTACTTACAATAATAATAATAATAATAATAATAATAATAATAATAATAAAAAAGCATAATGAACAATTCAACATCCCTCTGTAGCTTTTTGCAGACAAGCAGGCTAAGCCTAAAATATACTGTGCCACTGACTGACTGGACAAAGTGTGTATCTGGAGCAGGACTCAGGAGCTCATTGGCTGGGCCTCGGCTTTATCAGAAACCTACACTGGCAGGCTTTAACACCAGTGTCACAACACACAGCTGCAGCTCTTGGGAGATCAGATTCTCTGTGTAGCACCATCAAACACACCAAGTCAGGGAACCCTCGCCTTAATGAGTCACTAGTATCTTTGACAGCAATCCTATCTTGGGTTGTATAAAATAAGTCACTTATAAGGACTGGTTCAGGGTCCTTATGGATGAGGTTTAATTGACCTAATGATGCTGCAGGACAGGAAAACACACATTCAAACATTATTGTCAGAAGTTGTTCAGGAAGTATTCAAAAAATAACAGCTGTGCTCATGGGAATAGAGGAGAATAGCCAACTTCAAAATGTGCTGTATAACTCAACTGTTTTGGGGGTTTTTTCATGAAAAAGTTTGGACACATTTTTCTTTATTTTTATTATTTTCCACATTTTAGAATAACACTAAAGACATCAAAACTATGAAATAACTCAAATGGAAATATGCAGTGACCAAAAAAAAGTGTCAAACAAATCAAAACTATCTTATATAATAGCCACCCTTTGCCTTGATGGAAAGGCAAAGGCTTTGGAAAGAAATTCATACATAAGCATCAACTTCACTATTCATATTTGTCTACGAAACAAATTTCAAACATTTAAGCATAAGCCTTTAGATCAAAATGGCTTTAAGATAATAAAAAACATAGTACATTCAATCAGGTGTGTCCAAACTTTTGACTGGTAGTGTAACCATGAATGATTATGAATAAAAACATGGTAATTGTATCTCTTTTAGTATGCAATTTATCTGTATTGTGCATCCATCATTCACAAAGACAAAAGGCAGTCCTTGGAGTCAGAGGTTATCCATACACAGCTCGTGCACACTACTGGTCTTAGATTACTCCCTCCAACCATCCTTCACTTTCTCCTCCTCCTCCTCCTCATCCTCCCTCTTTTATTTTGCGTTCTTAGTGACTGCTCATTTCTAGCACTCAGGCAGAGGGGGGTTGAGCTGAGCAAAGCCAAGCAGATGGATGCGAATTCAAAGTTTCCTGATCTTTAGCAGAAGTTATGGAGGGTTATCTTTGGCTGTATATCTGGGCCCTGGCAGCTCTCCCCTGGTGATGAAGGATTAAGCAGCACAGCTGTCTCTTCCCAGAATGATGCAGTGCAGTGCTCCCCGACACGACAGCATCACTTAATCTTAATGTCCGCTCCTCCAGCGCAGACGCACAGGACAAAGCCAATCAGCATCACATGCCACGGGGATGGACCCTGCTGCCTGGCCCGGGAGTCTCTCACCCTCACAGGCCGATTAATCAACTTCAGACAGCCCAGTTCAATCCCAACCACAGCTCCCCCTGCTCTGATCTGCTCTGTTCTCGCTCCCTCTTCCTCTCTCTCTTTCACACACATACACACACAGGTCTCTCGCTCTTTCATTCTCACACACGACTGTCTTTCTCTCACTCTCTCTCTCTCTCTCTCTAACTGTTGTGATGTATGGAACAGGGGAGGGCTACCGTGCAGGAACACTTATCAGATTGCAGTCCACATTATGCATGGCTTTGTATTGCACTGAGAGAAGGAGGGAGTGAGCGAAGAGGGAGGGAGGAGGGATATTGAATTCTTACACCTTATTTCTGTCACAGGCCACCTATTTGTTGTGAGATCCATGAGCTCCAATAAGGTCTGAAACCTTAAGGAGAGCAGGGCTTTGAGAATAATGACTAATGCTCATTTGGACAAATGACTCTCTGGGAGGTCCTCTACAAGGATTTAAATTCAATATGATACCCGAGCCATTAAAAGGAGACAACGCTCTCCCTCGCTTTGCCGTCTTAACTCTCATTTCAGATGATCGCTTAACAACCTGGACCCAGATCAGAGGATCGGTTTAATGCATGTGGCACACAAACAGACCAAAGAAAATGGCTTACATCGCCCTGAAGAAAGAAAATAGGGAAAATCCTCAGAGAATCTGCTCTGACATATCAAATGCAATTCATCAACTCACCCTGCAATTACTACACTACCACGAAGACAGACATAGAAATAATATGCATGGCAGTATGATGTTTGGGAAACACACCCGTGTGTATGTTTATGACGTCCTATAGAGCCGTGGATGTGTGCAGATATGGAATATTAGTTCCATACGTTATCCTCAATTGCAGTCAGTCTCATTACCCACGGGCATTTCCCTGTTTCATGAAATGATGAAGAGTATTTCAGCTTCAAGTAGAATAGTGGGGTGTATGCAACATTAACACGTGCAGGACTCTCTGGCGTCCTATACAGAAGGCCTATATGATTTAGGAGAGCCAATTTAGAGCAATAAGCATTGAACACCGTGAAAGCATCACAGCACTACTAGTATACAATATGCCCGTGAATAAGTAGTAAACCAACGTAATGGTGTTCTTTATCTGAACAATACTCTAATCTTTCTTTCATAAAGTACCAATGTATCTAATATATGTGCACTTATATACTGCCTTAATAAAAGACATAAAAAGGGAGATGTTTACATTATTGTATCTATTTTATCACTGAACTACATTTCATAACAGAATACCATTTGATGGATAGGCAATATAGGCCTCCTATTATTGTAATAGAGTCTATGGCTATAAACAAATGGAATTCATCATATTAGCTATAAACAGTTAATGTTATGAAACAATGTGCTCTGGTCAGATACACAGTATATCAGCAGAATCTGGGCTTGATTTCTTTATCTGTCATTTTCAATCTCTTCACAATACAGCCTCTTAATCTAATAAGTTATCCAGGAAATATGATATTCACCAAGCAGCAGTGGTCATTTACACATAGTTAAGTTGTTTCTACCAAGGTAATTGCTGTTGGCAACAACACAGCGTACCGCTCGGGCAGTTGAAATGGCGTCTCAGAGTGATTTTGCAGCGTTATCGTCCAGGCTAGGGGAGCATTTTGGCCAAAGTGAACAGAGTGCCTTGGCAGATCCAAATCAGAGCTTTTCCATGAAGACCTCATTCAGTGAAACACGGCAAAAACCAGAACAAGACTCGGAAAAATAAATCTTTTAACTATGGGACACTCCACTGCCAAACTGGGCATAGCCAATTTTCTGTCCATTATTACAATTTTATGAACGGAGATATTTATTTGGGGAATGGAAATAAGGGTAGACATGGCAACAACATGAACAAGGACGTTGCGGTCTATTCCGTCACAAGGCTCAGATGATGTTCCACAGAGAGGCATATAGATGACGGGGAGCAGGAAGCGGGGTAGGGGGGGGGGGGGGGGGGGGGATCTTGCCAATCCCGTGTCCACTATAGAGGATATGGACTTCTATAAGAAGGCTTGCACAATTAAAACAGAGGGTTGAACTCCATTTGTTATTCATCTTGAACACCCCCTCCCACGTTTCCTCATCTAGAGCTTGTTGTTTCCAGTGACCCCTGTCCGCCCTGTATCGCACTTCTGTTATTCTTCATGTGGGTTTCCAGTTGGCTCCGACTGAGGCCCAGAGTCCCCTAAAGCCATCTGGTGGCTGGTGAAATATGCTCTGTTTCAGTCCACTTCTTAGTCAAGTCCATATCATAAACGGATCAACATAATTGGCAATTACTGCTTGCTAATTTGGCAGTAAAACAGAGGGAAGGCCAAGAGGACAGGGACAGCTGAGAGGAGAGAGACATTAAGTCAATAAAGTTGGCAGCTATGGGCCACACATACACATACTACCACTCTGTCTCTTTTTCTCTCTCTCTCTCTCTCTCTATGTGTGTGTGTGTGTCTCTCTCTGTCTCTCTCATGGATAGATTCATAGACACAGACACGCCCACATACAAATGCAGGAATACACATGCATACATGAAAAGGCACACACACACACACACAGAGGCATATGGATCGTTCACATTAAAAAAGAGGGCTGCAGACTGTAGCCATTTGTGTGCCAGGAATAACCTTGAAACAGGTCTATGCTTAGGCCACAACTGCAAAAAAAACTCGAGCCCTTGTGCAGAACAGCAAGAAAATATGGACCTTGCACTGTACACATGGCGTAGTGCAGATAATACAAGCTGCTGCCTACATATTACTCCATTACACTGTTACAGATCTCTTCCTGTAGTGTGAAACCATCAATGGTCTTCTAATGATATCATGATAGAGTTAGGATGTAGTGCCACTAATTCATCATTCTATATTCTCCTCCACAGCTTCCAGAGACCCTGCTAATACAGACATCATCTCCCGTCCCACGCACATAATAAAGGCCTGTCACATCCACAGCGTTATTAATTAGCACTTCTCCGAGGTGAAATTCAATCAATTGCAGGCCCTCTGATAGCGTTTTAGCAGGTTATGCAAATCGAATGTGACCGAGCCCTGTCGCTGCCACTGTGGCCGCCGAGGAGAGAGCTTTGCTGCACTGCACAGTTAATGTACAGTCTCCTCTCCTCCTCCTCCTCTTCTTCATCCTCCTGTCATGGAGTTCTCGCATTCATTACTTTAACATTTGAGCTCTCCCAGCTCTGATAGCATCAGGGAGAGAGAGAGAGAGAGAGAGAGAGAGAGAGAGAAAGAGAGAGAGAGAAAAAGGGGGGTCTTAATGTTCATTTAATTAGAATTAGACATATGGCGTATGGAGCAGAGAGGGTGACAGGCCCTGCTATGACTCACCTGGGGGAATGGAGAGGCAGCGCTCAGACACCATGAGATCATAGTTGTACAATAATGGATGGACAAAGGTATTTGATCTGAGTGGGTTGTCGAGAGCTACATGTTTTGAATTAGTATGGATTTATGTATCATCGCAGATTTACTGAAGTAAAATTGATACCTAAGCAAATATATGTCCACAATACATTATTATCATTCATAGCTGGAAAGGTGCCTGTAGAATCTAGCAAGATGGAGGTGAATTTTGATAAAGTTTCCACGGTTGCGGAGCAATAATACTCTTGACTCCTGTGCCAAATGTATACCTATATCATTAAACCATCGTTGTTTCAGGTCGACAAAAGAGGGTGAACACAAGCATTCATTTAAAATGCCGTGCCAAGACAAACATCAATGGGGCATGTCATGGTGCTTGTGTGATTATAAAGACAGACTTTAGCCATGGCCACTGTACCACACAGTCATACATCATCGCAAATGCACACTCACATGAAAACATTGTATGTGGACGGCTAATGGCTCCAAAATCTCTCCTCGAGACCCATGCATTTTTCATGTCGCCGTAAAAGGACTGTCTGTGGCACAGCTAACAGCGTCGGACGCTAATTGATCTGAGCCTTTAATGCGTGTGAAACAAGGGAGTGCCGAGCAATGCTGCAAAACTGTCACCTCAGCCTTTTTGCTCTAATGCAGCCATAAATCCCGTAGCCGTCGCCCCCTCAGTCAGATGTTTTCATTACTACCATATCAGTTTTATTGAAATTACTGACATCTGCATGTTTCAATAATTGTAGGTCCTGCGAAGCTGTTGTAGCAATTTTAAGGGGGAGGCCCCGCTCTGCATTCTGGATCAATTTTCTGCTCTCGAGGGACAAGAGAGAGGGAATGTGGTATTGGAAAAGGCACAGAGGCCCTGATAGATTGTGTGGTTACCCCGTGACGGAGACAAACAGTTTAATCCGGTGTAAATCGGCAGGCGCAGTGTGAGATTGTTTTATACAGAGATGTAAATTGCGTTGTCAAAATCAGTCATCTTCCAGGTATGGGGCTTAACAGGAGCCACTTTGGAGTGGGAAAGACAAACGCTTATCTCACTCCACAAACCCTGGGGGGAGGCATGGAGCCACCTGGAGCCAGCACTCTCTCCATGAGGACAAAACACCATCAAATGAGAGGAAGCACAAATACCTGCTGAATAAGGTGTTTGGGATTTATCAAAGCTGAAAACTATGACACAAATTTGTACATGTAGCCGGCTGCACTGTAGGTTCTTATCATTTCACCGTAATGGGATGCTGGCGCAGTGCAAAATAAACAACACAACCTAATATAATAGACTGTATGAGACTGGGAGGTTACAGCGCCAAGGTAATGCATGTGTTCCTCCTGTTTGAATTATCTATGGTCTATCTATGCATAATGCATACTGGGATGGGTCTCATTATTATGGCGTAGCAAGGCAAATGAAATATCCCTGGAGTTTTCTCCGCGACACAGTCCACTAAATCAATGCAGCACTTTGATAAAGCTGTGTGTCTAGATAATAAGTCAGCAATAACTGCTTGCAATCATTTCATTAGGTACAGTATGGATGATACAGTTAGGGAAATGAGAAAAAGAGGGTTCAGTCTCTAATGTGCAAAGTGCTGGCTCTGTGTGTGTGTGTGTGTGTCTGTGTGTGTGAGAGTGCGTGTGGACTGTGATTGCACTGGGTGTGTGTTTAGATTGCTTTGCGCATTGCTTGCGATATATATGTATATGTTCTGTGTGCATGTACGTTTGTTGCTGTATGACGTACACGCTTGAGCTTGAGTGTGTGTGTGTGTAAAATGTAAAATGTGTGTGTGTTTGGTGTGAGTGGGACTAGACTGATGAGGCTTTAGTATATCTGTCAGGCTGAGTTTGGGGATTGGAGGAGTGGGTGTGCAGGAGCCAGTGGCCATACATCTCTATTACACTAGATGGTCACCACAGTGGCCAGCTGTTTATTCTCATTAGCTCACACAATGGCCGTCCAAACCAACTCACTACAGCCTTGCACGAAGCCAAGTCCAATGCGGTCCGGTTCAATCCAGTCCAAAACAGATCCAGTCACATGTGAAGTGTGCTGCGTTTTATTGTTTAGTCAATGTGTATTTTAACGTGCAGTATATTGGAAAAACCTATGCTGCAAAGACAGAGAAAATACCCATAAAGGCACACAGAGCAGAAAGAGAGAGAGAGAGAGAGAGAGAGAAAGTGTATCGGCAAAAATCAATATTGACGATCAATTCTACCTTACAGCCACTCAATAATTCCTCCCATATTTCCCTGTCCTGCTTACTGAGGAATCACAGGTTTTGGGGCATAATATCCATTTTCTACATTACAATACCTGTCTCTCCTGTGCTGAAGAAAAGGCAGCCGTGTGACAGTGAGGCAGAAGTATTAGCAGCCTCTCTTGGTGTGGGATATGAGAGAAAAGGCTGCCTTTTCATAGCGGTGCACAGACAAGGCTGCAGTGAGAAAAGCTAATGGCTATGATTAATGACAAAGGGCCAGAGGAGAGCCGGGACACAGACGCTACATATATCATCCTCTCCCATCAGTCTGTGCACCTCCCAGGACCCTCTCGGCAGAGGGAGAGAGAGAGGAGGAGGAGGAGGAGGAGAGGGAGAAGGGGGGAGGGGGGAAGTGCGAGTGAGAGAGAGAGAGAGAAAGAGAGACTAAGAGGAGAGAGAGAGTTATCTACTCCCAGTCCCTTTACACACAGGAATTGCTTCTCTCTTTCTTCTTGGGGGAAAGTGAAAAAAACAAGTGACAAAGAGGTGATAAGGTGAACAAGAAAATGGCGTGTAAAATAACTGGGAGATATTCTGTGAGAGAGAAAGAGAGAGGGGGAAAGGGAGAGAGCAGCCTGTGATCGTTCCTGATTTCAGGCAACTTGACTCTTCGCATGCTGAAGCCACATTTCCAAGGTCTTATCTGCCATATGGTCCGCCCTGTTCAGATGATTTATTAGGTGAGGAAAAGCGCACTGATAAATTTTACTGTGTTTCCCTGCATAGGCAACCCGTGGTGTCAATAACGAAACTCAGGCGTCTTTAATGAAAACTTTTAGTACCGAAGGGGTAACCATCTATTTATGAGTCACTATAATATTACACCGGCAAAAAAAAATTTATCTCCACTTCTCACGCACTCTACAAAAAAAGGCCTGAATTGGAGCAGGGGGGAGAGCACAGATCATATCCATATGTCAGCAGCTCCCAAGCACCCTGCCTTTAACATGGTGCTGGTGTATTTCTGCTTAATTGAAGCATTCAGCTGTTTACAGCTCACACAAAAACAGCAAGGGTTTATTTATGGCCAATTATAGAGTAGTGTTTTGAGTGAAGGAGGCCCATTATGGATTCCAGCCCTTTTGATTCTAATTAGTCATTGTGTTCAGGTTTTTGGTTTACATGCCTGATTTACTGGGGGGTGGGCAGTGGGGGTGAGAATTAATTTCCTATTAAACAACATATGCCCATTACTGAATCAGACAAAAGCTCGCTGAGAAACAGGACATGAAAACAATAACTCTAGAGTTGCTGCAGTGCTTACCGCTCAACTCTTGGTGGTTTTTATGTGCGCAGGCAGAAATGAAGAAATAAAAAAGACAAGGCTATAAAAACAACAAAAATCTCGCTGTTATGCTGTATGTGACTTTAGCTTCACAGTGTTGTTCCGGCTTGAAAAAAAATAATCACGATAATCAGACTACTTTTTGCTTGATTTACTGTATGATGAGGCTGGTTTATGTGATATGATGTCTATGATGTCAGTATTAGAGATCCCAAAGTTGTGGTTATGCTTCTTGTTTGACTGTAATGAGATCAGACTGTTGAGACATTTTTAACAACTTGTTAGACACGATACTGGAAAGAAAGAGCTATAGGCCCCTATAAACTACTCCAAAGAGATTACAGAAATCCGGTATTATTTCATGCCAATTTTGTGACCGCAAAAGATGATACATAGTAGAAGGCTCAATGGCTTATTTTACTATGAAGTACTCCTTAAAAACTGTCAATATGTGTAAGTTATTCATTACATGAAAACGGTTTGCCAAACATGTGCCAATACCTTCCCAACAATGAAGTGTTATTTGCAACTGAATGGGAGTTGAGAGCACCTTTAAGGTTTCATTTGCAAACCAAAGCTGGCCCTTTGAAGTACAAATGTCCTACATCTAACAAGTTAAAGTCACACAGGTCAAAGAGGACAAAAGATTTGCCTCACAGAATCAATGTCAGTGTGTTACAAGGATTCTTAAGCTACTAATAAAACAATAACCAACAGTAAGGCAATGAAAATATAATGGCACAGCATGCACATAAAAACATCCCTAAAACCTAATTACTAAAAAATAACAATCAAAATAAAAAAAAAATGTTGATGCTTAAGATTTCATGTTGTTTCTTTTGTTATATGATCAACGGATAAACAGCACAGTTCTACTTTGTTCCTCTCTTAAAGCTTTTTGACTTATTTATGGTGATTGTGTAGCAATTAATATTGCACAGGCAGCATTGTCATTTTTCAAGCCATTTCCCGGGAAATGTTCTACACCCCGTAATGGCCCCTCTAACGCTGTAGCTGTCATGTCCTGGACAGCTGCGTTTTTACAAGACAAACTCAGACACGTCACACTCATCTCTCTGTGGACTAACTTGCTGCTCATTGCCACACGCATAAACACACACACATGGACACTTACGTACACACACGCACACACAGAGGCCAAGGCCAGCAGCTGTTAATAGCTGCATGGAAAACTTTGATTAATATTTCACCCCTTGGTGCAGGACTCGCTGAGCGAGTGTCACCTTCCAAACAGTGTCCCCTGAAACCTTTTCTTTCAGGGACCCTACTTTGCCAGGTGGAGAAGATAAATCAGTTAGCAAGATTCCCCAAAACCCCATCAGGCTAATTACAGTGTAGCCATGCAGCTCAGATACATGTCCATGTGTGTGTGTCTGTGTGCACACATGTTTGGGTGGGTGTCTGGATTGTGGCCAGGTTAGCAGTATTGGAGCATGACAAGCTGTGTAAATAAATTGAGTCCTCACCCTTCAAATTAGTGAGCTCTCAAGCAGAATTCAGATTACTTCCCTCATGTTCACTCTCAGCCTCTGTGTGCTTAGCAACCTGGGGCTTTGGTCAAACCTTTGTATCGGTTTCAGTGGCTGTTAGGCCACACTTGGTCCGTCACAGGAGGAGGGAGCTTGGCTGTGATGCATAACAAACACTGGCATGAAGGGTGTGAAAACAAAGTTGGCTGACACACCTGGATGTAAACACTTCTGTTCCACTGAGAGCATTTTTTCACTGTTGTTGTCACTAAACTGAAGGGGCAAGGTGACAAAGCCTTGAATATCAACATCATGTAGCGTTTCACAACTACAAAGCGCTGACAACAAAGGTGCAAGCTACATTATTAAGTCGAAATGTAGCTTGAGCATACAATGGTTTGAGTGTTTAGAAAGTATTAAAAAATGCTGTTTACACAAGAAGGAGATGTATAACACATCTTGCATGGGTTTTAAGCAAAATAAGTCGATTGAATAAAAAAGGAATGAAAAATTAGCCTACAACATAAGATACAAACAAAAGACTATTATGTACAACCTTTTGTATAGATTAACAGTAAACTAAAAAAAGGGTAAAACTAACCCTATTTATATGCATTATTATATTTTTACACAACTACTTAACATTCAAGATATTGGTTATGCGCTTCACACCACAGAGATTTGAGACAGTATGTCATCAATTACGTTAGTGTAGCTGATGACTTGTTATCAATAATAACCTGTTCCCCTCCATGTGCTCCCACAGACCGAATATGACAGCAGCACCAATAATACCTTCACAAAGACATGTGTATGAGAGAAATATGAGCATATTTGTGTCATCCCACATCTCTGCGTGTATACTGCAGCATGGCACAGCTTCTCTGTCAGCTGTTGTCTTTTGTTTCCTCAAACCTCACACTGGTTGCAGCACCTGTCTCTCCCATGCCTCTGTGAAGGCTGTGTAGAAGGATAGAGGATGGAGAAGGTGTGTGTCACCCGGGGTCCTCTGACTGAGAGAGGCTGTCATGCCCATCACTGCCCCAGCAGGCCCGCCAATCACACACAGGCGGGCCCACGCTAAGACAAGGCCAGGGAAAACAAGCAAACAAGACAACAATCGACAACAATCTTTAAACACACTTGTCATTCTCCTCAGAGAGATTTCCATTTCAGCTATTTAAGTGGCACATGAAAACACGACAGCCACCGCCAACAATCTCTAAACACAACTCTGGTGTTCTCCCCCCTCAGAGAGATTACAGATTTCCAGCCATTTAGAAGACAATGAGAGGCGTCTGCAGATTGAGGGGATTGGCACAGCACGCATTGGCGTGTCGCAGCCTGACTGGGTTGAGCGCGGTGTGGCGTGTCATTTTTGGGCGCGCTGTTGCTCAACATCAAGAGAAATCGATGGCGTCTCCACAGGGGCAGAGAGGCCTGTGGAATAGAGGAGCTTCTCAGGTCTGTTTGAACTCATTTTCTTTTCTGGGCGGTTGCCCCCTCGCTCAGCCCCCTAAGGCATCTCCCTCACAGCAGGCCTTGACAGCTTGACACATTGACAGCTGCCGCTGAATGACAACTGATTTGTACAAATTTCAAGCCTTATAAATCTACCTGTCACAACAAGAGCATAAAAGAGCTCGGACCCAGCAGGTAATTCGGAAGTGGTGGGGGAAGAAGAAAAAAAAGCCTGCTTCCTCCTCCTCCTCCTCTCTCCTGACAGCCCAGTCTGCGCGAGAGAGAAAAAGATAGGAGATAGAAGACAGTGTGGCTCTTTTTCCTGTCCTGCCAGTCTACCATCATCCTCTCCTCGGGTCCACTTTGAATAAGAACTGGTGAAGCCATTTTCTTGCCAACAGGCGATCAATCGTCTCATTTAGAGATTATAAAGAGCGGATTGAAAATTGGAAAGTGCAATTTTGTTTTACACCAACATTAAAGCAGCACCACCTGCTACTCACAGGATTATCACATCAGTCTGCTTCTCCAGGCTCTCACTGGGTAAATGAGCAGGCCCTTTTTACGGTATTTAAACAATATCCCATACTGCATCGCTGCAGTACCCCCCCCCCCCCTTCATCCGTTGGTAATGGTAGACCTGGCAGGCAAGGCCTATAGCAGCAATAAATCCTTTTCAGGAGTATATCTTATAGCGAGATATAAACTATGAGAGACAGGGGCAGAAAAAAATCAATAGGAGTGACAAACAGAAAAAACGGGTTTATAATTCTGAATGAGTTGTCTTTCTCATTTTTAAAGGGATGATGGCTCGCCTGCCCTTGCCATCAATAGCATGTCACGGATTCCTTTCAAAGGTAAACATCATTGCGATGATTAGTCTTCTGTAAGTTTCCCTGTATAGCCATTAATCCATTCCTTAAACGCCAAAACGTAATGGTGATATGCTGCATAAAACACCCCTGTCATATAGCTATTCACTAAACCCTGCTATTAAAGGCCCTCTAGTGCTCCCATGCCTTATGTAAGCCGTTCATTAAGATAAAACAAGGTGATCTAACTACAGGCAAACACTCTCTTCTCGTTCTACCGCTGTTTGGCATCACTTTATGGAACAATGAAGAGCAGATAAGTGATAACAGCAAAGAGGTCATCCAGGCTCTCTGTCCCGGCTCATCCATGTTGGCCTCAGAATACTCCCACTGTTAAACAGGAATCACATAACTGACCGATGACATCTCCTATACTTGTTTTCCTCTGGTTGTGATGGGAGTCAGATTGCGAGGCAACGACTGGGACCAGACTGAATCTGCAGAGCAGGTTGCTTCATGTAAATACCTCTACTGCACTGTTTGCATGCAATCGTAATCGTAATCTAAGTTTTGTGGATCGGTATGAGCCAATTATCAGAATGTCAATGTACAACAGCAAGCATCTTCAGTCAACTTTGAGTAGAAATATAATTTCAGTGCAATCTACAATGGCTACCAAAGTGGCTATACAAATGCAAGTCTCTATAGTGGCAAAGAGAACAATTCTCTACTTCCTAAACTCACTAACTTACTCATTCAATGCTGTAGAACTACCTCCTAAACCTCTCCTATTTGCAAGTAGGCAAAACACTCTAATCCTCTATTTGTGTGTATTCATCCCTGTCCTAAATGTGCCCTTCCGCACTCTAACCCTCAAAGACCCTTCCCTTCATGCAGCCACCGACCCTGCTGTTTGATTAAGACTTAGCCCACTGCTTTATCCCTGGACAGGACCCCGGCTGGGCCAAAAAGCACGAGTTAAGCAAAGGGATTATCAGTGCCACTCCCATCGAGGCAGTCAAACTGTCACCCAGATCAAAGCAGCTCCCAGCTGAGCCTCAGTCATTTAAGGCAGGTGTCCTCTCATATTCTAATGCCAGGACAAGTGCATGAACTCTCAGCTATTGAAAAAGGTACCGGAGGATTGTTTGCCTGCCATAATTGGAGTCACTGCCATACATCATCTGAGGACTTGCTTTGAATAGGTCATGTTGAATGAAGTATAATGTGTAAAGTTGAGTTGTGATTGTTACTTATCCCTCATTAAACTTTTGTTCATAGATCTATCAGCAAGCCAGATAATCTCTTTGTGTACAGTGATTGATTGATTTTACCTCAGTGACATGTAGCCCACATAGGCTTGCAAGATACTGTACATCCATATATCACTTTGCAATATGTGTGTATAACAAGTATATGCCTAAACTCATGCAAACAAAAGACAAGGCAGTTTTGTTCAGGCTTTTCAAATAATGTCTGCCACACAGAATCCAACTTTCTTGATAGTCTTTTACATCCATTTAACCCCAAAAAAAACAAAATTAGCAGAGATAGAAGTGCTTTTGCCATAAAGCAAACTTCTCAGCTTACAATATAAATAAAACAAAAGAACAGAATATGCATTTAATTTTCATTTTCTCCCAAATTACATAACAGACAGATTCTGTCCTCCTCTGGTATGCCTATAACTAATAGTAATGTATCCGGTCTTAACTATACACAGAGACATTTTTCATGAATAAGGTATAATTTGTTTTTAACATATTGTATATCACACCATAGTCTATTTCAATAAATTAATTCTAAACCATTCATTCATTAAATATTAATGTAAAATTTAAATTATTTGCATTACATGGTTAAATTGCAACTTGCCTACTGGAAATGTGTGATGACAAAAGTATCTGGCCGATAACCATAAACTTTTATTGTGCAATTCACTTTACCACTGTGTTAAAGGAGAGAGTCCCAGTAAAATGTAGGCTTTATTGCACTCCATATTTTGTTAACATGGAATCATAATTCACTCTTGATGAAAAGTTGAAATTCATCACCATTACATGAAGATCTTTTCAAATTGACACCAGATAGATAAATATAATTCACTTCAATGCACAATGGACAAATTGTAAGATTAATTATATAATCCTTTTTTGACAGCAGTTATTTACCCAAAACAAAACAGCAATAGAGAAACTGCCAGACCCAGCGGTTGGCCCTTAGATGTTTCTGCTGTGAGATCAGAGTTGATGACAGAGTCCTGTTATGTCGTGATCATTTGGGAACATTGGCATGGCAAGCGGCAGTGCCGTAAATAAATGAACACAGACACTGGTGTGACACCACTCCACTGGGAAGACGGCCTAACCTCTGCACGTCTCTCAAGACCTCCCAAATAACACTGGCTCAAAAACACTGCCTCAGCACCCCAAAACATCATCATCATCATCATCCGCCGCAGCCAGACATCAGGCAGATGTGCAAGGGGAGAGAGGGACAAAAAGAGAGAAAAAGGGGAGAGAGAGCAAACCAAACTTAAGCAATAAAAAAAAAGCTGCAACAAACAAATGGAGTGCGAATGAGATAAAGAGAGAAAGATAAAAAAGAGATTTAGCTTGAGAGATAGAGAGACAACAAGGGAGATAGAGAAAGAAGCCCGCCCAATAGTCACACAATCATTAAAGGCACTGAATGGTTCTTATTATGGCATCTGAGGCCCAGCTGGCCTTGGATCCAGCAGGTCGGCTGTAGTTCAGCTGAGGGTCTTGTGATCGGGGCGGGGGGGCTTGGCTCAAGCAGGAGGAGGGGGGGGACCGAGGGGCTCGGCGGGGCAAAGGGATGACTGATGGGCCTGGGGGTGAATGCCAAAACCATAAATCGAACCTCAGTCTGACCCCAAGCTCCTATAAAGTTTATTTACATTTTCACATTGCGTCCACCTTTAAAACGTCTATGTTTAGACATTTCAAAGCGGCGTGAAGCACCCATCTATCTTAGCCACCAAGCCCTCACAAAGGGCAGGGAGTTGGGAACAGTTTATCCCATCCTGACCTGACTTACTGTCTGCTCATATCCTCCGCTGTTCAAGCCCACTCAAAGGATCTTTTATTAATTGCGCGTTTGTGAAGACGGTTTCTATTTATACTATGCGGCAGCCGCCTTTGCAGCTCGCCTGCTGAGCTGCGAGTATGCTTTGAGGCATTTAGGGACTTTTAACTCTTTTCACATTGTGTTTGATATCTTTCCCACATGTTATTCCCAAACTCATTTACTAATGTTTATTTGTATTGATTTAAGCCTTTATTTAAAGATTAAATTAGATTAGCTGGCAGACATTGGCAGTAAAATACTAACCGCAGTATCACATTTCCTACGGGGGGTGTCAGGGGGATCATGTCTATTTACACTTCAATTCCTTTAATGATTTTCATTCAGAAATCAGTTTAGTGTTTACTCTCTCATCAGCCCTGCCTAGAATGATTTCTGGCAACTCTGAACACAAAACTACTCAACTGTAATTAGCAGTAGCAACAATTGACTGTATTACTGCCAAAAGACTAAACAAAACAAAAAACCTGACCACGCCAACAGAGCTCACACACTTTTAACTCTTTTCTTCTATTTGTGAAAAGCGAGATAAATAAATAACTAAAGGCAACATCCTGCCGTTTCACTTTCCTGCAGCCCCCATGCACTGCTCTTTTTGATGTGGGCGCCTGTTGAGAAACCTTGTTTGGACAGCCATGGGGTGGAGCTGCCAGGCTTATAAGTCTGCCACAGAACACAGGCGCACACAGGGCAGCCCGCAGGGGTCCTCTCATCGGCAGAGGGAGGGGATTCTACCACCTTAGCGGGTGAGAAAGGCACAGTATTATTACACCCCATCAAGGAAACTCCAGCTGACAATAAATCCCTGAGTGCTTTACAGTGCAGACAGTGAGCATGGAAGAGTGCCACAGAGAGCGAGAGAGAGAGGAAGAGAGGAGGAGGGAGAGGAGACGAGGGGAGGGAGGGGAGGGAGGGGGAAGAGGACTATCCCTCAAATGGCCATAAAGCCCTCAGACTGTCATTCAGGGCGAGAACCATAGCAACGGAAAGTGTTTGGAAATTCTTTTTTTTTTTTTTTTATTTAAAAGATTTTTGGACCACAGTTGATCTGTCACAGTTATTACATTCCTTTTAAGGCTAATAAAAGTCTGATTTTATGAGGCTATTAGAAATAAAAGACAATTCAGTTACATCTATTTTGTTTTTAAACTAGCTCTGCTGGATGCTTTCTCTCCTCCAAATGAATGTCAGCAAGACTCAGCATGTATGCAATACAATTTTGATTACTGATATTAAAAAAAAGGAGAAAAAAAAAGAACTAATTTCACTTTGCCTGCAAGAAAAAAAAACTCACAGTGGAAAACAATGTCCTGGGCAGTTGGCTGTTGGTAAAACCATTATTTCAAGGGTGTCCTGTCAGAAAAATCTGCCAAGAGCTAAAAGAAAAATACACATCTAAAATAATCACTGATGATTCTGGGCTGGTTCTGTGGTGGAGACGGCGCTGTATGGCCTTGTGTGAGAAAACGGGGAACATGCCTAAGTTATTACTGCAGGAAGGCAATCTGTCAAAGCCAGGCTGTTCTGGCATAGCCAATACCACTGGTGAGATCAGAGAGTCAGATTCTGCTTGCAATTACTGCTAAAGGACCTTGGATGCAGGCAGCCTGCTATCAATTATTTCCCTGGCCCCAGACACTTGGAGCTGTCAAAGCCCTACTGTCTTCTGTTTTGTAACAGAGGGCCCTCTGAGGCTGGGAGAAAGCCTAGCCTCTCTCCGACAGCAAGGGGAGATAGTTTGTGTCATTAAGTGGTGCTATTATGGATTCACACACACTTCAGAGTATGTTTTTCTCCTACTTCGCTTGCTCTTTCCACTCTGTTACTGTACTATACCATGCTGTCTTTCTCCCTCTCGTCCTCTTTCCCTTACTCTTTCTCACTCTCCCCATGATGAGTAGATTAATACTAGAAAAAAAAAAGAGAGGAGAGACCGGGAGGAGGAGGAGGAGTGTTCAGGCTGACAGCTCTGACCTGAGTATTTATGGTGAGGCTCTGGGCTCTGATATTCACCCTGGGTACTTGCTGTGTGCGCTGCAGAGGGCCCCTGAAAGGGTACAGAGATCCCCTCTGCCCAGCTGCACACTTTCATCTTCACAGGTACTCTGGCCAAATGAACCCTTTCCTACTGTCCACTGCAATTTATAACACCAGCAAAAAATGTAATCATCGCTAAAATATTTTGGTTCATGTTTCCTTAGAAAAAGGAATTAAAAAATATATATAAACAGTTTATTCCCATCGTCTCAATTTTCAATTAGCCTTAAATTATAATGATGAGGCAATTTAGCAATATCCTAATGTGGCATAAATGAAATCTGCATATGCACCATTGAGCCGTTTATCTGATTGCATTTTGCTGTGCATCCTGCCCTCCTTGTGGAATAAAGGATAGAAGGGGGATAGATTAATCATTTTTCCGCAGGATGACAGTACTTTGGCCCAGTCGGCCTGAAGCTGTCCCCCAGGGCAAGCCCCTGGATCATCCAGGACTGGAGCTTTGGCACCAAACGACAGATTCCCCCCCACAGCCACTGCCAAGTTCCAGGACCTTATCACTGAAAATTACATTCTTATGGTAAGCAAATGTGCACTAAAGCAATACTGCAGTTGCATGAAACTGTCAGGGAAGGGAGGAAAGGTCATTTGCTGTGTGGGTTTCAGCGAGTAAAATAAGGCACGTACGTGTGTGTGTGTTTATACATCCGTGTGCGTGCGTGCGTGTGTGTGTGTGTGTATGCGCGCACCTGGCTGGGAGAATTGGGGTTCAGGAGATGATAGCGAGGTTATTGTCATCTAAGCTCCTCAAGGTCAGCTGCCGTCATCAGCACAGGTATTATCTCCTCACACAGACAGCCAATGCACTGCAGCTATGTCCTTGAAATGAAACGCGGTCAAGAAATGGTCAAGCTATTTTTTTTTTTTTTTTTTTTGCTCTGCTTGCCCAGAGATGAAACTGAACTGATGACTTTTCCATGTGTATTTTGCATAGTTTGAAATCAAAACACTGTTCTTGGTCATGTGGATTGTACATCATTACAGTAAAGGAATTCTAATGATGTGATGTGCTGCTTAAATGTTAATATGTTACCAAGCCTGTGAGATAGAGGCAATTCAAATGGAAAATTGTCTAGCACTGCAAGATGCTAAGCAGGTTAAATGGCTGATCAGCTCCATTGTTTCCACCATCTTTGTCAATGGAAGACAATGGAAATGAACAGCACAGCAAAGTGATATGCCCCACTTCACCTATTGAACACTATAATTCCCCCTGCCTTACCTACCGACTGCAGAACATCTCAGAATATTTAAACCAAAGTGATTAGAAGTAAAAATGAGCTGAATCAAGTTTTCCTACCCCTATATCCAGACAAATCTTCAGTCATTTTCATCATCCTCTTGGAATAAGATGCTAAAAATCCCAACAGCACCAACAATGGATGTTGACAAAACTATGAGCGAGGGCTGTCAGTCAAACCCGGTTACCTATTTACACCAACGAATGGAATGTTGACACACATGGAACAGGTGAATGGATTCAATTCCGCCCCTTCTATGGATAACGGAGAATTTGTTTTCCTGGGGAAATTAAAGTTTTGATTTTAAGCCCGCGAGTTCCTTTATCTCTCTATTCTTCAATGGGTTTAGTCATGCACAGAGAAGGTGCTTAGAACTTTCCAAAGACACTCTCGGTGAGAGTGGGGGGAACTCACTCTGTCAGAACCTTTTGTGAAGGGTTTACAGCTTAAACCCGTTGCCCTATACATTGGTGACCCCTTTTCCCCTCAGACTCAAAAGTTTCTCCTAACATCAAACTCGGGATTATCTTTTGATTTCCTCTTAGGTGAAAGGAGCTCTAAAGTCCACAGCTGTTGGGTCTGACGGACAAAGGGGGAGGAGGGGAGACTGTTAAGTCACCATATTTGTCATGACTGGGTTACCTCTCCTGTCAGAACCATTTTTCCTCCACATGCTAATTGGCAATATCTTCCACCCTCCTCCAACACCCCCCCACGCACCCAGAAATAGTCTACACCCCCTTTTTTTAACCCCCTTTCTCTTCCTTCTCCCCCTCCTTTCCCCCATGGCCTCCTGCATGTTTCACTCCTTACCCCCACGCAGCACCCCTCTCCCTGGCTCGAGGCTGTCCCTCTCCGGGGGAGATAAGGTCTGTCAAATCAAGTCGAAAGCCCATTAGCATGCTAATCCACAATAAAACCCCAAGATCTCATGGGCTATATTTGTCACTTCCTCCAGGTCCAATCAGACATAACAGGAGGTGTTGATAAGTTATAACCAAACTCTAACGCTAGATTCTCTAATGCTAGATTTATAAGCTTATGGTGATCAAAAACACAAAGCATCCCGTCAAGAGGTAGACTATTTCAAAGCAAGGGCCGCTAAAACCTTCAGAGAAAAATGAATTAGTAATGTACTGTATGTGTCAGTTGAAAGGATGGTTGCTGGAAATACGGTGGTGGTTCATGGCAGGCCTATGGTGAGAGAGAAGGGTCAAATGAAGCCAGGAGGAGACATCATAATTCATATGCAGACCCAAAGCCCAGTGGGGCTCTTTATTGACAGCACAAGTCTTGTATCTGCACTGAAGGCTGTAACTACATCCACATCTGTACCTCTATAAATCCTACAAAAGGCCAGCTTTTCTGGCAACAGGATCTGTGGAAAACTACGGTTGGAGACAAGACTTTAATAACAATCAGTTTCCATTCTATGGAACTGCATGGTGTGTGAAACATGCAATTATACGACTCAGGCTGAATAAATCATTTAGCCTACATCTACAAATCCTGACATTAAAATTATTTCTCATTTGAAAAACAATTTAAAACTTAGTATTCTATGTAGAGCAACTAAACTAATATGATTATCATTAATTATTAATCCAAAATTACTGTATGTACTAGATTTACAGTACATAATTTATGCTCTGATACCAAACAAAAATGATTTTGTTGAATCTCATAAGCATTTCCTTCCCAAGCAAGCGTATTTTCCTCCCAAATGATAAACATTTCATGCATCCTAATTCATCATCTATTTTCTGAAACAGTGACATAGATATGATAAGAAATATAATGCTATGTATCTGGCAGTGACATTAACTTTTAAAAAAAACTTCTCCTGTTTCTCAGAGTGCGCCAGGCATGGCTTGCACGCAGGCAGATCAGAGAACATGGCCGCTGTGGTTCGCCTGCTACCATCAATCAGACCCCAAATGGCTTCCCTGACACTCCCACTACTCATTTTCCAGTGTGCCTTATGTGACCACCATCTTGAAAAGAGCAGTGGGGAAAAAATGGGTGAAGAGGAAGGGTGCTTTTTGAAGAAAACGGGTAAGGGGGGGGGGTTAAAATCACTGCCAAATGTTCTCTTAACAATAGGATTCCAAACACATCATCTGGAGAGGTGAGCTGTCGACGCAGCCCAGGTGCGCGCCAGCAGCGAGTGAGTGAGTTCTCTTGTCAATATTGTATGTTTGAAATCTTCGACATGCACTCTCCCCTACCTAACCCCTCCCTCGCTAATACCCTCCTCCTCCTTCTTCACACCCCTTTCCATCTCTTTACTCTTCCCTCCTTTCTCCCCCTCCCCTGCCCCTGCCCCTGCCCCTATACCCTCCCCTCGGTGCGCAGAGGCCAGAGTCAAATTTACAACAACTGTCAAAGTCAGGGATGACAGATAAATTAATCTTCTCTTCATGAGTTTACATCCCAGGCATCTGGGCTGCTGATCTGGCCCCTAACAAGCGCAGGGTCTCGGCGAGCTGTCTTTTAAAGCTGATGTTTTCATGGCCAGAGATGAATTACCCTGTCATGAGAATCTATTTATACAGCAGTTAGAGGGTGGGGCTCTGGATCCAGGACAGCGTGATTTCATGGGTTAAGGTCCCCTTGAAGCATCTGTTAAATCTGGTTCTGTCAGACACACGTCAGCACCAGGTCCATTTTTGGAGGAGTTTTTGTTATGTATTTTCTTCCCAGCTGCAGACTTATTGTTTCTCTTAGAGTTGTCTGCTATCAGTAGTCTGTGGCTGCCACGTCCCTCTGACATTCCTCAGCAGATAGATCCCAAAGTGAGGGTAATTCTTCCTTGATTGTGGCTCCATTAGCGGAATTACATCGCCTGGGTGTGAGAGCATGTAGAGTAAATGTAAATTCACATTCATCATCCCAAAGTCTGAGAGTGGAGGCAGAGGATGGAGTTGCCCCTGTGGCTCATGGCCCCATTATCCAACTCAAACAAACCCAGTGGCTGTAAATGCTGTGAGTCCCACAGGCGCCAAATGAGCCTTAACCGACAGACAGGTATATTTTGACAAGGCATGGGAGCGCTTTCAGTCATTGGTTGGACACATACAAGTACCTTTTTAGGGTCCTTTTTAGTTATCGCCTGAACACAGAAAGCCTCAACGTAAAAGCACTGGAGAGAAGCATGGAGGGCAGTGATTTATCCATTTTAGTATCCATGTTAGTAAATTAGTCCAAGCCTGCATGCTATATTTTAAAAAAACCTAAAATGCCAAAAATATCTCTGTATTAAGAGGTCTTGCAAACATAGTTCTCGACCTTCTTCTTGGCCTCTGCACTTCTGCAAAAATACAGCTGAAATATAGAGCACACCAGTGAAACATAGAGTACACTCAGTACTAAAGCATTGCGGAGTTGACTTGTTCCTGAAAGTGCTGATGACTTTCCTGTTGCAGTCTCTCTCCCCCTCTCTCTCTCTCGCTCCCTCTCCCTCTCTGTCTGTAATTCATCTTAAAATGGATTGCTCTGTCACCTGGACTAACACTTCACTGAGAGCAGCCATCAATACTTTTTGTCAAAAACTGCACGCTGTGCCAGACATGTCATCAATCACCATTTACATAAAACAAAGAGCTTTCTATATGACTGCCAGTCAGAGGCAGGACTGCTCTGAGGTTGCCGAAGATAAAAGGAGCTGTTTCATAGGTCCACAGAGACACTGACTGCACAAGTCAGGGCTCCATGTGTTGTCAATCTCAAACCAATTGCTATTGGATCGCAAACAGCGAGCAATAAATCAATGAACCGGAGCTATACGATCCCATCCATAAGACCTGAGGTGAGCTTAGAGCTTTGAAGAACAGCTCTAAATGAATATACAGGTGGATATTTTAATGGCTGAAAATTGCACCAATGGGAAAATGTGCTGCTATAATTTTACCAATAAAATTCATAGTCAGAAAAATCAGTCAAAACTTGTAACGACCAAGACAGTGGCCTGATGACAAAGTGCAAACGTTACATGATAGCTTGATCAGAGCCTGTGTCGTGTCTATGTCCACCTGTGTTTGGACAAGTGCAGAAGTCAAGAGATATGAACGGCATCCTCTCCCCGGGTTACAGCTCCCATCCATCCTCAGTAGACTAAAATAAGCCAGCTTTGATATGAAACACACACGTTCTGGCCTCAGAGGCTTGGCTCATACATTCACAGCTTTTGACACCCCGAAGAAAGCAAGATTTCATACCATTTATTTAACAGATGAAATATGGTAATGTTTCTTATAATCATTCCCACTCCGTTAGCCATTTTCCAGACAAATACAGTAAACAGGCCAAAAATTCAGAGATAATCTATTCAGCCGATACTGTTTGTTATTTTGGAAATAATGTATTGTATAAGCACTGAAAACTGATTCACTAGAAACTAACAAGATTTCTTCTGTTTTTGCAATTTTTTTTTGCTCACCTTAAGTTTAAGTAAATATACACACATGGAATCCATATCAATGTGCACGCACACACACACACACACACACACACACACACACACACACACATAAAGAATTCAATTTGGAAACCATCATTGGAGCGCAGAGGAGGACAGGAAAGTCATATTGCTATAATGCTCAGATTATCAATCATCCTGACGTTTTATTGGCTTTATCACTGTACATACCATTAAAATGATGTCTGGCCCAGATTGTCAGGGGGCAAACATTAAACAGGCCAGGATTAAAATGCAGATCCCAAACAACTTTCCCTCTGCTGCTGAAATTGCACAGGACTAGGCAGCTGACTTTGGATGTGCTGTCAGAGAAGACATCGCATCAACACGGAGCTGGGCTGACGAGTAGATAGATAGTGTCACACTCAGGAAATGCAGAGGCTTCCCTCTATTTATCACACGCTGTAGTCAGTCAATGCACTAAAAGAGTGATAACAAATGAGGGGAAGAAACATCTATTAATCTCCCCTTGCGCTCCTAATCAGACATCATTGGCAAGCTCCTTAGCACTAGAATGATATGCGGCTAGCCTGCTGTTCATGAAGAAACATATTAATACCAACACTTGCGCTATTAAAGTAATTTTGGTGGCTCTGAAGCAGCGAGGAAAGCAAATATCCATATTTCAAAAGATCTTGACAGTTAAAAGGTTGTTAATGGACATTTAAATGCTGGTGCTGCTGCCAAGCTGACGAAGAGAGCCATAAAGCAAAAGAAATGTCTCCTCTCTCACAACCTTTAATCAAAGGAATGTAAAGCAAACACACCATTCTGCCGCCTGTGTACCAGGAGGGAAAATAGTTTTCCAAGAAGTTTTTTTTTTCTCTTTCTTTTTCCAAACTGCAGTCATAAAACATATCAGATGAGCTTGTATGTGATTTTTTTTTTTCTTTCACAACAAATAAAAGCTTTCATATGGGTGTTTGGTGTTAATTATAAATCTGGTTACAGCAAAAGTTCAGTGGAAACGTAAGTGTTTTTATGGTTCTGTCATGGCTTGGAAACGCATTACATTTCTGAATTTAGAGCACAGGAGAAATCATTCACATTGTAAAAAGACAAGTGATAATGTGACTGGAAAATGCCACACACCCTGACAGGCCCAGGTGTCCCGCAACAGTTCCAAGTTTGTCATTTCCTTTTTGTTATCCCACTTCTAAGAACAAGAGATGCTCAGTTTGCGTCCAACCAAGCTCTGTCTCAATCATCTCATTGTGGAAAAGCTCTTGACACGAAGTTACATTGACCCCTGCAGTATTTAGAGCTGTCCATCTGCAGTGGCGAACAAAGTTGCCCTTTCTGTCCGTGCGAGGAGTCGAGAGATGTCTGTCACATTCTTACAATACACTCTTCACAAAACATTAGGCCTAATAGCTTTCTGCAATATTGAAATAAAGTATGATATCATCCCTCGGCAGGCGTTTCACAGAGCACGGGCACATGAGAGGTTTTTTCTGGGAGTTAAATACACTGTGTGCGATTGTAGCGGCAGAGGAGCAGCTGAACAAACTAAGGATTCTGTTTAATTTCCAAATCTCTTACATGTGTAGTTAAATATAAAATTATGCATGGTCCTTAGTCTTGCTGAGGTTGCATCATTCAGCCTCCCTCCATTTCATTCATGTTTTTTTTTCTTGTTTTTTTTAGAGCACATGCCTCATATCCCTCTGTTACTCAATGTGTAGGATGAATGTGTCAAAAAATAGTTTTCCTAGGCTATATAACCAAAGAACTCTATATAATTTTAATAAATTAATGCATCAATTTCCTGCATTCCTGCCTTTCTTGGTGGTGCTTTATTACTGACATGCTGCCATGTGACTGTGTCTTTCCACTCTTTCCATGGCAAGACCCATTGTTGCCATACAAAGAAGCATACAGTAAAATGCCTGACTGTAGCATTATGGAAAATGCTAATAATAAACAACAACATATCCCATATTTGAGTGATGGGCAGGAGTCAGCATATTAAATTATCTTGACAATGAAAGGCTCCTTGTGCTCTGGACAGAGAGGAGAAGCAAACAGTCAAACACACAGGTCTCATGACCAGACACAAGATTTTCTATCTATGTCATTTCCTCATTAGCAGAACCCCCCCACCCCCTAGCCACTCATACCACAGTGGGTTCACAAAGGTTTCACTTCATACAAGTCAAACTCATATCAAACAACATTTAGCATTCAGGTCAGCCGTTGTAAACACATAATCATATGCTGAGTGACTAGATCCGATCGCACAGCAACCTAAATGAGCTCCCTTCTATCTTATCTGATGCTTTTATCAGTGTTAAACAAAATGGGCTACAAATGTTGAAATAGTTGTAGCAAATAGTTTTGATCATGCGCTGGCCTCCCTAATGAACTGTCACAGTGTGAACGCAAATGAATGCCAGCTTGTGTGAACTCTAAAGACGAACAGACACGAGTCCTTCTGTACTGGGACTTTGAAGCCTGTCAGAAAGGCTTGAGACAGCACTGTTCCCCTCATTAATCTCCCGATAGAGGAAATGAATACACTGACTGGGCCCGACATTTTTGTTCTCTCATAAAGAGAAACAGAGAATAGCTTGGAATGAAACTCCACACATTATGAAAGCTATTATCTTCAGCTGCCAGTCTCAGTGAGAGAGAGAGAAAGCTGGTAATCCAAAACTAATAGGCAGAATGAGAGGTGCAAGGAGAAGAAAAAGTAGGGGACTGGGTCAGATTCTCTCTCTCTCTCCCTCTCTCTCCCTCTCCCTTCTCTCTCTCTCTCCCTCTCTAATTACTGACAGACAGGAGCGAGTATGAAATGAGACTGACAAATGAGAAATATTCATATTTTCTCTGAATGGTATTAAACCCTGACAAAGTAAAGGAACAAAATGGAAGGTAGTTTCAATTTTGACATTGTATCAAATCTGACAAGATATTAAACTGATCTCAAAACACAGACTGTCTGTATCATCGCCAAGACAAAATAGGATGTCCTCTTCTTGGATTTATTACTCAAGATTTATTACTCAAAAGGCACAAATTGACATTTTCAAAAATTATTGTTCGGAGACACAATCCCTTCACTTCACCAAATTAGCAGGCCCAACGGCATAGCCTAATCTTTAAAGCAGAACTCAACTGGCACCAATCATCAACCAAACCAGTGAAAATAGCAACCGTGGTACAACTCAGATTACTTGATCTGCAGTCAATCACTGGAAAGAAAATCCCCTCAAATCCTCGATGACTGCAGCGCGCTCATCCACCACACACATCCATCATCTCAGAGGTTACCAGTAGGTCACTGATGGTTCTAATATAAAACTCACCCTTCCCATTCGCCATCTGTAAAAATGATTAGCAACAGACAATGACCAATCCAAGATATGGGACACTGTGTTACAAGTCAATATTCAAAGTTTTTTTTATTGTTATTATGATCGCACTTATTATGACTCTAAGCTTTATATATGCACAATTTTAAATTTCTACAGGTCACACATTCATGACAGAGTGCAGAGTTCTCTCCAAGATCTCATCTATTTTCAGTCAAAATACTGCACAAAAAAAAATCACTTGCATCACCATCACCCCATGAGAAATTTGGTCATACAGCCCTTTCCTCGCTTCCGGATATTCTTTTCAATTCTGGGCACCTCGAGCATCCTCCACTGGCTCTACCACTTCAAAAACACACCTCATGAAAAAATCAGGAGGCCTGTCTGACATGTGTCCCCCTGCCCTGATGGCATGCCAACACCAAAGGCCGGCATTGATTTTCTGTAACGCAGGGTCGGATTAGCCCTCTACAGGGATTAGCTGCCTGTGCAAGGCCTCAGGGTTCGCTATAAAACTAATAATTAATTTAAACAGCCGGGCCCGTGGAAGGATACACTCACTACACGTTGCCAGCATGAGGGGGCTGAGTATGAGTGACGGACTGTCTGGCGCACCGTGGAAGGAACAGCTATGTGTATCGGCCTATGTTAAACTTGGTTCCGAATCACATTTGATGATTACCTTCGTAGTTGCACCCCTGCCTTGTTGTACCCCTAGATGGCCACCACACATCTCTGAAAAAAGTTTCAGCTGCAGATTACTCAGTGTTAATTATTTGGCTTAAGTTTAATGTCATAACCTAACTGAAAGCCATGTCAGTAGCCAATTAAGATTCACGGGTGCTTAGCTGACATGAGCACAGTGAACGCTGTTCTCTTCTTTCACGGTCGTACTCTGCTTGAACCCTAACAGAGGGTCATGAAGATATACAGTAGCTATGAGCTATTAACAGTGTACAAGAAAGCAGCCATGTTGTTCCTAGTAAGGCCTTGTGAGGATAACAGGACAGAAGATCCATTCATACATAACGTCAGGAGCGGTCAGGACCATTAACAAAACAGCCTTATTCCAAGGTGCTTGTGCATTAACATTACATAACTACTAATGAAGTGATTTTTTTCCCCCATACAATATATTTTAATATGAAAAAGTCACGATATGCAGAGATAAAAATTGTATTTCTAAATGAGTTATATTGATAATATCACATGATTAGGGCTGAATAAAATTCCCAAATTAGTATCACATATCAAACGAGCAGCACACTGTCCCATCTAATCCTTCATATTAAGGAGGAAACATAATCACTTGAACATGATCCTTCATAGGCAACTTTGTTTAGGTTAAATGTCATTTTCTCGCACCTGTTACACTGCTACATGTGGGCACTGTAGCATAGTAAGCTAAAGCAAAATTGAAATACCCAAGCTGTAGTTATGGAGCTGAAATAAATTCACATGTATTCTAAGTTTAAGGTGCTACATGTAGCATTTTTATATATATCATCAAATGAGACCATGATCATGATGATTCATAGCCGCTATGTCATACAAGTGGTATTGTTAATGCTAGTGTTTCCTAAAATTTAGACTACATTTCCCATAAACCCTGTTGTTTTCTGTCGCAAAGAGGATGTTGTTACTTGTCCCCCCCTCCCTCATTCTGCCATCAGCCTTTCACTCACTCCACCATCTGCCATTGCAAGAACCTGAAATCTTTAGCTCAGTTTGCGTTGTAGGAACAGTAGACATCTTCTTGTTTTGTGCAGTAAAGCAATCTCTCTTTGTGCCATAAAGTAATCAAACAGGGTTTCCCGTGAAATCCAACCCTTTACATACTGTCAGATGCAGTGTAGAAGCTGGTGGAGACGCCAATCGCCTCGACAATGGTCTCATTTGTTTACGGTAATTATACTCTTTATGTCTCAAAATGAAGGTTAGGATGATTTATTGACAATAAAATGCTGCATGTAACACCGTCAGTATCTCCAAAAAAAAAAAGAAAAAAAAAAGACTGAACCCAAAGCTGATGAATAAAAATGTCTTGGGATGAATGTGTGTTTTACTTGAGGTGAAACCAAAACAATGAAAACCAACACATGCTGAAGCATTTCACTGTATCCCTCTGAAATCATCCCCCTCCTTTTACCTATAGCTGCCAATAAGGGTTGCCACAGCCAGAGAAGGTAAAGGGATTTCTCCTACTCTTCAAAAGACTTTGATCTGACTGACACACAAACGGCCCTCAGATCACAAGTCTACAGACCCTGTTGGGCCTGCCTGCCTGGTCTGCTTGTACATGTACACTCCGTTCCTATGAGGATTCTTTACCCTCCTCCCATTTCCCTTCGTCTCTCCTTTATCCCTTCTTCTTCCTCCTCCTCCTCCTTCTCCTCCTCTTCCTCTGCTGTTTGGTGTTTTGAAGCATCTGAGTACAGACATGTTCTGAGCTTTGGCGGACCCAGGGGCCCCAGATCCAGACAGAGGGAGAAAATAAAGAAACTCTCTGCTGTGCCCCCAGTACAAAAGCTATCTCACTACCACCACTGGGGAGAAACTCTTAAACATCACCAAACGTCTGGACAGACAGAGAAGATCAGAAGACTGTTTGGTCTGTTGTTCACATAATCATACTGTCAGCTGCTGGTACAGTCAGCAGCTCACAGAGGAACAGCCATGATGGGAGTCAATGCATTTATCCTAATGGAAAGACAATGTTTTATGAGGGAAAACAGAGAATAAGAATACTGTACTATACAGACTGCTGGCCCCAAAATGGAGGGGTTGTTTCTTGTAGTTTTCCAGCACAGACATGTCAGCAGCAAGGACATGAAACATGCCGTCACTGTTTCTTATCTCAATATGTCCCTGGGTGGAAAAGTGAGGCAACAGCCTACTGATGTCTTGCAGTCTGCCTGACCATTAAAACATATTTCCATGCTGATGGATGTCAGATGTAGCCTCAATAAACCATAGCTCGCCCTTGATTCTTGAGGTCATTCCTAACTACACAGTTTTCTAAACTTATTCTGTATGCTTTGCAAAAAGAACAAGCAAATGTAAACTGTAAACAACTTAAAATAATAGAGGAAAGGGGGAAACAGCAGTGGGGGAGTAGAGAGGATGTTATCCCCCCACAAATCTTCCTGGCTGACCAATATCAAGTTCTTGAGATGGTGGCTTGGAAGGACAGTCAGAGGTTTTTATAAGTGAAAGCTGTGAAAGATGTGAGTAAGTTTATCTGAAATGGAAACGGGAAATGAGTTACAGCTGTGCTGAGAATGTGGCACAGCTGTCCAGAGCCAGAGATGGTTTAAGCATTCTACAGGAGTGCAGAAAAAAACAGAAGACTCACCCACGAAGGCTGAGTAGGGGCCTGGGACTGCAAAGCCAGCAAATCAGACAGTCCGCATGCAGTTTATCACTCTACGGGTGGCAAACCACGGTTAAATATGACTCAAAACATAGGGGTTAAAGGGTTATTATATTAGGCACTCTTTTTTTGCCAAGATGTAAGAGCAAATTCTTTTAATAATGATGAGGCCTTGAAGGACTGCTCTTTCTAATAACAGGTTCCAACTGCATTTTTATGGTCGTAGGATTTATTCATCTACTGACAACATTTATCATACGGCCCTCTTAAAAAATCACCCCCCGAAATTCAAAACATGGCAAAACCCGCAATCATCCTCTAAAATCTTGGCATCAATACACTCATGTATCTGTCTTCACTTTTCACCCCTGGGCCCTCTAGGAGAAACTGTGGGAGATTGAAAGCCATGAAGCGACCAAAACTGCCTAGACCGTACCAAAGGGAGCTCCTTTGTTCCTCTTCCAAAACGGGCTCCAAACCTTTTTTTTTTTTCCATTTGGGACTCAGCCAAGGGAAGTAGAAGTATGGCTGCCCTTCTCCATGCTCTGTTCTAATATGTTCCATGCCTTCCAGTTGCTTACATCATCAATCTGGGAGATGGCTAAGTGTGATGGGGTGAACATAAACAGTGCTCGAGTTATGGGCTAAAAGAGACACAGGTTGTGTCTCAAACATATAAGTTGGCGCCCTCTTCCCTTCAGCCCTTCTTTTTTTCTTGCATGGAGGAGTTCTCGTATGAAGTCCTAATGGCTGGCGGGTATCCTAAATGACTCTGCATGTGCTCTGTGTTTTAAAATCAGTGCTGAGGAGGGAAAGGAGCGACGAAAAGGAAGCTGTTTTACAATATCGAAATTCACCCTCATCATCAACTCCAAGCAGCAAGCGTGTTATTGACAGCCGAGTGCCAGTCCTAATCATCTCCCTTTTAATGCTCGCTTAAAAATGCACACCCTCATGTCAAAACCTGACTACACATTAACTCTCCCCAAATCGTCTACTTACTAAACATGTCACTAATGAATTATACATCTGACTTTTTCCTCTCTCATATTTACATGGTGTTTCGGCAGCATTTGTGGGTTAGTTGTAAAGTATTTAATAAGTGTTTAAATATGTACGAGAGTCAAGATCTTAGCCAGAGCATGCACTGTACTGTAGATGTTTACGCAATATCAAAAGACTCTGCTGTGCCTATCAAAATGAGTAAGACATATGGATGGTTTGTTTTTCACTTGCCAAAATAGAAAAGGGAGTATGTCCACTCGGGCCCCATCAGGTCAAACCATAAAGATCCATCACTGGCTTTGCGCTCTGCTAAAACGCTAAGGAAACATATTGTAGATTTTAAGACCCTTTTTATTCAGCCAGACTGTGTACTAAAACTAATTGGATTTCTGTCAATGGAAAAAAATATATCCCTGGGACGGCTTTGAACTCAATAGCTCTGACTATCCAACTGCACATGAGGGAGTGGGACCTCGCCACATGCCAAGCACCAGGGAGGAAAATTAAATCGGTGGTCAACATAAAATATTAAAATAGCATGGTATCGAATTTTTGAAAAATGATGTCAGGCCTGCTCATTATGTCCAGCAAGGCAGTGAATTAAGCTATATTTAGTGGGTGATAATTGAAATCATAGCTGTAGTCATTACCACTGACAAGTTTCTAAATAATACCCAATAAATCCCTTCTTTGTAGCAGGGTCCCCATGACAGCTGGCAATGCTGAAAAATATAAAGTACAGAAACAGAATCTCTTTTCCTTTCTTTCTTTCTTTCCTCTCTCCCTGCCCCCCCATCTCTCTCTCTCTCTCTCTCACTCTCTCTCTCTCATAGAGCCAATAAAATGTCAGCTTTTATTCTCCTCCTCCAAAGTGTTGGCTAGATGTCAGCAGGCCCTTCTAAAGCTCTGCCACTGCAAGCTGAAGGCCTGTAAATCTCTATGTCAGTGGCACGCCATCCGTCTTGGGATATACAATAAAAAATGTGACGCAGTCATAAAAGGAATGGCATCACTGCCCAGTATATATAATGTGAACAAAAGGAACATAAAGATGTTCCATTCCATTCAGAATCCTAAACCACAAGATGGCTCTAGATTGGGAGGGGGGGGTTCTATGGAATGTTCTAGAAGGCTGATGGCAGCTCCTGACAGTGATTAACAGACGATTCCTCTGCCATCAGTGGGCTTTTGTTGTGTTGTAACAGAGAGATAGAGATTTATACTGCAGAGGTGAAAGGAGCTGAAAGCTGACTGACTGACTGACTGACTGGCTGACTGGAAGACTTCAGCCCTACTCATATGCACATCCACTTACAGTGAGAAGATAAGCCTGTAGAGACTGGAGATCATTCAGTTTATCTAATTTACGCATACAATTTGGTACACATGTTCAAAATGGAGGCGCTGACGTGTAAGTTTCATTGTGATAGTCCAAATGGAGCTTGAGTTAAAAGACATGAAGTGACCAAACAGTAGATTTTAGCTAATACTTGGCCTTAGAGCACCAAATTTGATGAGATCCAATGGATACAACTCATCTGCATTTGATGTTTAAACATAAACTTCAACTTCAGGCAAATTTAGGTGAGGTAATAAATGTATTCCTGTCAAACAGTTTCTCTGAACGTTCTTTTTTTTGTTGTTTGTTTTTTTGTTTGTTTCATGGCTTTACCTTATGAAGTTGCGAAGATATGTTGGTGGACAGACACAGAAAACGCAAGCACAAAACAATCAACCATGCACGGATGCAGGATGCAATGAGGACCACATTATTGCGATTTGGCTGCAATGTGGGGAGAAATTGTTTTCTATCGGATATGAGATTGCCATGTAACCAAAGGAAAAATGTAATTACTTGAGTTGAGCTCAATAAAAAAAATGTAAACAAATTTGGGCAGGCTTTCATTTTATTTATTTTTTTCTGTTAGTTTGCTGGTATACTGGAGAATGGCGGTCTTTCTTTACACATTGCAACTACAGAGGTCCCTCTGTGTGTCGTTTTATTTAGTTTCTATGATTCTGTTTTATTGGAACACGGTTTGTATGAGATGCCTACCATTTAACCTTCAACAACTACATTCACACACAAGATCTGTGCGACACCGAGTCATTTTTTAATGTGACATTTGCACTTAAAATGAACACTAAAAATATTCAAGCTGACCTAACTATGACTTTATTTGAATGACCTGAGCAATCACTTTAACCATGATTTTGATAAATATTACAAATTCATCTTTACTTCACTATAGGATTTACTGACTCTAGCACATTGTTGGCGGTGTTTTTACTATCCTCTACAGACAGGAAACTGTTTGCAGCAATTACTTAAAAGAAGATTCTGATATAAGCTCAAATTGGACAGATGGAAGAACAAGACAACCCATCCATTAAGCATAACATCTACTCCATTTTCCTAAGCTCTCTGTCATCCCACCACTTTCCCAGGAGTAGTCCATCACTTAAAAAAAAAGATCCCAGTGAAAATTAAAAAGGATTTTTTTCCAATACCATAAAACCAATATAAAATAGCATAGTTCCTGATATGAATATGTTATTTCCTGCCAAACCGTGTCTCTCTCATCTCTGGTTTAAATCTGTTAGGGCTGGAGGAGCTCTGTATCCTCCTTAATTCATGAGACACAGATCAGGTTATCCTAGAATATTAGCCTAAACAGGCCTGATAGATCGGATATGGAATATATTTCCTTAGCAGAACCAAGTACGCCACCACCATTACCACACAAACACACACACACACACTATACACTTCTAGTTAAGTGATTTGAGGACTTCATACTGCCAATGTTTCATATCCTCTCCTCCTAACTGACACTTTATCTGCATACTGGCATCTCTGCAGATTGAACACTTAGGCAAGACAATGACAGGCTCTCTCCCCGTTGTCACTTCTCATTCTAAGACC
This sequence comes from Centroberyx gerrardi, assembly GCF_048128805.1. Lineage (NCBI taxonomy): Eukaryota > Metazoa > Chordata > Actinopteri > Beryciformes > Berycidae > Centroberyx > Centroberyx gerrardi. The sequence goes on from NC_136011.1 coordinate 16,781,878, forward strand.
AGTCTAATGCCTCTTACTGGGCTTCTGCCAATAACACAGCCCCCCCTCCCCTCACCATCAAACACCCTGAGTCTACCTAGCTGGGATAGAAAAGGAGCACTTGATGTCTGTGACACTCATTTGTCAATTAGCAGGCCCCTTCCCGTGTTGACATACAGCAACTTGAAAGACAGAGCAGTGCCTGTGACGAATTAAGAGAGACAGATGAGTGAGGCATGAGCGGCGGAGTAATACTATAATGTGCTTTAGATATGAATATAAAACGACACAGCTGACAGGCCATACAAGGTTTTATTTCATTTCTCAGTGTACCAGGCCTCCCTACTTTGTCTTCTTTGTTCTCTTTTCATCAGACTACTTACATCTCATTTTGACAGCCGGGCGACATTTAGAGCACTTTCGTTTTAAAACGCGAGTTAGCATACTTGATTTGTCATTAAAATGCAAAACGGCTGCCATCACCGACATAGCCTGTGTGCATGCACACACGGGCACACACACACACACACACACACACACACACACACAGGTAGCCGAGGTTCATCTGCAATGCAAAAGTCCAATATGGACCCCTCTTTCTACAGCTTCAAGAGGATATTAATGGCAGGCTGAATTTCAACTGAAAAGTCTAATCTTGGGAGTCCATCTGCTACATAAAATACTTAGAAATGTATTTGAGAGTAATGTCAATGTTTCACTGGTCTTCAGATCATATGGTGAGTACTGGTAGCTAGAACCCCAGTTACGTTCACAAGTAAACAGAAGATCTTTGTGGTGAAATGTTCTGCTTTTAGTGTCACAAGCCATTTTGCCAGCAGTTGCTTGCAATCAATCACTAATTTCTACATCGACAATGAATGGCATACAGTATAGAGGCGATGAGATGAAGGGGTAAACCGTCTTTAGTGACATGGTTAAACATTTTTAGCTGTGACCTGCAGCTAGTACAAAAACAAACAAAAAACTTTACTGTGCCATTGCAGAACGCAGCTATAAAGACTGAATGAGCCAACTTACTGCATCACTTTGAGTTTTAGCTCGGTTGGTAAAGCATAGGTTTGCCACACCAGAGATCCTGGGTTCTAATCCCGAGTGAGAGAATTTAGCATTACCAATACATTTATTGAGGAGTCACAATGTGAGAAGACTTGGTACCCCCCATCTTAGATTTTTTTTTTTTTGGGGGGTTTTTTACAGAACAGGTAGGGTGATAGGGAGAGGGACATCTGTGATTACCTATTCTCTATGAGTACCTATTCTCTCACTGTTTTCATTGCTTACCACTAAATTCACTGATAGTAAAATTCAAGTATTCTTCAATTTGGTGGCATCCCCAGAATCCCCTCTCAAAAATCCCTGTGGGTTCCTACAGTAGATCCCATTTTAGAACGATGTGTATGTTTAGAGGGGAAAGAGAAGAGTATAATAATCCCTGGCACATATATCATTGTTCTTGATGAAGTATCCCAGAAAGTTAGCAACCTTGATAATTACCCGTATGTTTTAATCACAGCAGTCTGGATGACCAACGATAGCAGATGCTTCATAGTAGTTGAGAATATAACTGACATGCATGTTTTTATTGTATGTGTGAGAAACAGTACACCGTGTTGGGAGGACACGGTGGGGCTAAGACAGATCTAAGTAAAAGAGAGAAAGACTAACTTTCAGGTTCCATTATCACTTCACAAACCTTGTCTTTGCAGAACTGTGATTTGTTTATCACAATGCCATTTCGTATCTCAGAAGAAAGGTAGCACTGTTCATACAATGTTAGCATTCCTCTCGTGACTCATAGATGTGAGCTCCTCAAACCTCCTGTGTCCAATGTGATAGCACAGCAGGTAATAGATGCAAGCATCTCCTGAGGACAGAGGATGAAGCAGACCCCAGTCACAGAGGGGAATCATGTCAACACAGCGCATTCCCACTCAGCACATCATGTACACACCTGACCTGAAACAAAGTGGACAACACAATAATATCCGAGCGCCGTCCCGCAATAGAAATCTCACTGTGAGCCACACTCCTCAACACATTGATGAGACAGCCTGACACTGCGGCGCAGAGTGGGAGAGGTGTAGGTGTGACAGGCTGCTACCATAATTTCATCCTGCCATTACCTGCCCAGCCACTCACACTTACGCTTATGGAGACAGATACACAAACACTGCATGTACACACACGCTCACACACACACACAAACACAAACACTCATTATTTGTGTGAGTATTTGTGTTTGTGCATATGAAAACATATGAAAACATATGCACAAACAGAGACACACACACACACACAAACAAACAAACACACAGCATCCAGAACTCAGTTGAAGGTGATGCAGTACCTCACTTCTCATTGTGACTCATTGTCAGGTTGGTGGATGAGTGCTGTCAATTGAGCTGACAGAAATAAGCATATTAGCCACTACAAACTCTGGCAATGTCTCCCACTCGATTTGAGTCAAGCAGCGTGAAGAAGTGCATCACGCTGAAGGTAGTCCACTCTGTTCCACTAACATGTGCCTCAGTTTACACTTGGTTTGCTCGAGCTGACACTGAAATGGGGTCATAGTGTCAACACATGAGAGCCCCCGCTATCGCACATGCAGCGTGAAATGGGACATGATAGGTAACAAAACTTCAAGATGCTTCAAAGTGCTACACTCAAGTACAGTACAGTAGTAGCACCAAGAATTCAGGGACAGAAATACCATTTATTGTAGGAAACAACAGCTTTAATTTATCCTAGTCTTTTGCGCTTGGACTGTATGTCCCTCTATTAAGCTGTGGGACAGGGGCCTTTATCTTTCAAGGGCATTCTTATAGGGATCAGAACTACTGGGAGGGTGTGGCTACGCCTTAGCTAGCCTATAACACCATCACATGTTGAGTTGCTTATTGAATTTCACAGCTCCACCCACCCATGACCTCGCAGCATTGTCATGTGAGCTCCTACAGACTCCGAGTTTAAGAGAGAATGGCGGATGTGCAGGTCTGGTGTGTGTGTGTGTGTGTGTGGTGGGGGACTTGCATGATCACATTAGCAGGTCAATACTGTATAGCTATAGATAGAGATACAGTATGCAGACAGCTTACACTGGACGTTACATAGTCCAGAAAGACTCACTTGCTTTTGGAATCACTCTTTGGCACGTGATATTTTCCAATCTCTCTCAGAGTCTCTTTACAAAATAAAGAAGGTTTTAAAACTCAGTGGAAGATGAATAAAACATGTTTACAATAAAAAATAAAATTACCTATGTAGTTGCTTTAATGTTAACTTGACATACAAGATTTAAATGTGAAACATTCAATACAACACATTCTCCACAAGCAAACCATCAATCAATAGCGCACTGATATGCGCCCCAAATGGTTCGACCACCACTTCATTACTTCTGCACTGCTTCTCTGCCCATACCATCCTTTGAAGTTCAGTAATGATATCTGACATCTAAGATTCCCCCTTAACCGAATTGAAAATTAATAATGAATTAGTAATATCTGAGTTATAAATATTTGATTCTGAACATCAAGTTCTTAATGTGACATGTTCAAGGGCGAGAAACATAATGCCAGCCTTGATCTTCCTGAAACCAACACACATAAGACTTGTTTCAGTCAGTTTTCATAAAGCTGTTTGTAAAGCATAACAGGCTTCCACATCCACAAAGGTAACTACAGGACATCTACTGTCCGATGGGAGTGTTCTGTTCCATACAAAGGTAGCATACCTGCAGTTATGGTCTGTTGGCGTTTAGCCTGTGTAAGGAATAAAGACATACTGCAGCACCTGTTTGAACTATAAATGACTCGCAAACAAAGCTGTTTTTCAACTATTATATTTGAAAACCAGATAAGGGCAATTGATCAAAAGTCAACCAGTTATTACAGGTAATACAACAATGTCATTTATGAGCTTCTCCCATTTTGTTACCCGTTTAATAACACTTCAAGAAATAATATGGAACACCTTCTGACCATTCAGTCTGACATTCATTGAGTGTGGGTGCAGTTTGCACATTCTACACAATTACCTTTGTTCAGCACTTAAGGGGGCAATCATGTTTGAAACCAGGAGAAAAGTACGATCCTTCAACAGACGAAAAGGTGAATCAAATTCCAGTGAGGCTATGTTCCTTTTCCAATTGCACTGGTTCATTAAGAATATTAATGCCTTGATAAGTATACATTTATGTACAGCACACTGGGGCAGCAGTGGGATTTACCAATTATTATTGTGACAGAACCTGGCGTAAAGCAAATCAATTAAATGGATGAATCCACATCTCCAGCACCACAGACAACCGCCTCAAGACGACACTTTTCATGTAACAAAAACGTCCGTATTCAGATGGCTTCATGGCCTGACAAGTCAAGAAAGGGGTTCAGAAACAAAAGCACCTCATAACTATCATCTCTTCTCTTTTACTTGCCAGATCAACTATGCTAGTCCTGCTGTTGAAATGGCAGCCCCCTCTGAACCAGCTGCCATGAGGTGTTCCTTCATGTCCTGTCAGAGGAATCCTTTCTTCTATTTGCCCCTGAATTAGCATGTCACATTTATTGATCATGCCTTTTATCCTGCCCCAGCATGGCACCAGCCCAGCTCTTACACTCACTCAACTGTTTGATGTGATGACACTCTGACCACCTATAGACAGAATGCACACATTCAATTGCACTTGATGCAGAGATGCATCTGTCTACCAGTAACAGCTAGGTCTAGAGAGGCAAACTTGAACTTATGTTGCCATGGAATACATTACTCTAAATTCCATTAAGTGATAAGGGTACACTGAATGCAAAAGTTTCTAAACACATATCTGCAAAACAAAGACACTAAAACAGAGCGCAATGCAATGTCTCTCTGGTAGACAAGCATCTTACTTCACATTTTACATCACAAATATGTTAGTTTTTGTCATAATAACAAGCATGTTTGAAAATTTGCACAGAGGATGCAACTATATTTTTTCTCCCAAACTCAACATGGGTTGTTTATCATTACAGAGATAATACTTCAGAAAACATGACCTGTCTGCAAGTTTAAGTCTCTCGAGTTTACACTCTTACGAGAGATTTATCACAACAGCACCAAGCATCTGCCTCCAGGTAATTCTATGTTAGTAGCGTCAGTGTGTACCTCGGTCATCGCTTCCTATCTCCTTACCTGAGCTGATTGAAGCTGAGATCCAGTCTTCTGGCAAACCGGCCATATCTGTCTCCAAGGAAGTCGGGAATGTCCTTACAGTCATGTCCGATATAGGAAATCTTCAAGGAAAACAATACAGAGAGATTACTGTGTAATAGCATAGCGACCCTGACATATACAGCAAAATGATACAGCAGTGTTTCAGGATGTCCCACCTCCAAAGCAATAGTGTGCTTCACTTAAATTGACTTTATACTATATAGTACATTTAATTACAGTTAATTAGAGTGAGGATGTTTCAGTGTTGACACTCAGTTGATTTGAGTTGTGTAAGTTGAAGCCAGGTGATATGTCACCTACTGTCAGTCTGTTAAATATGCATGGAGATGACTACTGAGTATTTTGCTCATACTCTATTGTTGATGATGCTTTCTTGTAAGCCTACTAATACTTTTATTACTCAGTGAAAATATCCATTATCAGTAAACCACAGTTTCAGCACAGGCTACTACCCGTTATGACTGGATAGTTAGGCTACTTGCTACTTGATATTGTCTGCAGTGAAGTTGTAGGAGGAACTGCAAAAGTCTGACTGTGTATTGACTGTAAACTACATGTGTCACATGACACCGGTGATGACGGAGGAATGAAAAAGCTTTTGCATTCAGCGCTAGAAAACTAAACTTTTAAACAACATTCCTTGAGAAACACGCCAATTAAACAAGCGATAAAAAAAAAACCCAAACCGATAGAAATAGAAGTTGAAACACAACTTACTTGCGTGCCATTCAATGCGACCATCGATTCGCTGCGTGCCATAACTTTACCGTCTCTTGCGGATCACAGCCCAGTTACTCTGTTTTTAGACAAAATATCTGAATTGAAATCCAAAGTCCCGCTCACGCAAGAAAAACGACCGCTGTAAACATTAAGCGATATTTGTGGATGTACTTTTGAAGTCTATACTGGTCGTTTTCAATTGACTACCGTTTCCGCGTGCTGCTCCAAATCAGCTGACCCGCTCTGCGGAAACATGCGGACATGGTGTTTGTTATTGGTGAAATCACAGTACCGTCTGCTGATGAAAAAACAACTGACAGGTTTCACTGAGCCTATATGAAGACCTATTGTCAAGTGAGTCCTTGTGTTTAGAAAGCACCTTGATGAAGCAGTGCTGCTGGAAATGAATTTGGTTAAGTAAAACTGAAGCTTACAGCCTCAAACACCATCAGCAGCAACCTGTTGCTGTCAGCAGCATGACGAAGCCCTTTATTTGCAATCTACCTCGATGAAAAAGTTATATATAGCCTATATTTGATTTTATTTAACCAGGTTAGCCCTGTAGGAATCAACAGTCTGATGTCCAAGTTAGTCCTGGGAATAGCAGCAGCTCATTTAGTTAGAGACAGCAATGATAAGCACATTTCATGAGCAATAAACAGGAGAGAGCAGGAAAAAGAGAAGGAGAGAGAGGATAAGCACAGTGATGCAGCCATAAAACAGTAAACTGAATCAAATTGATGACAAATTCCAAAGAATGTGATTTAATTTGTCCTAACAACTGCTTTAAACTCACTGAGAACAACACTAACACCACTATGCAGAATGGGGTTGCTCCAGCTCTGTTCAGGCTTTATGGTAAGAAACGCTTCATAGCTGTCAGCTGTCTACATAGCTGTCACTGTAGTATACTCTAATTAGTACTTGATAGTCCCACCACACAATGTCATCTGTGATGCGGGATATACATTGCCTATTATTTCATTATTTCTAAGTTTACTGTAACAGTTTTGTGCTGGAGATGCACACCCAAAACATTTGGCAAGAAGAAGGCATCTGATGAAAAAACGGAGAAGTTGCACACTATTATGCTCCCAGATTTTTAATAAAGTTGTGACAAAATGACCAAATTATTTCTAAGTCTAAGCATTGGGCCACAGGTCGTCAAGTATATGCTACATTACCCCCAAAAGCCTAAGGATGGACCAGGCAACATCCTTGGTTCTTTAAATATTTCAGGGTGGGTCTGCTGTGTGTTGGGTCAGTGTTTGCTTTGGGATTCTTAGAAATCTGAATGTCTTGTGATTGTTTTTGGCCCCTGTAACAAGACCTGGTCACAGATCTTATCACAAGACCGGTAAATGCAATAGTTTTAGTTTCCATAAACAAAATAAGATGTGTAGCCATCTGCTCTACAGGAAAATAACAACTTGATTCTAAATATGGAAACATGGCAAAGCCGATTTCATCTTGTGTCTGTAGGAACTGACTACAACCTGACAGACCTCGTCCATTCTGCTCCCCATTCTGCTAGAGGTTGTGTGAATTGGGTAGATTTTAGAGGGACTTTTGGGGACTTTCCGGACCCATGAACTGCCCAAAACTGCCTTATTATTTGGAATGAGGAAGTTGTCTGAATGATGTGGGCTATACCACTTTCAAGTATACCCTATATACTCCTTGAATTGGTTAATCTACTTCTCAGCATGATAAATAGCATCCACTTACATTGTGGTTTTATGAAATGTCACTAGTGAATAGGCAACAGGTAGGCCTAACCTAAGACTTGTACTGATGGACACCTTGACTCTAAAACTTTGTCTACATCCACTTCTTTATAAAAGGAGAACCAGGCTGCAAGAAACCACTTCTCATTTTTTTCTGTGACATTGCTGTTTTTCTGTGTTTTTTTGACCTGCATATTCATTTTGTTTGAAATAATTCTGTCTCAGCACCAACCACTCAAGGCAAAATCTGATTCTGCTGATGGCCTAAGATGACCACAGCACACTAAGTCGTAATGAAAGATTATGTTTCTCTAATTTACTGACCCATACACTGCTGGTTGAAATCATATCACACCTATGTGACTCTAACAGTTCGCTTTCCCACAACTTTCCTCTTTCCTACTTAGCCCCCCCCCCCCCCCCCCCCCCCCCCCCCATGTGCATTCTGCACACACACACACACACACACACACACACTTTGGAGTTGCCAAAGAATAAGTGAGCAACATAAATCTTGATATTTGAAGGCTGGCCAAAGCATGATAGCTGGTAAACAATATCATTTTACTTTTAAAAATAAAATTCAGTTTTGATTCAGATAAATTTGGCCTACTATATAGTTTGATTGTTTGATCCAAAGTCGTTTTTGCTTGCTACACTAATTCAGGGTCAAAGGTGGGGTTTTGTTCAGTTTTACAAATAGGTTTATTTTGCTGTAAACAAATAATTTACAGCTTAAAAGTACATGTAAAAGTCATGTTTATTTGGCACTGAATCACAGCTTAGTTTGGCTATGTCAGTCAATAAAAACATTCTACTCCGGCCTGTGTGGTTTTCTAATAATTCTGTGTTAAACTGTTGTAGATTAGGGATTGGGTTTTCAAAGTATAGGCTATATTATGTCTGTCTCTTATACTGTGTATCCCTGGTGGATTCTGGTACAAGTGTAATATGGTTATAAAAACACACCTCCTGTTAGATTAAGCCAGAGATTTCCCATCTGGGGTCCAGGAATCCCCAAGAGTCCTTGAAGAAGTTCCAGGGGTTCTGCAGCAAAATGAGGAATACTTTAATTTCTCTTTTATTTCAATCAGAAGACACTGAAAACAATAAGAGAATGTATCAAGAGGACTAATTTGATCAGCGGTATCATTCTCCCCACCTACAATATAGTATTATGCAATGTTGTGACAGTTGTGCAATTGTATATGAAATTCCAACTAATGATATAAATAATAGACGTCAATTCAGTAAACGCATGGCAAATTCCCTGCATCTCATATCATTGGTCACAAAAACTTCAAAACTCACTTATATTGCTTAAATATCTGGGGATAAATTGATGACATGTTATTATTTATTAATATATAACTTATTACACATAGGTCACTAAACTATCTTGCACTGATGCATACAAATTAGAGGGAGAATTGGGCCAGAATGCCACCAGTGTGATTTTATTTTATTTTATTTTTAAAATCGTGGTTCCCTGAGCTTAAATCTGTATCAAATGCAGTTTAAAGCATTGGTTCTCAACCATGTGCTGTTGTGCCTTAATATTATGCAGGTTTTCAGTCCAACCAAACACCACACCAGCTCACTCCACTGATGAGTTCCCCCTCTCTGGCTGAAGGTGTGCTAATGAGTGAAATGAGCTGCTGTTCTGTTCGGTTGGAATGAAAAACCTGCATACTTTTGGGTCACAGTGGCACCTGTGTTGAGAACTACTAAGGCCTATCTATCTATTCAGGGGTGCCTGACATGAAAAAGTTTGGGAACCCCTGGACTAAACTAGCCTATCCCTTTGCTCTGCCTCGGTGTCTGCTGCGTGACGTCACATGGGACCTCCCATACACGGAAAAGCTTTCCTTTCTCCTGCTGCCCGCCCGGAGTGAGAGAGTCTGCATGGCTTCCAGTTTCTACTGTGTGTCTTGCGGTGCTCCACACTTTTCACATTTGACAGAATGTAACGGGTGGTCTGTGTGTGCAATGCAAAATGAGTTTATTCTAGACAGGAGGACTACGTTTATACACTGTCATATTTTTTTTTTTTTTTTTTACCTCTGACGTTTTACATCGGAGCTTAGTAGGCTATGATTCCAGGTAATGTCGTGTCACGGACTTTCCTGTAAACCTATCCTTCCTTCTTGGAGTTTTAGAAAAAAAATATTTTCTACTTTGTGCATGCCTTTTAATGGTTGTATTTAGCACATTTCTGTATAAAATACCTTCCTTTATCTACTCGGAGATGTATGCGCCATTGAGAAAAGCACAAGGTATATTTGGCTTGAATCTTGTCTCTAAATAATTAATAGAGCGAAGAGGGATTGAGACAAAAATTAACAACTTTATATGATTGTGAATAGCTCCAAAACAGGCGGGCCGTAGAACATTTTAGATTTTAATTCTAAATATAGGCGAGCCTCTAAGGTCTACAATTAGGCGAGTTATTTAATTATGTAATTTCAATTAAATATACATTATAAATCGATCAGAAGATTTCATTTTGTACTTCCTCACTTCAACCCACTAAAAGCAATAGTGTCGGCCCAGGTTAAGCAAAGCTCACAGTAAACCTGGAAGTCCAACGCAGTTCCTCCCGAGATGTAAATAATTATATTTGCATGCGGAGAGTGATTCATAAACATGTCACTGTTATGAAATATATGGGGATATTAAAACTTTCTATTTAAATATTATGAATTACGGTCGCAAAAATGTGTTCCCATTTAAGGGTAATGCCGAGTATTTGGTGTCTGCTGCAGAAGCCCATTCGTCATACGGACAATAAAGAGGGTTTTCGCCTGACAGTGAAAATTTATGGTTGCCCTTCTTTGCCCTAATAACTCACATATTGTGTCATGGACTGACAGCCCTTGCAGAAAACAGCAAGCCTGTTATCAATCACACATCTTTGCATATTGTGAAACGTCCCCCCCCCCTCTGCCACACAAAAACACTGAAAACATTTGAAGGAATGGAGGTCCGCTCATTTAGACTTTCTTTTTCCCCCACTTACAAAGTCAGACATGAAATTGAATGGAATTATTGGCCTGATATTGGGCTAGTGTTCATTTATTATTTCAAGTGATTTCTCTATTATGACACAGTATCTGGACAGCAGAAAATTATGACTAGGTTTTTCATTCACATACACTTTACAAAGCTGTAGCCTACTGCAGACCAATGTAGGCCTATAAGCTGAAGCAAATCTTTTATATCTAACTATTGGCCGCAAAATGGCTTCAGTGTCTAAGTATTAGTAAGTTTTGTTTTTTACTTGGACCAAATTAAAAATGTACTTTTTACCCTATAGTTAAAAATGGTTATTTTATTTTATTTATTAGGCCTAAACTTAAGCCCAGGTTGTAGCCTATTTAGGGCAGATTATGAGCTATAGCTTGTTTTAGCCTATATATATATATTCTTTTCTCTTTTTTTTTTCCAAAACCTATTTTGCCCCCTGTGACTGTCCACTCCAGGTTTTCTTGCTCTCCAAGATGACCTGTCAAGCAGATTACCACAGAAAGAGATTAATGGCGGAGGCGGGTTGCAATAATAATCGTTTTGTTTGATGTGACAACTTTGATAGGCGTTGATTTACTTACAAACTGATAGGCTTTTAATTGAGCGCCTCCATCCCGATTGAGATGAAAGGAAAACCGCATTGAAAAGCTGCCCGATTGCCCTGGAGCCTCAATACTGATTAGCCATCTCAGCGGTGAATAGTTCAAGGCATTTTAAACTTCTTTTCTCAACGGCCTGACAGACCATTTCTCTTCTTTTCTTTCTCTCAGTCCGCTTTTCTACCTCTTAAAGAAAATAAATCATTTTCATTGTATGTAAATAAAATCGAGCTGACATCAATATAAAATGTCTGGATTTCTTTTTTGTTCTTTTTCTTTGTTATTCTTGTTGCAGATGACAATGTGCCCGAGGCAGATGACAGGTTTTAACAATACAATAGTAGATAGGCTACGATGTGCTAAAATGGACACTCTGCTTTCAGAAACCGTGATGTTTCAGCAGGTTGTTATACGTTATATATATTTTTAATCAGTGTCTGCAACTGCAGATTGATTGGACGACTGTTAACGTATCCACTTAAACATCCGTAATAAAAATATTTATTGTAGGCTAGATTATGGAAATATAAATTGTCTATATGTCCATTTTCCTTCCTTTCTTATTTTTTTTCCAAAGGCACATGGATATATTTGCTTTTTTATTTTAGATTATGGATTCCTCGTATAAATCACGTTTAAAGTTCCAAAGTTGAGACAAAGCAGTTTTTAAATGACAGGCCCTAATTATTTTGTGCCTGCGGTGTTTTACCTAAGGCTTCTTGTTAACAACATAATCGGCCGATTCATAGCATGAGGACTAAATAGCAATAACAACTCCCCTATAGACGAAGTTAGGTGAACGGCCGCTGCAAGTTATTATAAAGTATCGGAGTTTCCGAGGTGTTTGATGAGGAACTGGAAAAGTTTAGGAACTTTGCTCCGACGAAAAGCCGACAGAATGGAGATTTTCCTCTGAGATTTGACTGTGGTTAGTTTAGTCTTCCTTATGATCTTTTGGCTTCTTATTCCCAACATTGTATAGAGGTCGGCTATTGTCGATGCGTTTACAAATTAAATCTTAACTCGAGAATGATTTATTTCCCCTCAAATTAGGTGTCTCTTCCAGAATGCCTCTCTTCCCATTTGTCCTTTTCCCCCAGTCACACTGGCATGTAATCAGCTACAATAGCTGACATAAATCAAGCGCTGGATTGACAGCGTCTGACAAATAACTGATTGATTGCGGTGGAGCAGAATTGACACTTGACGGAGGGGTGGAGATAGAAATAGAAGGGCGGTGTATATTATACTGAAAACATGTGACATTCACATCCCTCCATCACTACATTGGTCTGTTCCTGTCAACGCTTGTCTGTTTGGGGAATTCAAGCTGAAGTGGTTGATCTTATGTTTGCCAGTGGAAAAAGTCCCTTTGGTAGACGTGCGTAATGTGCGCGTACTTTGTGCATTTCGCAGGTTACAGATCGTTGACGGATAACAGATAAAATGTTTTATTAGTTAATTACTGCGTTCCGATTGACTTAAGACAAATTAGGTCCATCAAAGTGTATTCTCATATAGGATAATGATTAGTGGTGTGTGGTAGGTCTGATTAAAAGGGTCGAGAATCTATGGCCTCCAGTCATAAGGCAAACTATCACCAAAATCAGCAGAAATGAGTAATAGTTACAGGGAAAAAAAGATTAATTTATGTTTTTTTTTGTCCCTTAAAACACCCTATCCTCATATAACTTACATTAGTTTGATACTACTTACTATGATGTATAGGCCTACTGTGGGTGTATGTTATAAATATTTATGTCAGGCTAAAAAGTTGGGTAAACTCTATCCCGTAAATAAATAGGCTGGTAAACTGAGTGCAGATTGCTTTTACCCTCCTGATAATAACGCAAAACCTATAAGCGATAGTCTTTCATGACAGTTGAAATGAGGATGCAGGCTAAAAGTGAGTAAATACACGTGACTTATATAATTTCAACAGTGGAGTGTTTGTTCATCTCAGTTGTATAAGAGGATTCACATACACATTTTACATTTTGCGTCCTGCCGTGTATAGAACCCGTAGCCCAACACCTAAAATAGTGCAAGCGTTCACGGCAACCAAAATATTTAGGCCTATCTCCTCCCCCGAGCTGTCAAAATAGAGGAGCTTACAAAGAGGAGAACGTCACATCCCCTTGACCCTCCAATCACCTCAGGGTCCCATTTGATTGGAAGGCGGCAAAGGCTTTAATCTCGGACTAATTCAGCTGCTTTTGAAGTGAAAATTTCTACCAGTTCGTACTTCGGGAGTACAGAGCACGGACCTGCAGACAGACGCACACAAGGCGCAGCGCTCATGGTGCAAGACGCAGCCTCGGATCTGCGATAACCTCGCACTCTCCTTCCAGCTGCCGCGCCTTGCTCCTTTACTATCCGGATTACTCATTATTGAACCATTTTTACGCTTTTTTGAGAGAGGCTCGATAATATTTTGATTGTCTTAATGAATCTGACGAAAGCATCGCCGTTTAATTTCCTGAGAATTGGGACATGATCACATCGCCCTCGGCGTCTGCCCTGAAAAATAGTGATATTTGTTTAGCCTGGGAAAGCAACGGTTCTCGGAATAGCAGCTCAGCGAGCATCAACAAGCCTTTTCTCCACTCCACACCTCCGTGTGATCCACTACGGCAAGCAAACCGACTTCCCATCAAGGTTTTGAAAATGCTTACCGCACGGTCGGGACACATTTTGCACCCGGAGTATCTGCAGCCTTTGCCTTCTACCCCGATTAGCCCTATTGAGGTAAGGAGAACATTAAACTAGATAAGATCGTAGTGTTAATGTTTATTGGTTTTACGTGTGCCAACGTTTTGGGGTTATTGCTGTTGTCCCACAGTCTATACCGTGTCTTGGTAAACCACACAATGACATTAAAATGTTTATAACTCCAATGTATATGAAACCCCGTAATAAGCGATTTGTTGTGAAATAATAGTCCGACTAGTGTAGTTTCTTCGTGTTTGAGTCGTGCGTAATTACTGCATAATCCGCACAATACTGTTTGGAAATGGCAGGGAATATAATGTTTGACTTCAACTAGACATTTTGTGATAATGTAGCAAAGTATTCGATGTGCGTTTTTGACAGTATTTATCAACCACTATTTCGTCTTTTTTGCAGCTAGATGCCAAGAAAAGTCCGTTGGCACTGCTGGCGCAGACCTGCTCTCAGATCGGCAAGCCGGACCCACCGCCCTCTTCCAAATTATCCTCCGTAACACAAAATGGATCTAGTGACAAGGAGTCTAAATCCGGTCCTTTGAAATTGAGTGACATCGGTGTGGATGACAAATCTAGCTTCAAACCCTATTCTAAACCTTCAGATAAGAAGGACTCGTCTTCGGGCGTCTCAGGCGGAGAGAAGTCTGGTTTCCGAGTGCCGAGCGCCACCTGCCAGCCGTTTACGCCGCGGACAGGCAGCCCTAACTCCAGCACTTCTGCCTCCCCCATGCCATCAGAGGGGAAATGTGGGGAACGGGATGAAAAGAAAGAGTCTGATTGTAATAAAAATGGCACGACGGACGGATCTGGCACCACTAGCCACAGCAGGATAAGCGTGAGTTGTGGTGGAATAAACGTAGAGGTCAACCAACACCAGGAGACGACGCCTGGCTCTAAAACCTCCTCCTCGGACTCCTCGTCTGTAACTTCTGTATCCTCCGCATCCGTTCTCGGGTCTGGACTTGTGGCACCGGTTTCTCCTTACAAACCGGGACAGACAGTTTTCCCATTGCCTCCTGCTGGCATGGCCTACCCGGGTAGTTTGGCTGGGGCCTATGCTGGTTATCCTCAACACTTCCTGCCCCACGGAGGGAGCCTGGTTAACGCACAGCTGGCTAGCTCACTGGGCTGCAGTAAGGCAGGATCCAGCCCTTTGGCTGGGGCTTCCCCACCGTCCATCATGTCAGCCAGCTTATGTAGAGACCCTTACTGCCTCAGTTACCATTGTGCCAGTCACTTAGCGGGCGCAGCCAGTGCCTCATGTACGCACGACTCTGCAGCTGCAGCGGCCGCTAATGCCCTCAAGTCCGGCTACCCACTTATGTACCCGACACACCCCTTACACAGCGTTCATTCCACGGCGCCATCATTTAGTGGACACCCGCTGTACCCATACGGCTTCATGCTCCCCAACGACCCGCTCCCCCATGTTTGTAATTGGGTGTCGGCAAATGGACCGTGCGACAAACGCTTCTCCAGCTCGGAAGAGCTCCTGAATCACCTGAGGACGCACACTGCTTTCACTGGGGCTGAGAAGTTGATATCTGGTTATCCCGGGTCTTCATCATTAGCCAGCGCCGCAGCAGCGGCCATGGCCTGCCATATGCACATGCCACCGTCAGGAGCCCCTGGGAGCCCCGGGACTTTGGCCCTAAGGAGCCCGCATCACGCGTTAGGACTCAGCAGCCGCTACCATCCGTACTCCAAAAGCCCCTTGCCAACTGGTGCGCCTGTTCCTGTCCCGGCAGCCACCGGCCCTTACTACTCTCCTTATGCACTGTATGGCCAGAGACTCACCACAGCATCCGCGCTTGGATACCAGTGAGAAAAGAAAAATTGACTTTGAAAAGTTTATAGTACTAAGAATGCAAATATAAAGACTTTTATATTAACAGCGCTCCACTTATGGACGGGATCCGTGGACTCAACTGTATTTATTTATATGTCGGCTTAAAAGCAGACGATAATAGCTGCAAATGGAAAATATTTGAGCAACTCAAAAGTGCATTATGTTGAAATTGAACTCTATAGGTAAAGTGAAAACACACACATGTTAGAGTACTAATAAAGTAGGGGTCTTCATTTCGATGTTAATTTGAAATTGCTATGATTGTATTTGTTCTTATTTAATGTCTCATTGAGAAGAAAATAATTTACATGCATGTTTGTTTCTTAAATTCCAAAATGTCCACATTTTAAATTGCCGTTATTTTTCAGGTGTATACCATGGAAAGAGAATTGGTATTTTTTTGTATGTATTCTGGAAAAAAAATAAGAAACAATTCTGTTCCATATCTCCGTGTGCCTCATTTTATCAGTAAGCATATTTCACTATGGATTGATTATTTAATTTTTTGTTCTAGTGACATTTTAAGAAATTGGCCTTTTAATAAGGTTGGTAGATAAAGATAACCCCTTTGACAATTTCCGAGCCCGTATAGATTTTTTATGAAGGCTGCCATAGCATATTTGTCAAAACATTTCATAGCTTTCTTAGCAGGGGGTAATTTTGGTCATCTATTTTTTTCGTAAAATGTCTTTCTTTCTTTCTTTCTTTCTTTCTTTCTTTTTTTTTCTTTTCACCCATCGGTTTATATACCAAATAATTGAGAAGCTTTAAACATTGATTTTAATCAGAGCACACATGTTGTAAAGTTTGAATTAAATGCAACTTGAATGAGAATGGAAATTGGTGTGTGTGTGTGTGTGTGTGTGTGTGTGTGTGTGTGTGTGTGTGTGCGTGTGTGTGTGTGTGTGTGTGTGTGTGTGTGTGTGTGTGTGTGTGTGTGTGTGTGTGTGTAAAGTTGAATACGGTTTATGAATTTAATTTTAATAAGTTGTAGTTTGCTGGTGGGTGAATCTTGGCATTTTGTCAGTATTGTTGCAGCAGGCTGATATTTGATCAAATGTTGTAGTCCTTCTTGCTACTTTACCTGCGCAAAAATATAAAATTGTGAGTCCCGTCAGCAAAGGTGTTTAACAAGGATAACTGGTTTTGCACTGTAGATTTTTTTTAAATCATGAGCACGAATTTGTATTTTAAATGATTAAATTAAAATCTAAACAAAGCCAGCCTAATAAAGCTAGGAGTTGAAAATAATCAGGGAAAGTCACACATTGATTTATTTACTAATTTGCTATAGGTTTAATGCACTGGAGATTTTACAAACGTTCTCTGTCTTTTTTGCCAGTTACATTTGTGAGAAACTTACAGGTTGAGAGGAAGGCACTCCTGTCGAAATGTCGACGTGTAGACGATAAACTGGTGTGTTTTCATCAGGTGTGTTCTATTTAGAATCCGCTACAAACTAAAATTAATCTGATCCACTTGTAATGCTAATGTGTAGAACACTAAAATTGTTATTTATATATATTTTAAAATACATAATGATCTATGTAGAGTTGTGGGATTTTCCTATTTCATGCAGGTACTTTAAACGCTCTCAACTCGCTGTTTGGGCAAGAGGTTTTGAATTGGCCAACAAACACTAAAGGCCTAGACGCTTCAGTGGCACGTTTTCTAAAATCTTCAATTCCAAATAACATCCCACACCTAACTATTTCTTTAATTTATTTATTTATGATTCCGTAAATATTTTCTATTTTTCTTCCACGTTTGAACGGCAATGTGCAGTTGTTGTCCCTTAATAGTTACAGCTGATTATGCATATGGAATATGCAGATATTAAAGTAAAAGTATCGTTATAGTTTTATTGCCTTTTAATCCGTGGAAAAGTTTGCAAATTAATATCGGTGCAGGCTACACAGTGACCTATAGCCACGATGAATTATCCATTAGTGTGTGTGTCTTTAGTTTAACATGCATGGAATTAAGAAGGGCGATATAACTCACATTAATATATCTATGCTATCATCGATCCTGAACAACCTAGTTGATTCTGCAACTGTTGTGGATTTTTCGACTGCGATACTTCACATGTTCAGTCTTTGGACACACTGTTGACCCAGTTGTATTATTTTTTTATTTAGAGTACCTCCTCGGCTACACTGTCCCTTGTCTATTGCACAGCAGTTAGTCAAAAGAAACAAACTCCTCTCATAGTGTGTGTCTGTCTTAAGGCCCACACGCGTCCTAAACTGATGTAATGACGGTGAAAGGGAGCAATTTCCATTTTTACCCACATCATGGTGGCTGTGCTCGGAGGTCCCCGGTGGAAGGCAATTTATCATGTGCCCCTCCCCCTGGCCCTGTCACTGGAGGAACAGGCAGGCACATGTGTGCATGAATTACCAACCCTCCCACCTACCCAGCCCTCCCTCCTCCCTCGACTCTGTGTGGAGATTTGACACAGAGAAGAGAGAACATGAGGAATTAGAGTATATGCAAGACTATTAAAGTATATATTCACTTTGTCCATCAAGGGCCACAGTGCTTAGGTGTGCAAGGAGCTTATTGCATACAAAAACAACAGCACAATGGTAAATCGTGCTAATTTTACTAGTTGGATAATTTATCTAAAAGTAAAAAAAAAATACAATGAAACCAAACTGATTTTGGTGGTTGTTACTTGCAAGGCTGTACAAAGGGATTTTATGGAGTTAAACAGTTATCTCAATAAGCAAATGAATGAGGTTCTTAAAAGACCACCGAGGTCACTGAGCAGAAGTTTAAGTGAGGTTTAGTCCCTAATCTGGCCCAGTAAACATTAACAGTGTCAGGTCAAGGACAGCTTTTACATGGGATCAGAGCCTTACCACAAGAGAATCTGTGTCCAAATCTGCATTTGTAAACACAGCATGGTGAGAGGGGAGAAGCAAAGGCTTTGTTGTGTAACTTTGAAGTTTTAGGGATCTGCCATTTTACAGACACACAATGTAAAGAGGCTGTAAGTGATGGTCTTAATGGCAAAGCACTGATATACTGTAGGTAATGTTTCACAGACGACATCGCATCACAAGGTTTGTAATCTTTTCTTCAGATTATAAAGAGAATTTTCCACCCATTTATGAAGGCAGCCACTCAATCTACTGTTGTTGGCCTCACAGTTACGATCCTGCCTATCTCGCCGAATGGGTTTTAAACCCAGATTGTCTCAGGAAAAAACTTTGAAATATTACCATTGCGTAAAAAGTATTATGAACAGACACCATTCCTCAGCTTCTTCAGATCTCTGGTCAAGATCTAGCAGCCATTTTAGATTCTTGGGACATACATGCATCGTCAAAGAGACACTGCAGGAAACCTGGCAGGACATCTGGCAACGGGGGAGCCCAGGACGTGACTCACACACCTAACCCCATATTCAACCCTACTGAATTACCACCACTAAAGCTGTCATTAGTGGGTGTGTGGCACAATATAAAGACATGCCGTCGTCTGCAGTGGCAAGCCTATAGTTTGGGTAACAGCTGTGTCAATAAGGGGAAGCTGCTATAATGTTCAACCCCATGCCAGACATAAGTCAAAGAACAATTATTATCTTTTATGAATGTGTGGTTGGTTTTATCAGGCTGAGATGATAATATAAAACCTTTCTCTGATGGGAAAAACAGATCTATTAATAATAGCTTTGTTTTCAGTGTTTATTTTCCTTGTAGCTCTCTTATTGTTATGCGCACTTGACGTTTGTGATTCTGACTTTCAAAGCAGCACATTTATGTTTTACAAGCATGATGACTACTTTTCAAATACATCATTATTACACATATATCTGTATTACTTTTCTGATAGTTTGGAGAATGGTCTAGTGCATCTTTGTCCTTTACCATCATGCTACATAACTTGCACCAGTATCTCAATTATGCCTTCATGCTCACATTGCACTAAAAGGTGTCATGTTAGCTAAAACACCCAACTGCCATTATCTCAGTGGGTGATTTATGGTGATACGGGCTGTTGAGATGTCCACAGCTTTGTAATGAAGCCATAAAGTGAACAGCATGAAACAAAGCAGGGGCTCAGTGGTCGTAAACAGATCCACTGCTTCAGGCAAATGACATTATCACCCAATCCTTACTAAATCTGCCTATTATCCTGGAGATTAAAAAAATCAACATTGTCATTGGTCACATGTCATATCCATCAATGCTAAAGCAGCCTGTTCTGACAGATTGATCCCAGAATGCAGTCCCCAACTGAGAGCTGTAATGGAGGTAATTTCGTTCTCAAAATCTGTGCCAAGGCAGACAGGAATCCCTCCCAGCTCTTCTACATGTGGTTTCCCTCCTCATTGATTTACAAATGTAAAGTGCTCATCCAGGTGATGTGAGGGAAGTGAAATGGCAGTGTTGATCTATCTATGCC
Source organism: Centroberyx gerrardi (assembly GCF_048128805.1). Classification (NCBI taxonomy): domain Eukaryota; kingdom Metazoa; phylum Chordata; class Actinopteri; order Beryciformes; family Berycidae; genus Centroberyx; species Centroberyx gerrardi. The sequence continues at coordinate 16,802,159 of NC_136011.1, forward strand.
ACTCAAATCTCTAACCAGTGAGACACTTTCTTGTGCTTAGACAGCCTAATTGAGGTCATTTCTGTCTGCTTTGGGATCTATGGGGCGCTGGGGTGTTTTAGTGTTCAGATAATTTGCCCATTTTCTGATTCTGACAAAGAATATTTTATGGAAATGCACCCTTATTCCAGGCACCTTAATGGAGTATGTTGGAGTAGTATGCGGGCTGATGAGGTTGTTGTCTGTCATTGATAAATGTAAATAGCAGAGAAAATGTCAGGGTTGGGCTCGGCTCCAAAGGGCTTTTTGCCTTCATTTGAAATCACCAATGCCTCAGCACTGTATCTTGAGGGCATTACACCACACAATCACAAGGTTATCCTAATTGTTTGAAGCTGCGTGAATATAATATCAGGCAGCTTACAACATGTGTCTTGGTGTGTAGCCACCCAATGGACTATCAAAGACAGAGTCATCCCAGTTAATTTGAGAACAAGGCATTACTTTCCAAGCTTTTTTGACAGGTTGAGGTTTCAGTCTACCACATAATTGCTGTCTTCTGCTGTTCTCTCCCCTCTATGAGTGAATCCTGATGGTGTGTCACTGGCCTTACATGACAGTGTATGATGTAATTTCCATGGGTGTGGGCCACCACTTACCATGACTCACTTGACTCACTCACTAAAATACAGATCTCCTATCGTATTGGTTGAAGATATAACGATTGTTCAATATTGATAAAAGATACTTATTATGATAGCTATTTTTCCTTTTGATTTGAATATTTATTTATGTAATAATGTTTATCACAAACTTGCGGCATAACACTGTCTAAAACTGTTCATTTTAATAAAAAACTCAACTGGAATGTTCTTCTCACTGGGAACAAAACAAAAATGGTGCTAGTGGTGACATAGTCTCCCTGTGACTGGTGTCACTGATTGACATTCTATGCAGCCAATGAAAATAATAGCATGAGAGCCTCGCGGTCAACCAGGAAGCATTAACGCAAAAAAATGGGGTAGGTTCCCAGACCCAAATTGCGATTTGTGTAAAATGGCTGATTTGGGTCTGGCCTTGCAAGACTAACCCAAAACTGATTCTTTGGCCCGTAATCGTAGGGGAAACATTTTTGGTGCTATATGGCACCCATACATAAAGGTTCAACACCTTTTGCAATTTTCTTTATTTTTATCAACTGCCTACAAGACTTAGAATACATTTGCATTTCACAATGTAAAAACTGCAAAGACATGCAATGACAAATATAGTTAATGCTGATAATTGAGTAAAACCTATCTTAAAGTAAATATTGCAATACAAACATGCCAATATAATTTCCCCTAAGACAGTATTCAAGTCAGAGAATTAAGATTGACATTCAACAAAATGAATACAATTAACATGCAATGAAAGCAGAGAGCTATATTGATTATCCTGTTGCATAAAGCTGTAAGGTGTGGGGTTTGAGACACTAGCAACGTCAAACTCATTGATATAGGAGTGGAACCAACAACCTGTGACAAACATTGAGATGGCACATGGAGTGGCATTGTAATTTAATAATTTAAAGTATTGTAAAGGAAACAGATTTTATGGGGTATTTAGGGCTCTGACATATCTAGCATTTGAATGCCTGAAGCTCACCCAAGAAAACATCACAATATTCACCCAACTTGAAGTCAGACATGACCTGTAGGAACAGAAAACACAAACACATTAAAATACAAGCCCCAATTGGGCTTGCTGATAACCTAAAATCTCGAAAGTTATGCATACTGGTACCATTATTTTTTAGCTTGAGGAAAAAAACAGTTGAGAGACTGTGACATTAGCAAAGCAGCTAGCTAAGATATGTGGCACTTGCTATGATGCAGTTTTCTCCCCAAACTCTTAAACAGCAGTTCTGTGCAACGCAAAGTCATATTTTAAACAAATTAGCTAACAGCTGCCATCATTTGATTACTTTAATGTGCTGTCATTATTGCAGCATAGGTTAAAGGAAAAATGCACCCTAAAACACTTTCAAAAGCTATTGGCGATGTACCTTGTATTCCTGGGTCCATTTTGTTATTTGGTGTATTTTTCAGGGAGAAATCCATTGTAGAAGAGGAAGAGATGCCACTTCGCCACCAACATTAGCCTCAATAGTCCATATGCAGCGCAACCACAAGACATGTCGTGTTTTGAGTAAGGGGTGATTCTTGCTTTTTCTCGACTGGAAAGACTCACTCTCTAGCCATTACTATCTCTATTGCTATCACTATCATTACTGCTCTCTCCAACTACATGTAAAACTTTCCTTCAAGAAAAGACACCTCCAAGTTATATTACCCTTTAAAATAAATCATCAGGAAACTGTCTTTGGGATAGTGCTAACTTTAATTTCACTGTGTAAGTTAGTCCTGGGGCGCTAGCATCATAGGGCTAACGTTAATCACACAGTTAACAACACACTGTGGCTGCAGTATCACTACTACACGAAAACACATTTAATTCTCTTGTCTGAGAAAGGCAATGTTAGAGTTAAGAAATCTTTCTGCTGTGGCAGCTAGGTAGCTAACGTTGACAAATTTCTTCTTCTCACCTTACTTCTCTGACACATCAAGCTAACGTTAGCGTTAGCTTGATGTGTCAGGAGAATGTTAGGAAAGTTTGTTTGCTAACCTAACCCTCCTTCTAGGTACAAAACAGGGCCCTAAGTTTTAAACAAAGTTATGCTAGCTACAACATTAACGTGAAAAATTTCTCTTGTCAAGCAAGTAAAACAATATCAATGCTAATGGGTACCTAAAAGAAGAACACTCACCGAGTAACGTGCACTGTGTTTGCTTCAATTGCACCAATGACTCAGCAGCAAATCCCACCTCACCAACTGTTTTCACAGGAAGAACTGAAGAACCAGTCGTGAAGCTCCAATGAACAAAATGGGGACATTAACAGTTTTTGTGTAATAGTGGTACTATATAGCGCCACTATCTAATTAAAGAACCACTGAAGAACCATAAGTTTTGTGTGTGTATAAAAAAAAAAGAAAGTGTTGTACACTCCACCATGATATTCTCCAGAGTTTTCGTGGTTGGAGCCAAGTGTGAAAAACAGCAATATATAACACTTATGTGATTTATGAGAGCTATATTTATCACGTTGATATAAACTATTCAACTATTACCAGCCTCCACATTACTCCAGCGATTCATTCATGTCAGTGGACGAAACAATTCCCTCCCTTCTCCTCCACCAACCCCAAACCACACTACTTCTCCCTGCCTGTGCCCATATGACTTTCAATAGAGACTTCTCCAAGGAAATAAGAGGAGAGGGGGACATTTCTCAACTCATCCACATGCAGTAAGTGATGATGCTGCGATGTATCACACATTGATCTGAGGCATTTGGGGGAGCCGAGCGTATTAAGAAGGGAGCGCAGGAGACTAATGGGCCTGACTGGGAGACAAATTGGGCCAGACATACAGCAACACAGCCCCAGGAAGTATGGGGGCTCGCATCACTTTTATTGCTTTAATGCATTTTAGTGTTAACTGTGAAATTGAACCTCAAATTACCTACAATCCAGTTGTTGTTCTTTTCTTTTTTGTTGTCTCCTGCCCTGCAGGAGATGTAGACAATATAGTGAAAGCGTCATAGGCGACAATATCATGCTGAACAAGCAGGTGTTTTTTTCCCCCCCATTGGAATAAAGCAGTTGCTTATTTTGAATAGTATACTATGTGTTCGAGTGGAAATTCAAGACAGGCTGTTCTGTATTGCCTTCCAGGTAATATGATTGTGGGGACATATGTCACGATAAGAACAATGTAAATAAATATTTTACCCTCTGAGATTAAAAAATATACCACTGCATATTCTTTAGGTGATTACATTTATCTCAGGAAGATAAAAGAGAAAAAAAAACTCGCTAAAATAGCTACAAATCATTATTTTGTTGCCATTCTGGGTTACAGTTGTTAGTAATGAGCTCATGTTGTGTTTAGACAGTAACTGATCATGTCATTGAAATGTGTTACACCTCGACTTTTATAGATAGCGCCATATATACCACACAGTATGAGCCAAGTCACACATCTGTGGGCAAACACCTGAGCCCCTTACTGAGGAGTCTCAAGCTGGTCTCTCTCTCTTCTTCTCTCTCTCCTCCTCTCTATATGTGGAAAATACCTGCTGTGTGGAGGACCATCTACATCCATTCAAATACCATGCATGTCCTGTGGCAGATAAAGAACTGCAGTCCATCTTCATATTCCTGTGGCCAGTCAAACAGATATAGAGACAGTCAGACAGACAGTCCTACACAGCTGCACACCACATGCTACAGCGTCTCCCCGTAAGCTGTTATTGTCCGTGGCAGTGGACATAGTAAACACTTTATGCAGCAAGTTAGACTGGAGCAAGGCTGCTGCAACGGCATGTCAGGATGACTTGTCAGAGCACAGGTCTGTGTTGAACATGACCATTGCTTGTTTTTTTTTTCTTTTTCATCTTTCTTATTTCATTTGGTTATAATTGCATATACAAAATGGACACAAAATATATCAGCTGACTGCAGAAATGGCACTCAACTTAATAAAATCAAGAGTTATAAATATAATAAGTAATCATATTGTATTTAAACATAGCATGCATGAAGGCATGGTATCCCTTTGAGCTAAAATTAAGTGTAATTGTTTTATGTGACAAGAAACTGGCTTTTTTGAGGTTACAGAGTTTGTTGAAGGCCAGGTAGTGTTGAGGCAGAGTCATGTGCTGAACTGCTCTCCCTATAGACTGACAGTAGATGAGTTAGTTGAAAGAAAATTAGCTATAACAGACTTCCTCATTGGAGTACGAAAGAGGAGAGCCATGTGCAAAATTTATTGAAGTTCTGAGATTAATCTCAGAATAAAAATAAAGTCAGAATTCTGAAAATAAATGCAGAATTCTGAGTTTAATCTCAGAACTCCAATACATTTTTCATTTGTGGCCCTATTCCTCTTCCATACGCCAATGAAGAAGTCTGTTACAGCTAATTTTCTTCCAGATTGAATGGTACAGTTGGCAAACGCTGTCAGCCATGCTTTAAATATATGCAGCAAGACACACACACAACCTACACATACACACACACACACGCAACACGCTCACAAAGTCAATCAAAAAACAAACAGATGAAATCTAGTGAAAGTTTGAAGATAGAAAAACTGTCACAGAGATGATTCTCACCACAAGGAAAGAAAGGGAAAGACAAGTGAAGGGATCATTTGAAACCTTAGGTAAATAAGAGGAATCAGACGTTGAACATCCAGGTAATAACTGATGTTATGACTTGGCATTTGCTGTGACATGCATTTGAGACAGGAACATTAAAAGATATCCACTATTTGACAGGTATCACAGTTCCCTCAGGCAAGAAGGATTCTCAGTTTGATGAGTGTGTCAGTCACGCTGAAGTCTGTCGACAAGCCAGATCTCAAGCACTGACGTTCAGGAATAACTCTTGCCTCCAAATTACAAATGGAATATTTGAATAGCTGTGTAAAGAAAGACTGATTATGTCCAAACTGCAATATGTTTAGTTTGGGGGTGTTTAGGCTTTAGTATGTCATGTAATACAATTTTAACAACACTTTCCTCGAATAACCATTAATGCCACAAAATGCTTTGAGTCAGTATTCTTGTTCATCATGTGTTGGACTGAACACATTTTTTCCATTTATGAGGCACTGGAGAGCTTTTCTGCCTGCCTGATTCTTTGAAATAACAATGCAGAAAAACATTGATTTGAAACATAACATAAGCCACGGCGTACACTGTACATAAGCTCAATACTCAGCAGAGGGCCATTGTACAAATTCCCAAAATGGATCATTCATAATCAGCTTCAGTAAATGAGTTGTGACTGAAGTTGACAGGGCTGTGGAGAGACGTCGGACGACACAGGGTTTTAAATGCCATGCTCAGCGCCAAGTGTGAATAGTCGCTCTGTATGCATTTTTCACTCCAGCATATGCCATGTTCAGTATATGACACTCACACTGATTTACTGCCCTCTCCCAGCTAAATAATTTACAGTGATATGGCTCTCTGTGCTTTTAATGGTTGTTGTATGGACCTGCTTGCCTTTAAAATGTTCCACAGGCAGGCAGCCATGTGCTTGGATGGATGGGCGGCCTCTCACCGCTGATTAATAAGCTGCTCAGTACTTCACAGCAAACAGGGTGTCATGAAACACTGCATAACCACAGAAGCAGCCCAGCTTTATTTGAGCGCGTTGTGTGCTTTGCATGCATTCGTGAATAGACTTTAGTCCAGAGCTCCAAAGGTAGTACGATTCATCTGATGCAGCGTGGGCAAAAAAAAAAAAAAAAAAATCAGTTTTAAAATTTTATGTGCGATTTACCTTCAGAGTTCACGTGGGAGCCCTATTATGAAATATGAATGGGCCTGTTTTCGGTAAATGTTTGTTTTTGTCAGTCTGTGCCAGTTCAAAGGGAAACACAGTCGGTCCTTTGTGGGAGTCCACTCTACGGTCAGCAAACAAAGAATATTATTCATTGCTAAGTCATTTAAACTTCATTTCATGGGCACCGCCAATCAAAAGGCATTGTTGTTTTATAAAATATTATTCTCTGTTAATGTTTAATGTCTCTGGCAGTTGAACATATTCTTTGGCAAAGGAGGCTTGATATGCCAGCGATTAATCATCCAGGTGTTTGCCTTTTCATACACCTGTTGATTATGCTCTCCGATAAGAAATGAGCCACCCATTCTTCTGATGAATGTAGACCTGTTCACCGTATTGTCAACTTAATCTTTCACCTTAAATGCAGACAATTACAATGGTATTAATTTCATAAACCTTTAGACCAGTCCTCATAGTGGGGTACCGGGAACCCCAGGGATCCTTGAAGGGATTCCAGGGGTTCCCCAGCAAAATGATGAATAGTTTAATTTCACAGTTTATTTAATTAATTATCCCAATTAGAGGGTGTACAAGAATGACGATTCTAATTATTGGTTTCACTGTCACTGCTATTATCTTCCCACATACAATGTAGACAGTTATCAATACTAAATCAGTGATAAAAATCTTAAAATATGGGAGTCCCGGACAAAATCTTATCATCCGGGGTGGGGGGGGGGAGTGTCTGTGGCTTAATGTGTGTCTATTTGGGGGTCTGTGACATGAAAATGTTTGAGAACCACTGCTTTAGACAGTCCAAACTGTAGGGAGGCAGCCTGCATTTTCCAGTTCAGAGCCCAAGACACCCCAGCAGGGTTTCGACAGGTTGAGTGCTTGCATGCTTTCAGTCTGAAACGATAGAACAATATCCCCTTGTTCTGGTGAGAAGGAAGAGAATCAATGTGACAGCTGTGAACAAATACGAAGATGATGGGGAAGTCAACCATGTGAGATGCAAAATGTTTTTTTTTTTTAATCTCGTGAACTTCAAAGCTGTAATTGCTAATTTGATCCATGAGCTGTGTGATACACTGTCTCATGGTAAAGTGCTCTACTGTCTGTTGTCAGTGCGTTGGTTAGGAGTTTGAGACGATCTTATTCTAGGACAGAGACTACATCACGCATCATACTGACTTTACTGTCAGCATCTTCTCGACAATGAAGACAACCAGAAAACTGCCTTTAATTAATAGCAATTATCATTACAACACTCAATCATCCATTTAATAATGTATTGGTCACTATGCATGTGCAAAATCACTAATGAAAGCAACCTCTTTAATCCTAAACCCATAATGTTAATGTCAGCATACAGTAAGCGTATGTAAAGGTTCAGTTAGCTGTGATTACAGAGTGAAATCCCACTGTGCCTTATCATGCAGGCATCTGGCAACAATGCAGGATGGATCCTATCCTGTGCATTGAGCTGTTTATCTGTGCCAGTCAGAGAGTGATAATAAGAAAGAGGTCCAGATGAAAGAACACCTAATGTGACCATAATCTAATTTGCGTTCTGCCTCGGAGAGTCAACCTGCATTTCGCTTCCTGACAATTCTCTTCATTTTGTTTTGTGTTTCCGTACCACTTATTAATTCTACATGTTATGCCTGTTCACACTTTACACTCTCTTCACACACATGACTGTGCCTGTCAGGTTTTAATAAGCATTCACTGGGACATTTCCTTCTTTTCCTTCCTTTCCTATTTCCTTCTTGTTTCGTCTACGACAGACGCCTCTTTGACTCCATTTGGCTGAAATACACATTGAAACCCCAGTAAAGACTGCAGCCTTTCTACACGTTGTTCCAACACACAGTTGTCCCATATTTTCGGTGTGCCATTTAATGGTTCATCCATCTCATCTGTTCAGCTAAATGTGCCTGTTGAAAACTATCTTGAGCTTAGCCTCTGCTACAGATTTAATTTCCATACATACTGTACACTGTGAGCTTTTAGCTGTTCTGCTAGCTGAGTCTCTTTAGAGTGAAACCTGGCGCTTGGCCACAAAAAGTCTATCGTTTGAGTATCAACATGGTTAGTGGTGCTTCCTACGGCTATATTTATGTACTCTAACTGTATCTCCTTTCATTGAAACCCTAACCAGCGGGTGATTTGTCTCCATAAGAGACTGCCATTTACAAGCAGCCATGCTGGGGTGGGACCCCAACCAGAGGACTTGTTAATAGCACACATCCACTTCTCACCAGATGCTGTCCAGAACACAAACCAACATATACTGAAAGATATGTCAAAACCAATTTTCTATGAATGCTGGAATATGCCGTTTAAATTTTAAGATTTAACATTGCTTTTTTCCTTTTTTCATCTAGTAGTTTCATACAGCAAACTGGAAAGTAGCTGGAAAGCACTGTGTAATTACGGTTACTCGTGATTATACAGTAGTTATAAAGGAAAACAAGGGAATTATATGGTTACTGTGCTATTACCTTATTATAAGGAGGTAATTTGGTGTGCAGATGAAGTGAAATTGTTGCTCATGGCACTTGGAACACCAAACAGACATGTTTCCAATTTCAAACTCACTTTGTACATATAGTGCAGATGAATAACCAGCTAACCCAGATCTCATGATGATTTACAATGCCTCTGCTCATATGCTAGCCTCAGTGTCTTTTCTCTACCTAACATTATCCTTATACTTCCCATTGATCTGTTACAGAAACTAAAAAAATAAAGATCTACTTTTTAATTAGTTGTTCTATGTCCACAGCATGATTTAAGGCTTGATGACATTTCCATTTCTCTTTATCTATGTTTTGTCTATTGATCAACCTGGGTAGCTTGTCTCTGAACATGACTAATTCCTCTATATCTTGCCAAAAACATTAACTCTTAAACGTTGGCCCAATAGAGTTTTACGTCATTGTTTACTTACAGTCATGTCCAAAGTATTTTTCCTGTCTGCAGTCAGGCCTGTGAATGACAGAATCCTTATAGAGTCAAATCATGGATAACCTTCAATAAACACAAGCACAAGTGGTGTAAATTGTTGGTCCTTTCTTGATTTTGTAATGAAAATTTTAACTGCTGTTATCTAAAGTCAATCTCATTTCTCCTCTGTTGCTGGCTCACCACAAAACAAACTGTCTGACAGCCAACTATGCCTTCAATGATTACATTTGGCTCTGTCATCGCAGTGTTGTAATGTATGTTTAATTGTATGCAAACCAAGGCACCGGGTCCTGTGATGTTGCTACATGACAAACAACGGCACTTCAGTCTTTATTCCTACTACTTCTGCTTCTTTGTCATTCTTTCACTCTATTTTTCACTCTAATTACTGGAGTTTTCGTCTTCAACCAAGTTCAGTGTCATTGCAAATGTATAGTGTAGTTTAAGAAATGTAATCTGTCTTTGCATGTGTGTACGTGTGTGTGTGTGTGTGTGTGTCTGTGTCTGTGTGTGTGTGTGTGTGTGTGAATTTGTTGGAGATGCTATTCTACTTCCTCATATATCAGGGAGACGCACTGTAAGTTGGAGGCTCTTTAGCTTTACCAAGGCCTCTAAGGGCAATCTAAGGTAGATACTATACATGCCACTCTTCACTAGTTGGATCAATTTGGAGACTCTCTCTCTCTCTTGATGTAATTGCCCTCCTTTTCATAAAAAGGATTTATTGAAAATCAGATCTCAGGTTATGGGCCCTGATGACAGCAAAAGAAAAATGCAGAATTTACTGTCTGCTTTTACAGCCGGATTTCAGAAATAATTGTTGCGGGACATGACGGTAAGTTAGCAGTTATAAACCTGTCCTCCATATAAATTACCTAATCAGGAGATCCCAGTGGTTATATAAATTGAGGCACTCATTCGTCTTCAATGGCCTGTGTGTGCATATAAACCCACAACGACCATCATATACTTCACAGGAAAGGGGGTCGCCGTTGCTGTTTACAGAGTTAGGGGGAAATGGATGACTTTTTGCATGCTCAATCAACTGTGAAATGTCCATTTAATCATCCCCAGAAACCCCCCTGGTTTATTTGTGCTGCAGCACAGATTTACATTTCCAAACATCCCCCATATTAATCATTACTTCATCACGCCCTCCAACTGACAAGAAGCATAAACCACCTCAGTGTACTGCCCTGTCGACTGTAATGTGTGTGTGTATGTTTCTGTCGAGGTGCATGTGTGTGTGTGTGTGTGTGTGTGTGTGAGTGTGTGTGTGGGTGGGTGTCAGAGAAAAACCTGCCCTTTGATTCACTCACCCCTCACTGTGTCCAGCAGAAATATTGAGTTTTAGTGGCATGATTGCATTTTTTGTCCTCAGAGGTTTTCGAAATACAACTTCTCAAAAAGGGAAGCCAAACGGGAGTCGCTCACATGTACTTTGCTTCTAGAGAGGAAATCAGAATGATTAATGTTATTTTTCAGGAAACAACATCAAAAAATAAATATATGAACTAAAAATGTCATGTACTATCACCTTTTAAGCGCGAGCTGTCTCGAAAGTAGCCAGCGTTCATTTTGACTTTTGGACAAATGTCGTGGGTTTTGCCAAAAGTGAAAATGTTAAGATTTGAGGTCAGATTTTTGTTCACTCTTTGCAGAACCAGCGTCCCGGTCTGCCCTCGGCACACGACTGTTTGAGTGATTTACACATACTGTACTGCACCAGGAGTGCCTTGGGAGAGCCACTCTACCTGCCACCATAATGAAATTCAGGACATTTCACCATCAACAATGAATCCTTCATAAAAGAGTGAAGTATGAGTTTATCACCCAGGATGAGAAGCATGTTACATTTGCCACTTTAAACAAGATGAATGGGTCACTCAGCCATTTACATTCTCATACATTTTTATGACTCTGCCATGAAGTGAATTTGATCTATTGGTAACAAGATAAATGATGGGCATAAAGCTTTGGCAGCTCTGACTTTAAACAATCTTTCATTTGATGCCAGTCTTTTACTTTTACATGACGCACCGTCTGTCTTCACAACCTTGTGTTCAAATAGTTGAAGAGTGCTCCCCTTTTACCATAAGAAAGGTATGTGGTGTGTATGGCAACATCACTTAGTGCTAGAATCTTTACATCTAACATAAAGAATTTCACTTAACTGCACATGTTGTGTGTTACATGCATGTGATATTCGTGATGGGAAACAGTTTGGTCTCCAAAGTGCACAAAGGGATGTTTTGTTCTACCTGGTACATGCAGTCGCTCAGCCAACTATGGGAGTTTGCTATGCAGTAGCATGAAAAGCAGCTGAAAGCCTCACTTTACAGTTGCCAGCCCCTTTCAAGGATTTTTTTGGGGAATGATGCTTGCATGTGTACATTTGGGCACGGCATTTCAGTAAGACGGAAACAGAGTTGGGTCGCAGGAAATATCCCCTGTCAAAGAGTGATGGAGGATGGCGAATGGAGCTGTCTGAGGGATCAGAATGATGGAAGAAGACATCCTCCTCGCTCTCTCTCTCTCACTATCCTTCTTCTTCTTCTCTCTCTCATTCTTGTTATATTTTACACCTGGTGTTGGCTGGTTGGATGTAATGATGGAAACATTTCAACAAATTAATCCGTCTCTGACAGTCACGTAGATGAACCTTTTACCTATCTGGACGCCGGGTTAAAAATGTTCACGTCAGAGCAGCATGGATGGATCCTTGCAGAGACCTCAGCACCTCTGTGTAGTAATTTGAAAACAGCCCAGGCCCATTTAGTCACCAGTGAGCGAGGGCGTTGCAGCGCGGACAGAATGATGTATCACCTGGTCCGGCTAAATGACAATTTTATTTCTCACCTCCACTTTCACTGTGAAATATTACGAGCACACTTTTCTCCATGGCAACTTTTGATTGAACCTAACGTCAGTCAAGCTAACTAGCGAGAGAGTTTGCCAGTAAAACACTGACATCATCCGCAGTGCTGAGCTGGAGTGGTTTGCTGATTGACGTTACACGCCAACACAGACCCACGCATAGACAGACGCATTAGCGCATCTTGGTGTGCGCATGTGCGCTCGAGAGTGAGTTTTGTTTAAGTAGTGGTGAAGTCATCTTTTGTCAGACAGGCATGGAGGAGGCCACAGGGAAAAGAAACAGGAAGGACAACAGAGGGCCTTTGTTTGGCTATCTACGACGAGGCCTGTAATTTACACCCTAATGGGGGACGCCATTGCCACGAGAGGCAGCACCACTCTGAGGGAGAGACAGGGAGAGAGAGGGAGAGAGCTCCATCATGGAAAAGGGAGCTCCTGTCTGCAGCACTGGTCCGGGACAAAGCTGAGAGCTCCCAGACGCCCTGTATGATTAATGACTTATGGCCACGCTGTGTGGAAGCCTGGTAATTAGCTACAGGCTGATTAAAGACAAGTAAACTTCTGCTGATAACCCGATTCTGTTTCTCCCCAGCGCCGACACTGGCATGTGGAAGCTCTTACTGCCAGGGTTGCAAGAAACAGACCAACGTTGAGTATGATGAATGTAGTCTCCAACAGGCGTATACAGGCTCTAATTTAAAACTATTTAGCGTGTGACATATTGGCATTGTGCTCTCTCTGTCTCCCTCTGTTCATGTTCGTGGTTTACAGCGCCGTCCAAGTTTCAGGGGGCCGTTGTTTTGAGTCTGCGCCTGGCATATTCATGAATAAAGTTTTGTACTGGCTCCCTCCCTTTGCTCCCCTGGTCTATTCCCTGTTCATAGTTTTTGTTCCAAACATTTGCATTTTCTATATTAGTGAACGAGGATAGTGGCAGCCTGCCACGAGAATTCGTCAACTACCAAATTTTACTGAGTTCTGGCTGCCCAACTCAGAGAGGGGGACTAAAGCCGGGCCAGAAAACGGACAGCATTACTCTGGATTTACCTTAAGCCACAAAATGTAAGCAGAGTTAGCCAAGGCATGAAAAGGATGAAAAAGGCCCCCCGAGTTCTCCACCAGGAGCCAAAACGACCCACACAACTATCCAAAGTCTTGTCTCCGTATTTTCATGGGGTGGAACCATTCCCCTAAGGTAAACAGATGGAGCAAAAGAATAATGGATAGTAGCATTAAATAAAGCTGATGTCAGTTGTTTTGCAGTTGAGCTTAGAGAGCCCCGCAGATACTGAAATTAGTTCAGTCACTGTTACTTAATAAATACTATGCACTGTCATCATCCTACTCTGATGGGAATATAATGTCATAACAAGATGTTATGCAACAGATGCATCCATCTCTCGTCTAAAAATGTAAGGATTATATTAGAGACAACTGCCAGCTTTGCAGTGGCCCGCTTGCTACAGCTAATCGTGTAACCCAATTTGTCTGTGGCAAGTGAAAAATGGTCTGTTCTTGAAATTAAATACTTGTTTGTTTGTGTGTATGTGTGCATGTGTGTGAGGGTCTATGATAGTGAAAGGACAGTGCCATAGGGCAGGCTTGTGTGGGTTGAGATGAGACGCCCGGCCACCCACTCTTCTCCCTCTATCACCCCTCTCATAATTAGGTTGGTTAACATACTGCCGTGTATGCAGTCATATTGACTGGGAGCTTAATCACGTTACTATTGAGTTCCCGTCCCCGCTTGCCCCAGGTGACGCTTTTAAGTCCAGAGTTATGGCCCTAACCTATAGGAGGAAATTAGCTGTGGACACAAGTTTGTTCTTGTTCTCCACCCTCTGTGTGAAAATATTTAGCAAGCAGGGCGGGCGACAACACTGTGAGAAATGGAAGGGGAAGCACAATGTTCTACATAGAGCACCAGTCTAAGACATGAAAAATGCAGGAAGGGCAGAAAGAGGTGCAGCGTGTGTTAGTTTGGCTGGCAGTCCATTAGGCCTGATAGACATTTCACTTACCAAAGTCAAATATAACAGTCTAGTATTCATTAATATAAGGAAGGGGCTGGGGAATCAAACCCACCATCTGGTTAAGACGACAGTATAATCTACAACTCATGATTAGGTCTAAGGAGTGGAATTTCACTTTAATCTTTTTCAGGGCTTGAAATTTCCATCTGCACTGCGCGGCACATCATTTTTCTTCAAGACAAATGTGCTGTTTTTCATGTTCCAAAATTAGATCAGAAGAAAACGATTAATCATGTCATGGCCTGGGAAAGGAAACAAAGATCTGATTTTCCTCTCTTCCCTCTCGCTCGCTTGCTCACTCGCTCTCTCTCTCTACCCTTGCCCCTCCCCTTTCCTCACCTCTTCCTTCTTTCCCCCTCTAGCCTCCTCTCATCCCCTCGGTAAGACCTCCCCCTCCCCACCTCCCTCCTCTGTCTCTTATCCTCTCTCTTCCCTTTGCTCTATTTTCACCCATGTTCTGGACAGCGTTCATGAGCCATATCTTCCTCTCTGTCTTCATGTGAGTGAGTTATTTTTTTCTCCATCTCGGCCCTGACTTCAAAAGAAAGGATATGTAGGCTTGATGATTAATACGAAATGACGAGGCGTCTTCAATTAGCATAGCCATCCCTCTTCTCCTCTGCCCTCCCTACGGCAGCGAACAACAGATGGTGGCCTGTTTGTATGTGACACCACAACCAAATCTAAACTGGGAAGAGTGCAAGTCACCGGGACTGCAAATTAGTGAGGCCACACAACTGTCAGGTGCTGGCCTCCACTGACAGTTGTAGCCCATTACGGGAACATTGATGTTTTCACAGTGTGACAAAAAGGATTCCTTTTTTCCCCCTCCTTACAGAGGACCTGTCTGTCAGCCAGCTCTCAAGTCATAACAAATCACTGGCACTCAGCTGAGGCTGAGCATTGGGAGCGTCAGGGGAAGATAAATGACCTGCAGGCCTTTGAAGTGCTTTGGCAGTTCAGATGGCTCGGCGGCGCTGACAGAGAAATATACACAACAGCGTAACCAATAATGAGAACATTAAACATTCCTGCCTCCTGACAGGCTGACAGGAAAGCCCAGCCT
Source organism: Centroberyx gerrardi (assembly GCF_048128805.1). NCBI lineage: Eukaryota > Metazoa > Chordata > Actinopteri > Beryciformes > Berycidae > Centroberyx > Centroberyx gerrardi. Next base: position 16,817,487 of record NC_136011.1, read on the forward strand.
GGCATCAATCATCTTCCGAGGCATAACCTTGACAATTAGTCTCCTCTCTGCCTCCAGCTCTCACCCCTCGCTCTCCAGACTCCAATACCCAGACTGCACTGGCTGCCAGGCTCAAGGCGAATAGGATGGTGGGGTGAGGATGACAAAGGAAAGGGAGGGAGGGAGGAGTGAGGGCCACAGCCAGTGGACCGAGACAGATTCCCCATCGCTGAATATGTAGGTGACAGCGGATGTGGGCCCAAACATCTAAACATGTCGAGGCATCACATGGGATTTATAGTGTCGTCTCAGCCAGGGTTGGAGTGAAATATCTGCCTTCCATTCACTTTTCATTCACCTTGTCCTCACTGTCTCTTGTCTCTCTCTCTCTCTGAGTCATACCATCTCTGCACCAAGAGTAGTATGTTTTGAGAGATCGTATATGATCCTATTTTTTTGTGTGGATGTTTGGGAATATACTGTGTATCTTCAGCATTATAGAGAGGTCGCTCTGAAAATATCTCACAAATTCTGGGTATGACTGTGAGTACTAATGATGCCCTTCAGGCATTTTGGAACCAACCGTACAGTGTGAATATTTCACTTTGTCCCTTGCATTTGAACAAGCTTACCTTTGGAGAAAGAAAATCAAATGGTAATACTAATAAATGTGTTGATATTTCTCATGTATTCAAACTTTACTAGGGTGTGTAAAAATATGTGTGCTGTATTTTTTGTTTATTAGTGCAGAGCTAAAATTGTTAAACTGTTAATGTATATTTGTTATTGCTACCCTAATAAGTATATTCAGTATTACTACTGAAACTGTAATGCGTTTCAGCGCTGCTCAGTACAATAATTCGGTACATATAGTATGATATTCCGAACATGTGCATGATCTCAATAATAGGTACTGAAACAGCAGCAGCAGGCGAATTCCCTCAGCCATGGCTTTTCTGAGTACAGTATTTCACTTGTGTTTCCTCCATTAGCCATTCGCATGTAAATCAACACAGACAAGCTGACCCCCAAAATGTTTATGTTCTCCAGTTTCCAGCACTTGCGCACGGCTCTGGCCGAACATTTTGTTGCCGCACCAGAAGAGATGATTTATGTGGAATGAAGACATTTCCCCTTTGACTAGCACATTTGCGAAAAGGTATGTCAAGGATGTGAGGCACAGGGTACAGGCAACCTTTCAAGAGAGTATTTTTTACCCGCTTATTGGAAGAGCAATAAATATCAGGGCGACAGGGCCTTCTCATGGTTACAAAGCTTACCTGCAACTGAGCTGGATAATTAGCAGGCCCTGAAGATGATGTATGACTTTCATTACCCTTTGGGACGGGGCAGACTAAATGAGGACACAGCTAATTGCCGTGCAAAGCAGTTTGGCATGATGGGGAAAAATGCAGGCCCTGCCTCTCTCTCTCTCTCTCTCTCTCTCTCTCTCTCTCTCTCTCCCTGCCAAAAAAAGGAGGCCCTGTTGCGGTTGTGGGGCTGTGATCTTCCTCCCCTCCCTACCTCGCTGCCCGCAGGAGTTCACTGACTGTCCATAAATCAGGAGCTGCTTACAGCTGAAACTACCCTGAGTCATCAACATGCAATAAGCTGAGTGACAGATTCCATCCTGACTACATTACACCCTCCGTTCAAACATACTTGTTCCCTACTCGTTTATCCCTTCCCTCTCACCTTGACTCCCTATCTCTCTGTTCCTCTCTCTATCTCTCTCTTCCGCTCTCTCTCTCTCTCTTCCTATCTCTCTCCCTCTCTTTCTCTTGCTCTGTCCTCGGCACATCTTGAACTTCTCAGAAATTCAAACCCATCCAGGCACGGTGTGTGTAAAACAAAAGCTGGTATGATCACAAGATCTCCTCTCTCTCTGCCAAGTGTTTCAGGGGGGAGAGAGGGAGAGACAGAGAGAGAGAAACAGAGAGAGAGAGAGAGAGAGAGAGAGAGAGAGAGAGAGAGAGAGAGAGAGAGAGACAGATAGTACTATAAGTGGACTGGGTAAGAAAAGTGTTTCCAGACCCAGCCCTCTCAGGAGTTCCAGTGGTGGAAGCTAATGTCTAAAATGGCGGGGTTAAGTATGTTGGCATCCATTACAACGACAAAGCCCTGGACTCCCGCTGACATGCCAATTCAATTTAAGATAGTTTCTTGTACATTATGGGATAGGTGGGGGAGGGGGTGGGGGGATGGGGGGGGGGGGGCGGTATCAATGGCACATAACTAATTGCAAAATTCCAGATGGGATTTTAATAACAACTCTTGACTTGGTGCTTGGTGTCCTCTCTGTGGAATCTAACTTTCTCACATCCGTCTTTAACCAAGTTTTAACAATTATATGATATAAAAGTGTAAATATAATAAATATAAATCTAATAGGAAATATAAAATGAGAAGTTTTAACTTATTGTCAAGTGAATTACCCAATAAGCATACAGTTAATTTGAAAATCTATGCAAAACTTACTGTTGAGAAGGTTGTAGCTGCCAACCCATGTTAATTTAATGGTGTGTATCTGTGCTATTTATGAACAAATTAGTACTGAATTAGAATTGACAGCTCCAGATAAATGACAGAAGTTTAACTTCAATTAACACTGGTAGCTAATTATTGCTAAGTATTATGTCTTGACAACATTATGATAATTGCAGGAGAAATCATAAATATTGTAAATCTCAAAGTTGTGATATGTGATCTATTTTATCAGATTTATACTTTTTGATTTAACACTCCCCGTGTGCTTTACCCTCAATTAAACTAATTTTCATTATTTTATGTTCTGATGGGGGTCAGTCCATGCATAACGGCTCACTGCCCTTGTCTTCAGTGTTGCCAGAGACCTATAAAATACAGAGAGGCAGCTCTATCACCAAATGATTTTGTCAGCCATGAACTTCATTTACTTCAGATGAAGCAACAATCCGGAGCCTATTAATTCCCTCTCAGCACAGCGGACGGGCTCTTTCTGAAACTATCTCACCTCTTACTAATGAAGCAATTGTTTCCTCTACCATGTGTCAGTTTGTGGAGCGTCACAAACCACAGACAGACACAGAAAGGCTTTTGAGCTGTCAGGAGGGTTTTGTTTGTTTTCTTCAGCTGTGCCGATCTGCGACTTGAAAGGTACAGCCAGGTTTGGATCCAGATGAAGCCGGCGCCAGGTCCAGTGATGTGAAGGTGTGTCTGCTGACTGCGCGAAAGTAATCGCACGAGTCAAACCGATGGGCCGTACCTGTCCATACACTTACATTTACCTAAATTAATTTGATGCTGATAACATTTCCCGCTGTTGAGTGCACCGCTAATTGTTTCCCGGAACATTTCCATTTCAGGCTATGCGACATTCAGCTCTTCACCAACTTTTGTGAGAGAGAGAAAAAAAAAAAAAAAAAAAAAAAAAACTTGGATGATTTTGTCGTGTTACTAGGGAACAAAGCTTCCGTTAGCTATACAAACAATTTTATGTTTCCTTTCTTTGATTCCTGCCTCAACTATCTGTTCTGTTTGCACTATTGATTCCAACTTTTTCTTTCCTCATATACGCCTACGGACTTCAAATCCCATTACGCACTGCCGCTTGGATCTAGCTCTTTATGTATAATGACAGTGGGTGAACTCCACCGTTGAATTCCTTGTTGTCCAGGATGGGACTGTTTGTTGAGCACAACAGGAAGGGAACAGGCCCCGGTGATGTCTCTTGTTTATCTCAAGGTGAGAATTGTTTTTGTTCTCACAATTCTCACAACACATCTCTCTCCTTGGCCTGCAGCTCAGAGGGGCACATATGAAGAGGAGGCGAGTGATTCAGACTGAGACAAGAACTCTCTCTCTCTCTCTCTCTCTCTCTCTCTCTCTCTCTCTCATTGTTTATGTGTGTGCATTTTGTTTTTTTTTATCTGTGAAGAGATGAGGAGACGTCTTGAAGGGTTACATGGGTCTGATAGCTCCAGCGTCACCGTTTTCTTGGCTCACCACTTACACTGGGTTCTAGGTATAATCTTGAAACTGAGGTATCATTAACCCTAACTATGAAAAAGAGGGGGCAGCACTCTTAGATCATGCTATTATCATCTCACCTTACACTAAAGAATAGAGCCAAACAATCTCCATTATAGCAATGAACACAGCATAGCGTACCAGTGTGTTTACCAGGAGCCTGCGTACCTGCTTGTCTTTTAATCCTCTTTAATCTTCACTAGCGGAGCAAAGTAGAACGCATGTGACAGCGAATATGATGAAAATCATGCTCTAACAGTCATGTAGGGGGAATTAAAGGTTAATTTATAAGTATGGCTAAATTTACAACAGAATGCATTCACTTGTAATGGATTGAGCTGACCCTCTTATATTGTGAGGCTTTTAATCTTGAGATATTTCTTTCAAATACGAACCATGTGTCGGGTTAATATCAGCGCTAACCTTTATGTTCCCAGAAGTCCAGAGCCAGTAAATTTAATGACGCTTGCTGTAGAAACAAAACAGCTTCCTAACAAATCCCCCTGAGATATAGACTCATAATACATAACTGCTGTTCCTGATCAATTGTTAATATTATGTTCCTACCTGACCACACTGAACTTTTAAACAGTGTCTGAAGTCGGAGGGATTTTGACGTTTTTTCTCATCAACATTTCCATTACAAAGTGTTTCTTGACTGATTTTGTATCCTAGAACATTTCATTTTATTGTTGTTGGCAATAAGCAAACAACAGGAACAAATGAATTACAGTGAGGCACCGCTTGAATCCAGCCAAGGCTATTATGTAATGAGGTACAAATGAAACTGTATCCGCATATCGTCCAACTTTGTTGTTTATATTTTTCATAAACTCTGGGCCTGATGCTGAAATAAAACTGGTGGAGTTTTGAATGAAACCTGACAGGCACCAATAAATCACACTAAATCACGAATCGATAACAAATACGTTCTAAATTATGAATAATGGCCAGGCAGTCATAAACTAACACAAGCACAACTCAGCAGGCCATTCATTTCATGGCAGCACAAAATAAACAGACACATTTCTTTCACGGCACTAATAAATTTCCCTGAAAAACTCAAAGAACAGTCCATCTGCTTCGAATAATTTTTAATTTCCTTTTCTGTCCTGTCCCCATTAGGTATTCCACAGAGATATTCTCAAAATTCTTTCATTTACCTCCTCCCATCTGCATCCAATTACCTTTCTCCCTGTACAGGGCTGCTGCCTGGTCTCTCCTGAGTACGGTGCGAAATACCCCCACCTGTACCTTAAGCAAACTTTATGCTTGTTTTATTATCTGTGAGAGGCCGTGAGTCATTCAGTGTGTGCTCTGGTGGATTTGGATTGGGCCTTGGGTTTGATGTCTTCTGGCTCTGGCCAGGAACACCTGCACTTCCTCTGCTTTCTCTCTCTCGCTCTCTCGCTCTTTCCAAGCTGATCTATTAGCTGGCTAAATGGCCCAGCAGATGTTCACAGGCCAGCGGGGGAATCCGTTCCTATCCTCGTGACCGCTCCACCGGTGATGCCTGGAGGATTTACATATTGAGTGGAGGACAACGACACATTTGAGTTCATTTATCACTAAATCATATTTAGGTAAACAATCCCCCTGGGCATCATCAGTGCTAACTGCCTTTAAAAAGACCCCCTCATTTCCCACAGACCAGATCATACTTGGCTGTTTTGAAACAGTTTGGAGGGAACAGAACCTCTTGTGGGACGCTGTGCGGTGCCATGCAGATATTAACCTTCTTGACCTGCTTATATTTGCCAGTGGAATAAATCTCATCGGTGAATAAACCCTGCCGCAAGATCATAACAAGGATATCATAGTTTAAGTTTTCCATTTTACTAACAGTGTTGCTAGTTTACGTTTTGGTGTATTGTTGATAAACATTCAAGTTTAGGTGTATTGTTCATATGTTCAGATGAAGTTTGGCATTTATTATTGTTATTTTTTTATTTAAAATTGTAGTATTTCAATGGCCATGCCCGTATGGAGGGCGTTGGAAGTAGCTTTTTGGTGTACATTGACAATGGCCTCTGGATGGGAATATTTTCTCAGTTTGTCAATGATCAAAACACTAAAATAGAAAATAATTCCAATTAAGCATTTCGGATAAGTTTAATATGTTTTTGAATGTCCAGTTTTAGCCATAGTTTTGGGTTTAGATAAAGGGTAATGCTAGTGTTTTTTTGTTTTTTTTTAGTTTGTGCCAATCTAAGTTGCACGTCTGCTTTACATTATTCCTGGTGGTGTCTGCACACAGTCAGCATAGTTGTAGATATCAGGGCTTGTTTTCCTTCCTTCAGAAGAAGCCATCTGCTGCCATTCATAGTATATGAAAAACAACTCCTCCATACTTGTAAATTGCCTGAGCTACAAAATCCATCACAGTAAACATGAAGCCTTGATTCGGTTTTGTCAAAGTTTCTGTTTCATCGTTATTTCATTGTGCCGGAGTTGAGTGTTTTCATAGCAGTGCGTGCATTAGGTAACGCTCTGCTTACTGTCAATCACCTGACACCCACAGGAAGAAATGGAAGTCTGCAAAGTATGATCTCCAGCTGTAAACAAACTGTCTTCTTTTCATTAACACAACTCACCACTGTTCAACTTCATGGAATATACAAACTTGACTGACTGACTCATTTCAGTTGAAGTGTACGTTTTACTTTGCTTGGAGCTTTTTGGCGTATCGGGCTGGATGGCCATTGTAATCGCTGGAGCCCCAAGGTGTGAATTGCGCCTGAGGCCATGCATGTCGCATGCTGATCTCATGTTCACACAGTGCCTGTCCTTTCCCCTACACTTTGCCCTCATCCTCAACTGGCCCCCAGGTCATCACAGCTCAAAATAGGCCCTGGGTACGTCTTTTTAACACTGCTGTTGTGACAGGCTGGACAACAAGATGTGGCAGCTAACGAATGCTTTAGAGACAAAAGGTGTCTCTGTTAAACAGTCGGAGAAAGAGGCAGCGGAAAGGCACGGAGAACACAGCCCCCTCTGGAGAAACAGTTATAGTTCGACTCACACTGAAAGGTTTGGAGTTTGATTGATAAGTTGATTTTGTGATCGCTGAGACTGTGCATTTGGGATATTTCCCGGGACAGAACATATGGTTTGATTTACCGAGCTGTTCGGGAGGACAAGCCTGACAAGTAGAGACAGGGATCGAATAACATTTTTGGTAAAAGAGCAATAATTTACGTTTTCCCATGCCAACTATTAATACCCGCCTGGCCTCAGCACAGCGCCACTTATGCGGGTCTTAAAGGCCAAGCAGGACATGTTGTCACTGGCGTTTTCATAAATCCTGCCCAGAGGAATACAGCACTAAACAGAAAGCTGGAAGCAGACCTGTGTGTGAATGTGGATATGTGTGCATGTGTGTATATGCTATCAATAGAATACACCAGCTTTGCTTTATGACTGTGATTTCTTGTGGCACCCTCAACTCTCATTATACAGGATCACAAATTTCACAGTAACTTTCACACAGAAACTGGTCTCAGGAGATAATATCAAGACCAAGCGGAGTTATCAGAGTTGTGAGTCACACAGAATTCATGCTGAAACGAGGGTAAAGGAACACGCCTTGTGCAGACTGATATGCGGTAGATGTCCAAACCCTTGTGATATATATATATATATATATATATTTTTTTTTTTACCTTTTAACGCAACGCTCACTGAAGACTCTTTAATGTTCTGATCTGAAAATACAGTAAGTTCCGAAAATAAAAGTGTCACATCACACTTCACTTTTTAATTAATATGTCTCTTTGAGTTTTATAAGAGCAGCTATTATCTGCATGTAAGCTGAGAGAAGGAACAGAGCTGTGATAGCTGTCAGTGTAACGCTAAAAGATAGCAGTAAAGAAGTCTTTGCTCTTTAGAGAATTTACTGGCCCAGCGAGGGACGAGGAGACACTGGAGGGCGGATGGCGGTGCCTGGACCTGACAGTTTGATAGCCGTGTGAAACTCAAGAAAGGCCAAGCTGGTTTGTTTTCAAGCTGTTTATAAACTGTACCAATCTGCCCCCCAGCACACTGGAGCTGCTAATTCATGGGCGACTCTTAAGGCTTTGATCACTTACCTTGTCTTCTGAAGAAAATCTGAATCATCGCTCGCATTCAACTACACATTAGTGCGTGTGTTTGTGCATGTGCGTGGGCGGGGAGTAGTGTTAATGTAATTATGCGTGCATATGTCTACTGAATGTGTATAACAGGTGGAAGTGGGTAAAGGGAAACACACAAGTGCTACAGAGAGTGCACTTGGTATGAGGATGTTCTCACATTTCGCCTGGCTCCAGGAACCCGTTTGCTTTGGCTGTACTAATCTACGTAAATCCATTGTGATAGCAGGATCAGCATTCAGAAATAATTCATCAAAGAAGGCGAGATCCTGGTGAGGGATGAGCTGATATATGATAGCCAGGCCCTGGACTTTGGCACTCGCCCATTCTACTCGCTGGCTTGAAAACACACAGCCTCTGATGACTAATTTAGTTTCTAATAAACTTATACAGTCCAGACGATCCTCACAATGTAATAGACAGAAGTAGCAGAGTCCATAAAGAGCTGCCAGACAAAATCCATTAGTAAAAACGCAATTGAAATTGAAGTATGTTCTCACCTTTATGTGGCACATTTTTTCAGCTTTGGGTAAGAGACACTTTAAGGTTACAACACTTTGAGGGCTTCAAATAACTAAATGAGTTTGACTGCTCTTACACAGGCAATATCTTACCATAAATCAAAAACGAAACATCATTATCAGTCCTTGTCTGATATTTATGAGACTACTTGATTTGGGATGTAGTGTAACTCACAGCGCCTTGTCACTGAACCCAGTCCTGTTTCCAACCGTTTTTAAACCACAAATAGGGGGAAATGCCCCAAACTATATACCCTCCGACCCACAACCCCAGGAGCATCCTCATCCGGGGCCGGGGCGCTAATCCAGAGTCCCAGCATTCCTCTCTGGTTCACAGGACACTTGTCAGCTCCTCGGGGCGCAGATGCTTGGCTGTCAGAGCCACTTCAGTGCGATGGATGGAAGTATAGACCGCGGCAGTTTCTTTCTCTCCAGTGTTAACTTACAGTGGAAAATGCTAATCGCTCCTCATCCCCCCTCTGTCCATCAAGGAGCTAGTTAGATGTCAGAGGGGTTGGGAGAAGGACCTTTAGCTGAGGGATCTCTGTGGGTGTCATGGGTTGATGGTTTAAAGTCAGGCGTGTGTTGCTCTCGTCATTCATACTTGTGAACTGAGACCCGGTAAGGCTCTTCTCATAAGGTAATGGCAACCACATGACATCACATGCAGCAAGTCTTCATTGGTTAATATATTGGATATGTAACTTGTAGAACAAACAAATTAATCTGCAATCTGGTGTTTATCAAGGTATCTTCCAGTACAGCTCCCTATCTAGTCCACATTTATATGGGAAGATATTAATTTGCATGGGCTTAAGAATTAATCCAACTAATGTTTCACTGTTCTGAAGTCAGAGACAAAATAAAAACATCATGTCGTCTTTTCCAACTTTATGTGTCTGTCTATTGGGATTTATTTACTGCTGTTGGGCAAGTTCAACACGTTGAACAGTTATCTAAGGTATCAGTCAAAATAGCACTTGGTAAGCACCAGTTGACGTGGGACTTGAGAGATACCAGGGGCATGGTCGTCCCTGAGGGGTCCGGTTTCGGTGCTGCATGACTGGGGCTGCCAACCTGACAGCCCCACCTGCCCAGTGGCTGCAGCCAGCTGGCCCGCAGGATGATTAACGGCTAGCGTAAACTTACTCAGCAGGGTCTCAGACACATTTGTGCATTCACTCACACGTAGGAGTGTTACGTGATGCTAAAAGCTATTAGAGAGCAGGGGCCCACACCAAGGCAGGAATGACATCCATAAATGTTTAGTAGGACTGCCCTGTGTAGTTATCACTTTTCAAAAAGAGAGACTTGCTCTTGTCAATAGCAGCATGATTTTGGAGATCAATGGAGCAGATTTATGCACTGCGGCATATGGGAGATTACCCCCAAACCTGGATCCCATATCTGCCTTGAGCTTTCACCCCCTGCTTCCTCCATAAAAAGAAAATGACATCATAAAGAGTAAACCTGGGCTTGATATCAGACTCCCCTGCCCTAATCCCTTGGAGCTTTTTGATACCTTTGATTTTCATTTTTCAAGGGCGGCACACTATTAATCTTTTGGTGGGGTGTAAAAACTAGTTCTGGGAAAGCTCTTTAAAAAGCTGTAACCACTCCACCTTTTTTTTACAAGGTCTTTGACTTGAACATTGTCAGTTTTAAAAAACGCATACTACTCAATACACCGCAGTCTTCTGGAGGCTTGCTTAGTAAAAAAGTAAAGTAATTTCAGGATCAGCAATGCATGTATGCATCTGTGTGTGTATCAGATAACATTAGGCTGAATATCACAATCTTACGAAGCAATAATCCGTGACATTTTCATACAAATATATGTCAGAGTTGTTACTCTCTATCTGCAATTGATGTAACGCAATGGTGATTCAACCTATAGACACGTTTCTTGTTTGTAAACCCTGGTACAGTTGGCAACCCCGGGACCGAACATTTGCATGCTCCATGTCATCATTTTTCCAATGGCTGTATAATGTAAGCACATTCAATGATGTTCCTGAGGCTTACTATCTTGGTGCTATTGTTTTACCTTCATCTTTGCAAAGATATGTTACATTTAGCAAGTTTTACAAGTCTTTACATTTGCATTGCTAGCTGATAGCAACTACAATACAGTAACATCAGTAGCTCAACGTGCCAAAATTATCGTACTGTCATTAGCTATCTCTTTTTGGTTGTCACTGTTTTGTCGGTCATTTTGCTTTAGTTTTGTAACTCTCAAGCTATCATGCTATCTGATTTGCCACTGAGGACGCTGAGCTTGGCTAAAGTACTAGCCGTTTTTCATTTTATGGTAAAACTGCCTATTTAGAAACACTAAATTTGATCGATATTGCATCCTTTCTTGTGTTTAGCAGTGACCTGTTACATAACCAAATAATAACACTAAAGAAATTGATGTTTGGCTAGATGAAAGCTTATATTGCATTACACCCACAGAAACTGCGGCTAATCTGCCAACCTAACTGGTGGCTTTATGACTCACCTTTAGCTCATCTAACAGTCCAATTTGGCCTATTTAGTACATGGGCATTTGTAAGGGTTTTGGGGTGGGTGCAACAGGGACAATACAAGATAATACAGAAATTCTGGGGTGTGTTGCCTAAAGAACTGCAACCAGAATGATTAGTAAAACACAGACAATAAAAAACAAAGGATGGATGATGCCCTTCACTACTTATTTCCTTGTCTGATCATATGGGATATAAAATTTCATCTACATCTGTAGTACACATTTGATGTTTATTTACTTTACAGGTAATGATTATAATAATGTTAAGCTGGCAAGCAGTGTCATACTGGGAAGCATGAATACATAGACCTAAAAGTAAAATGACTAAAACAGTGAGGATTAGGAACACAATGAACATACTTACATTTTTTGGGGTAGGGCGCATACAATGAAAAACAAAACACAGGTGTGTGGGGTAGGTTGGCTAGGAAAAATCCTTTGGCTCACATGAAGTGATGCGTTTTATGTTTCTGGCAGCAGCAACAGCAGCTTGTTTGGAATAAACAGAACATTAACTCAACAGCTTCAACAGACAAAGAAAAGACTAGTGTAGTACTGAAGCTAAAACAGAAAATCCAAGGAAAAAGACGCCACAGTACTGGCCACACTGTTTGATTGACAGGTGATCTCTGGAAAGTGCAGTGCAAAAACATCACAGCAATGACCACTTAGCACCAAAGATGACTCCTTTAAAAGACAAAGGCAATTTTTTGACCATTTTTCAAAACAACAACATATCAACCCTTTACATTTTGTTCTTTACACAGAACTTTGATTGGTGCTTGACCTTTTTCCGTACACCTTCATCATCTGGGATTGTAATTGTACAACAAAATGAATCGTTCTGGAGAGCTATCATGGAGCCCTGCTATACTTGTGGAGCAGATGAATCTCAGGGAATGTATATGCAGCACTAATCTCTGTTATCCCATTATTCCCCTGCTAATGACCTGCTGGAACCACTATGGGTAATGTATGGAGCCATGCCTCCAAACGAGCAATAAAATGAAACGCTTCACAAGAATTCCAAATGCACATTATCACAGTGGATGTCTGTTAATTCTAGAGCGTGATTCTACATTTGGAAAAGAGAGCAAGTGGGAACCCATTTTTAACCAAGTCATTTGTTAGGTATGTAGATATTGACAAGGAAAACCAGGGTGCAGAGGATAGTTAGTATTCTGGATAGAGCTCTTGGAAAAATAGGGTGTTTTGTATCCTTCCCATAAAACACTGCAGGCGATACCATTGCTCCAACTCCAATTAATTTCTACACCCCATTCATATTACTCTTCTATGTAAGTGCAACGTTTTCTAATTGCATTCATCACCAAAACCCCCACTTAAGTTCCCTCAGTATATTTATTATCACGCTAACTGGGTCTAAATTATTAAACCTTAATGATGTGGGCTCTGAAAATATGTTGTCCTTTATTTTCCCCACAGAGAATCAATGTTATACATTAGCAGTATAAATTAAGTAATACTTTACCTAGGCATGTTGCCGCCTTCAATATTCCCCCTCACTGAAATGTATTCTCACAGTCCGGTGGCTTGCGGGGGCCTCTGGGGAGGGGATGATATAGTTCATTCTAATGAAAGAGCTAGGTGCTGGTAATGGCTTAAATGATACATTTGTGCAAGAGTAGCGGAGAAAATGCATGTGAGAGATCTGGCGAAAACAGGATAATTCACAGTCCCATGGGGATATGATGTCATTGGACACATAGTATGCGAAGGCTTCTGGGAGGCCTTGAATGCAATGAATGGCTTCATACTCTGGTGTGATATATGTGGGTCGGTAATAGAAATGGGCAATATATGGTAAAGTCCATCACACTTAAAGGTTAATTACAATAGCTACAGTAGTCCTACCTTTTATGATGAAATTGGTTGTTATTAATCAACTTTAGAGCACCTTGCAACATTGTAAGGTGGGAAGAGGCATAACGGACTGACACAATGTAATCTCTGTCTTTCTAGGATGCTGGAGTGTGCCTTTCATCTGAAAATTATTGCAGAGTAAGTGTCAATTAACAATCTAAATCAAAAATTCAAATAAGCTGTTATAAAAGCTCATTTTGTCTGCTTTTGCTTAAACAAAGGAGTTGATAAGTGGTTGGAGATTGAACCATTAGCATCATTTGGAATGACTGATGACTCTATTTCAAATCTTTCTCATTATTATCTATTCAACAAATCTAAATTGACTCCCATGCTGCCTCTCGGTTTCAGGGCAGGAAGTAGCCTCTAGATAAACGGAGATTAGGGAGCATTGTCTCATTGCACGAGCACCATCCATAACACCTTCCCTCGGAGTGACTTCAATTACATTAACAAGCTAAATGCTATTGTGAGGGGACATTTAGAGGTAAAAACACAGAGGGCCGCTACAAAGGTAAAGCCTGTGACTGATGGCACGCAGGTTGAGGGAATACAGAAGAAATAGCACATCTGAGTAAGGTAGCCTTGATATTTGCCAGACAGAGAAAAGGACTAAGCTCCTCCTTCCTCATGTCTCCTGCTACCAGGATAAATCCCCACTGATCGCTAATTGTGTGATTCTTCTTGTCTACATCAACTTCAGCCCGACAGGTTATTTCAGCTTGTTATCGGGAAAACATTTATCCACTTGGAATTATTACTGTGCTAGGGCCTCTGGTGAAACACAAACAGTAGTGAATCTTGCAGAGTTATGGTAAGGCCTCTCCTCATTAGATGGCCAATCGACTGGCGGAGCGGAGGGCCCAATCCCAGCCCTTTATTGAGTGTTAAGGAGACACAGACTGACATTTACATCTCTTGCTTCTTCATGACTGGCTGGAGAGAAAATGGCTCCAATAGATCCTGCCTCTGAGGAGCTGCATGGAAGGTCAGACAGTAAGACACATCTTCATCTCTGAGCAATGTTTCATGGAAGCGATATCACATTTGCTACACACACGAAAATGGGATGAAGGTAGAAAATAGAATACGGTGGTTGCTAGGTAAGTAATGTGTCATTTTGATGAGTGCACAGCTTTGTTGCATAAAACAAACGCTGTTCTCTCTGGGCAGCAGAACTCCCCAACACAAACCGAAAAGATGTAAACAAGACAAGTCGCCCAATCTCATGTTGTCTGTATTGACTTATTGAGCAGAAACAGAGGGAAACACTGCTGTGGATAAAGTGCCCTCATACCCCAACAAACCGCAATGGTCCTCCACTTCTGAGGTGCTCTTTTCATTCAGTGGCAATTACAATCCACACCTGGCAACACGGAACACATCCCAATGCCTAACAATGTCGCAGAGGAACTCTCTTCCAAACTACCCTCCCAAATTGGCTCTGTAGCCGCGACCCAATTAGGGTTGAAATATGGTAACTGCATCAGCCATTACAGAGCCGTGGAGATTGTGCAGGGAGAACTCTTGAAGGTTAGGAGGGGGTACGCTTCAGGAGTGATATGTTGTGTGGACTTGTGCTTACACAGCAGAAAAGAGCGCCATGACGAGGGGACAGCGGAAAGAAGCAAGAAGCGAAGGAGGGATGATAAATAAACAGTCTCGGATAGATCTCCTGAGGACGTATATTAGGGAGCACAAGAAAGATTAGGGTTGTGGCCAAGGACTAGACTTATTCATATCCACCTCTCATCTGTATCTTGCTGTAATGGAGAGTCTATTGGTAAATGCTAATACTGTCTGTTCAATGCCTAATCTAATGAGCCATAGCTGCCTTAGCAATGAGTAAATGGTTATAGTGTGGTGAAATAGCTTTTGCTGAATTTGCTTTACCCTGTGCAGTATTTTACTAATGTATTACCCGAGTCTTCTCGCACAAATGTGGGAGTTTGCCAGCTACTGGTTTTGACCACTAATTACATCGTGAAAATAAAACCCTATTTTTGTTATTAAAGAAAAAATAAAGCACAAAAAAGTGGGCAAATTAAGGCAAAGAGGCAAGGAGGAGAATCATATTTTGTAGTAGCTCATCAATTTCTTAGGAGATTTCAGCAGCCCTGCATAAAATAACAAACCTCCCTCCCTCCCTTTCTCCCCGGCTGGCTGGCTGTGGCCTACATGTTCTCCTGACACCGAGGTAACTAATGTTCCCTGTGCCAGCAAAGGATTCTGATTTGATATAAGCATTCAAACCTGTCTGCCTTGAGATATGGCATCTGTCACCCTCGCTACGATTGATTCCCCCTTGCCCTTAAATGCAGTGCATGCAATGCAAGCCAAGGACGCTCGCCTGCCTGGTCAAGTAATGACAATCGTCTTAAAGGAATAATGGCCTCGACGCTGCTTTTGAAAAGTTACCAGGCCGCATCCAATAATGAATTCCCGGTCGATGACACATTGATAGATTCCTCTTCTTCAGATGGGACACTGTAGCTGCAGTTTAATTGACAAGAAATGAATTCAGGAGGTTGGGAGGGAAAGGCAGGGATGAGATGGCGGGAGGGAGGAAGCAAGAGGGGGACTAAATTCTGTGTGATCAGCAAGGTTTCAAACAATCATTGGCGAAGTGAAGTCTCTGCCATATCTATAAGTCATCATGTTTTATAGGCCATTAGGATCTCCAGAGAAGGGCCGCGTGGAGACCGTGGCTTTTTGTCGAAATTAAAATGTCAGAGAGGAAGAAATAGAACAAAACAGGGAATCTGCAATTAATTACCTGGCCATAAAAATTCAATAATCGGGAAGCAATGCTGTTTTCGGCACAGCAGTACTCCTGATCACAGCAAACTGGAATAGAATACATTCATCTCACCAAATTAGATTTCTAATCTCTAAAGGGATACATACTGGAGAGGGAGAAGGCCTTTAGTGTGAGCAGAGTGCTATACAGAGTCTCTACTGTCCTGGCTAAGCTTCAATACAGGCAAACCTGTGCATCTTAAAAATCCAGAGGAACAATACAACAATGTACAATGCATTGTACATGGAACTACATACCTTTTGCTTCATTCAAACTTTAAAATACTTTAAACACAATCAGCCATTGATAGATTGAACCTCTGGATTAAATGTGAATATTTTTTAATTGAATTGTATTGAGATACATGGATCACATTTCTGATAGAACTCAGTCGTTTCCTCAGTGGTGAATATATAAGAGACGTTAGCCTGAGGTAATTGCTGATAATGATTTTCAGAATAATACATGCCCCCTGGACGTGCCAATAGAAATTCAATAGTGTAAGTGTCGTTAATGTGGGAGAAGATACAGTGTAATGTAAGTTTCATTGACTTCTCCATCAACTGAGCTGGTTAGAAAACTACTGCTGATGTGTTGCTCACGTACAGCCAAAAAGAAAAAAAAAAGTCCTGGAAGGGCTTAATGGCAAAAACAGTTGCACTGATTTCCCTATTGCATTGATGTATTTTGTCACTGCAAGTGACACTGACTGTGTGCCAAGGACCATGGATGAGGGAAGATGGGTCATAGATTATAACATGGCTCAGGTTAGAGCAAGGAACATTAAACTGAGATTTGTGAAATCAAATCAGATGGTCAATGTAATATATTTCTCAACCCAGTACTAAGTCAAAGCTAACATGATTTTAACTGCTAACCTCCTTGGTAATTCATTTATACCACTATTATATTTAATTATTGGCTGTACCATTTACCACCACTACAAAACAGATTCTAAAATACCAATCACCACTCACTGGGATAATGTCGACTTGTGTGTTGAATCATATACAGCAGTGATTCTCAACCTTTTTCATATCAAGGACCCCTAACTTAGTCCACATTAGGGCCACGGGCCCCCATTTGATGACATTTTTTCTCTCTGACCCAAATTTGAGAATATTTTTATTGTTAGATATGATTTTGTCCAGAATTCGATGACCATCTGTTTTGTAGTTAGACAATAGTGAAACTATGATCAAAATAGTCATTCTTCTACATTCTCTAATTGTGTTGTAAATGAAATAATGGTGAAGGTTAACAATTCCTCAATTTGCTGGGGACTCCCTGAAACCCCCTCAAGGACCCTTGGTGGTCCCCGGACCCCACGTTGAGAACCACTGATATACAGTATTCCTGAGCAGGTTGACTCGTCTTGTCTTGTATTCCAGGTGAAACAGAATGACCAGGTACTCCTTTGGCTAACCTCATGTATTGCACCTTTCAGGCTCATTATTGCAGTGTTAACTTTACACAAAAAGACAAACAGCCTCAATTAAAACTAAGGATGTATGAAACATTTACAACCACAAACGTTCCTATAGTGTGGGAGAGCTGGGTTTATTCAAATCTTTTCACATGAACATGTTTCTGTTTGCTTCTCATGACCAATGGCTCTGTGGGTTGAAGAAAAAAGAATGTGATTTTATCTGAAAACACAGGCATATGCGCACATCAATTGCACAAGCACAGGTAAAAAATAGAGCTACATCCATTATCATGGTAGTTATTGTTGTCTTGAATATGAAACAAATGTTTTCTATATTTATTCCACCTTATATTGTCTCATCTTTATCTGTATGCCAAGTTTGACACACCTGCCAGCCAATAAATCAATGCATACACAACATAAATCATAATTTGCATATAGTGCACCAAAAGGAGATGCTTCACTTATTTGTTTAACTTCTTCTCTCCTCTGAAAGCCTAGTTACAGTATGTATAAGGATGGGAGAAGGGCACAGAGTCTTGGGCAGAGTCTTTTGGGACCCAGCCATTTCCCTGCAGACAGGAGGCACAGACTCCCATAGCACAGGGTGGTCTGAAGGGGAGGAGGAGTGGTTTTAATTTAAGGAATGCAGTGGTGCTATATTTCACCCTCTGCTGTTGTCTCACATTATCTTGGTAAACATCCCAGGTACTAATATGATATATTGTCGAGCAGGCGGTGCTTCATCCTGCTCCCCGTGTGATTGATGAATGACTGAGGGATGAAACAGGGACAGAGATTTATGGCGCTCCGGCACATAGAATATGTATGATTATCAGCTGCACGGTGAAAGCAGCTCCGTTTGAGTGATAGGTGCGGGGCGAGAGATCTACTAAATGACTCCATTCCCCCGGAGAAGTCGCAGGAGAAGGCTTCTATCTCTGTCTATCTCATTCTTCCCTCCTCTCAGACATTTGTAGGTATGTTCTTGAAGATGGGTGGAATCACTGTGACTAAAAATCTAAAAAGCTTTATAGAGAACATAACTTGACGTATGCATATTCGACTGCCACAATAATATAGGCCTACTGTAGTTGTGTCATGATTACACTATTAAAACTGTTTTTTGGTTGTTGTTTTTTTTTACATCTATTACATATTTGACATGTAATTTACTATTACTATTATGGTATTTAGTGGGGCAATTTTACTAGGATACATAGGGCCACATTTTTTGAGGGATTATGAGGGTGGAGGTTTGTCCCTAACTGTAATGTCTGTGATTTGGACAAACTTGTGGAGACAGAACAATGTCACCCTCCATCAGAGACGTGTTAGACCACACACGCTTTGTCTTTGTCTACACTCATCAGCCTTTGAAAGGGTGTGACAGTAATTCTCAGAGTGAAATGCTCTAGTTTATCTTCTGCTATACAGTAATTCTGTCTAACCTCTGATTTAGTTATAATACCCATTGGCATCTCTGAGAGCCTTGAACAGTCAGCTCCTAATTGATCGATAGGACGTCATCATAAATCCCAAATCCTATGCGCTTTATTGATCCTTCAGGAGCGCTCGCTGCCTCTCTGCATATGTGACTGCCTCGGCCCACACACACGCTAAGTATCAGGCATATTTTATCCACCGAGGGCATTATCATATGCAGGCTCTGTTATATTGTTTTCTGCATCTGTGAATTACTACGTGCCAGCATGACTTGAATGACACCCTAGAGAGGACTTCGTTTTCTATTCGCCTCAATTTATATATTTACATGAGGGTCGTAAATTAACACTAATGCACCAAGGCGGATTGGTCAGAGTAATTGTTTATCTACTTCCTAGTGGACTTGCTTGACAATATTGCTAATGAACACCCTCATGTCTAGCTTTGGAAATTGCATCAGGGTGAACCCGGACTATAGACTAACAATACGTGCAGACCAAGTGTGAACACTTTGCGTCGCTTCACCCTATCAAAAGTCATTCCACTGGGTGTGTTCTTGGCTCACACATTGATTTTGTTTATCATTATTTGTTTATGTATGCCTATTTTGTATTTTATAATGTTATTAATTGTATTATGCCCAAATATGTCTGGAAAATGGAATGTTGAAATTATGCTTCATTCTAGTGAGCTAACTTTAGCCCACCAGAGCTAAAGTTAGCAGTTAAAATATTTGAGGCTACTTCAGGTAATGTTACACACCAGGAAGAACAACAATCTCTGTCATTTTCCTCAATGCATTATTTAGTTTGTCAATATCTTTACAAGCTTACAGACATTGGTGATATAATTTGGGAAATCCTGACACAGTCATCTTCCATCTACTTCCATTCAAAGACGAAGTTGAACTAGGAACAAAAATGTAATGATCAGGAGAAATTTTGAGAGTCGGATTTTCCCCAGAATTTGATCACATCGCCCCCTATCCCATCATGCTGTGCACACGCTTTTACTCTCTTCTCATATACAAATGGAAGCAAACTGTTCGCCTTGTGAAATCATGTCAACTATCGTAAGCCAACTAACCTCTGAAGGGGCCCAAAAGTAAATGCTATAGCTCGCTTCTTTAGCATCTTATACATTGTCTTGTATACATACAACAATAGTATAACAGAAATATGACCATTCTCTAAGAGAAAGAATCTGCCTCTTTTACTAATGTAATTGTGTGAGACATAGCATGTATTCAGTCCATATTTCCCCCAGCAGGTTTGGTGCTATGGAGGACAAGACGCCAGCAGCGCAGAGAGCAGCCCCTGAGACATGACTCACCCTGCGCTCATGTGACAGTGGCACGTGTCCAAGCGGCGTCCATAAGGTGGAACAATGAGAGGATTTGTCGTCTCATAATTGTAATTTAATAAAGATCTCACATGGTATCAGCAGGGCCTGACAGGCAGGGCCTTCCGGCGCTTGTTAATGCAATTGTTCTGGTCAGACGGTGCTGTCACAAATCATGCTGAAAGTTAGGTGACAGGTAGCAGACCTCACGGATACTTCCTGAGAGGCTCAGACAAGTTTTGGAGAGAGGCCAGGAAACGGCTGGACAGGCTGTTGTGTTGCCTAGCCAAACAGAAAATCAAGCCAAGAACTGCAGACTATTTTTTGAGGAAGAGCAAGAGATGTGGTCTGGAACTATTATTGAGAGCAGTATAGTAGTGCAGATCTGTTGTATAGGGCTATATAAGAGAATCTAGGAGGTTTTAAGATGCAGATTCATATGGGTCAGGATCTGCCCATCTGAGGGTCAAAACTGCACTAGGAAAAGAGTAAAGGTCTGAGGACATCACAGTATTTAAAAGTGAACACAAAGGACAGCGAAGGTAATCGATCATTACCAAACTTCACCCAGTGTCCCACTGACGTGCCACTAAAATGTGAGGTGTTGACAGTTTGAGGGAAACCATTGCCAAAATGGAGGCTCTTGAGGATTAAACAATGCCCTCCCCCAACACTGACACCACCGCCGCCCCTCTCCTGCTCTTGTTACACCTCTCTATTTCGATGCTGATGTATGGGTGATGTGTGACAAGGGGAGCTCCAGTAAAACCTGCGTACATGCCAAAATACGTTTTACAAGCACTGCTCTAATCAGCCTGCAGCCAGAGGCTCATAAATTGCCTCAGTGTGTCTGGAGCTGGAGAACAAACGCAGCTCATGGTCACTGCTGGGGGAGTCGGTTGGATATATAGCAGGCCGCGCTCCCTGGGCAGAGCCAACTCTGAGTGGTACTGGTGATGTTTGCGAGACACTTCGACAGAGAGAGGAACAACCGACTGCCTCTATATCAAAAAATGACACGGGACGATAATTTATGCGTCTGTTTAATCAGCTGAGTGCATGTAGGCAAATGTTTGCATACTGCCACATCGTGCATGTTTTATGTTAGACGTGAGTACGTAAGCACACGTCCCCACGCTCGGATGCTCTCGCTCACACGGAAAGTCTCAAATTCGCAGAGAGCTGTCATTACGTCGGTGTTTAGGATCACCGGAGAATGCGTCAAGGGTTCAAACTCCTGCTATTCCGAATTATCAAAATGATGTGGAACGTTCCAGCAGGTGGAAAGTGTCACCGTTCCATTTGGGAGGCAGAGGTTGTTTTGTTCTTTTTAATCTCAGCTGTAACCTTCAGTGTCCTCCACTGACGGGAAATGCAGTTTATCAACTGGGGATGACACCAGTGGAGGTGATATATGCAGGACTGTACTTCCCCAGATAACTCTAATAGCATGGAGCCCTGTTCCAGCTCTGTTCTTCCTTTTCAACCAATGGGGAAATTCCTGAAGTAGGAGAGGAGGTTGATCAAATAAAATGATACTTTGAAGTATGCGCTTGAGTCCCAAGATGACTTCGCCAAGTCCTCAAATGACATCTCAGAATTAGATAAAGGCACCTTGTCATCTCGCTAAAAAAGGGAAAATGCAGCCTCTACCTTGGGTATGTGAGTGTCTTCTTTTGAAGAACAATTTTTGGATGTTTTTTCATATGCCTTAGTTTTATAAATGAGGGCGTAATATGTGCATGTTCCTGTTCCTGTTTGCCAATCCACACCCACACACACACACACACACACACACACACACACGTGCACACACATGGGCTGGGGAAGTGTGTCTAGTGACATTATCTGAAAGTGTCCCTTAATAAAAGAACAGACATGGTGTGTGTTTCAGCTGAGGCCAACATGTGGCTCTTGGCCCGGGGCCAGAAGGGCTTGTGCAGGAGGGATGAGCACACGGCAAAAGTATGTGTGTCCACCACAAAACAGGGGCAGATGTAGCTCCTATGTACACTGTGTTCAGGATTTAAAATATCACGCGTTTATTGTTCAAAAAAATAACACATCTTCTTGAGCTTCTTGAATATAGTTTGAATTGTGATGAAGGTACGGTTTAGTTAGGAGAAAGAGGAAGAGAGAAAAATAAGTGTAAAAGCTCACGGGTCTTTTCCTCGCAGCAGTGGTTTTAAATTCACCGTAGCCTTGATCGTCCTCGTCTACTGAGTCGAATCCAACCGGGCTCAATCCATTGGGTGGCAGCACTGAGCCTCATCTAAAAAATGGAAGTGTGATTCTATGAAAAAATAAACTATTAATGAAGACAGTCATAGTATTTCCATACTTTTCGAACAGCAGGCAGTGTGAAAGGGAGAAAACTAAGGATTTTAAGTAGCCACTAGCTACAAGGGAGGGAAAAAAAATATCTCACAAAATTAAATTTCTTCCCTTGGATATACATTGAAGGGAGGCGGGTTTTGTCTTAAACAATGTGCAGGAACTACAGCCTTTTAATGACACATTTGTAATGGCCTTCACCTTCTACACTTCCTCACATTCACATAGCTGTCTGATAAAACTCCCGCAGAGGAAAGCTCATAACCGCTCTGAGAGTATAGCCTGTGTCTACAGTGTCTATGAAATCCAGGATTTGTTGCCTTTTATTCTAGGAGAGGATAAGACGGGGTTTATGCATTCACATGCACGCACACACACACACACACACACACACACACACCTATCGCCTTCTGCTCGGGCAGTCAATAAGCAGACTATGGGTTTGGCAGTGCTCTATCTTATTTACAGGACATTTGTTGCACTTGACATTTATCGTGGCTCCGGGGCTGTGAACTTCATGCAAACGCCATCGAAGCATTCAATGCCAAGGGCCTGGGGCCTCCTGTCTCGGCATCATCACAAGTCTTTTCACGCTAAGATAAATCACTTCCACTGGACCCCAAGCACAGAGAAAGAGAGAGATAGAGGTGGTGGGGGAGGGAGGCAGGGAGAGAGAGAGAGATGAGGTTCAGAGAGGGGGGTGTTAACGTCAAGGAATACCCCGAGGTTACGGCCAGCCCCATTTCTCTCTTGTTAATTGTTGGGTGCGTTCACACAAATATCACTAACCATTATGAAGGCAGCATATGGTTTGGGTAAATGCTCTTCAGACTGCAGAGGGATGTAAATAATGTGACCACATGACTGTCCTTGATGGGGTCATGACCACAGGATATGAAAGCCCTCCTTCTTTACTGTCTGATACATGCGGTAGATTGGGTGTGTGTGTGTGTGTGTGTGTGTGTGTGTTTGTGTGGAGGGTTGTGTACGTGCGTACTCGTCTAGGAGACAAATGCTTCTCGCTATTACAGCTCAGCTCTAATCAAACAGAGCAAATAAAGTCAAGTATATCTAAAATAGCATCTTCTGTAGTCTTCGCCACGTTGTTGGCATTCCTGTCACTGTTAAAAGTAATTAGCAAATGTGTGTTAGATACATCAGCGGAACGGTACCATCTCATGGCAAAGCTGGTTAATCAACATTTTTCTAATTTAAGGGAACTAGTGCAGTGCCCGTTCGCCCCGCTGCTGCACAGAGCGCTGTTCGCTTGTTTATTCAAAGTTTATTAATATTGAATGTGTCGCGTGTCCAAATTGCACCAAATCCGACACTGCACATCCTTGGGTCCCCAGCAATACACCCGCCAAGTGTGAAGTCGATCGGACGAACGGTTCTCGAGATATGCAAAGGACACACATACATACAGAGATTCCTCGCTTTATAGTATGATGAGAGGGATGATTGTTGGGAAAACATTAATACCTCTTGACCTCATAAAGTAGGCGGTTATGTATATTTTCAGTTGATGAGAAACAATATTAACTGTAACAATGGCCAGTAAACTGTT
Organism: Centroberyx gerrardi; assembly: GCF_048128805.1. NCBI lineage: Eukaryota > Metazoa > Chordata > Actinopteri > Beryciformes > Berycidae > Centroberyx > Centroberyx gerrardi. The sequence goes on from NC_136011.1 coordinate 16,841,456, forward strand.
AGGGATTACGTTACCAAGTATGGAATGCATCTACAGAGATAGAATGTTGAAGAAGGCAAACAACATTGTGGGTGACCAGAGGCACCCCCTTGCCTCCTCATTTGAATTGTTGCCATCTGGGCAACGATATTGCCTCCCTCTATTCACTAAAAATAGATCCAAGTTTTCATTTGTTCCACAAGCCATTACATTTTTAAACAGGTAATTTTGGCCACTCCTTCCTGGTCACAAAAGATGTCCAGCTGGTCTGGCCTATCCCCCTCCTCCTGGTATGTGTATGGGTATATGTACGAGTATGTCTATTATGTCTACGAGTAGTCTACTGATGACTTTGTATGTCTATTTGTGACTATTATGATATGGGTATGTTCAAGTATGTCTACTGGTGACTTTGTGATGTTGTGATGAAATGCCTTGTGATTTTGCTGCAAACCAATTTCCCCACGGGGACAAATAAAAGTATCTATCTATCTATCTATCTATCTATCTATCTATCTATCTATCTATCTATCTATCTATATTAGAGTGGTTTAGTATGAACTCCATATAAAAACACCTCCTTTCCCATTTCCCATAATAGGCACAACACATCTTGGGGAAAAAAAATTGTGCAACTCCCTGATAAACCTGTTGGATTTTTGCATGACAAGTTCCAACAAAAGCCACACAGTAAATTATAGAAAAATAGCTGACTGAAAGGTTGACAGCGAGGAGGCAGTATGGTCCTATAGGTAGAATAATACAAGACACAACAGTGGTACGCATTAAGCATGGCTTCAGTACAGAATGATGAATGTGTCTGTGGGCCTCACCAAATCCTCCCAGCAGCTCTCAGGGCAATATATCCTCATGTAGTCAGCACCAAATTATAAATCAGCCTTCTTTCAGGTCCATATGATTCATTACAATTCATTGCCGATAATTTACGGAAGTGGTTTTCAGATGCTTTTTACTTTGCAGTGGCAGTAATTTACAAACTATGAAAGAAAAAAAGCAATGCTGCTGTAGTTTTTCTACTCCACCGGCAATGCGGTAGCTAAGCAATCTGGAGGAAAAATTAGATAGCTGGTGAAGGCTCATCGATTCAAATGCTGGATGTTTCTTGGTAAGGCAAGAGGATGACGCTGAAGAATTTGCTCCAGGCTGCCTTCTGAGCATCACACAGAACGCAACAGAGGTGCCCCGACTCCCTGACTCAGATCCAATGGAAAATTATGATAATCATTTCAGCAAAAAACACACCAAAGGCAAACAACTAATAGATAGCATGAAATATATTGAACAAAATACTTATCCATGCCAAGAGAACTCTATTTATGTATCTACAAACAAAACACACACAGAGTAGTTGACATTCTACTCATAGGTTTTCTACTGTAGACACAATTAGGTTTTAATGATAGTATGTTTTATAGATTGCAGTGGCGTACAGAGACAGTATCACTAAGGTTTCTGCCAAATTCTGTTACCCAAGGCTTGCTTTCAGGGAAGCTTTGGTACTTTTGACACTTGATATTTGGATTTTACAGCATACCCTGCATCTGAGTGTGTGTGTGTGTGTGTGTCTATGTTATGTGCCTGTTCATTGTGCTCTGCTGTACTAAAGATACTGTGGATCTCCACAGCAGCTATTTCTGGCACCATGTGACACTGACAATGTTGACAGCAATCGCCTTCCCACATCACAGCCACTGCAAAGGTCAGGGGAAATGAGAGGGATGTGTAAGAAAGGCCTGTCCTCCTGCTTTAGCCTCCTGGCCTCAGGCACTCCAGCTGATGAGGCCCAAACATCAGAGCAGGGTCATTATTTCAAATAGAGAACCACTTAACTTCTTTACTCCCTGTCTCTAAGGACACAGTTATGGGAAGGTAGACGAAGGAGAAGGGAGGGCACAATGTTGGGTTTTGTCCCCAAAGTACGCAGCATAAAGACTTTTTTCTTCCTCCCTTGTCTCTCAGTGAATGTAATTCCAGCACACCCTGGGTGAATTAATTAATTACAAAGCTGGCTCGGTATCAAAGGTAAATATGATTTAATTATATTCCCTGCGTCTTTGTTAAGAAGCCAACTGTCAGGCAGTGGTAAGTGGGGCTGTGGCCCTCAGTGGCGCCTGAGGCGTGTGTGTGTATGTGTGTGTGTGTGTGCGTGCGTGTGTGTGTGTGTGTGTGTGTGTGTGTGTGTGTGTATTTACATACGAAAGAGAGAAAGGAAGAAAGAGAAAATAGAGAGGGAGCAAGTACATTTGTGTATACTGTTTACTGTATGTGCTTGTGCATGTATGCATTTATGTGAGCATGCTTGCGCCAATGTATTTGCTAGTTTGTGTGTATTAGTATTATTTGACTAGTGCTCAGCTGAGTGAGAGAGACAAACATTAAAGGATAATACCAGTTTTTTAAGTCTGGACTCCTGAAATTTTGTGAAATGAGCACAATGTCTTCCCCACCATGAAAGGATTACATGGAGGAGGCACAACTAGAAACATTTAACTCCAGCCATCCTGGTTCAGTTCCTAACTCATGCAAATAAGTTTTCAACGGTGAATGAAGTTCAAATTTTTAGCTAATGTTTGACTAACCTTACCCTAACCTCCTCCAAAGTTGTTCTATTTGCGTAACCGTAACCAAAGTTTTAGATACATAACTGTTAGCCGTTTCGCATAACCGTTAAACCTTTTCATGTGATGAACAGGTGAAAATGACATGTCAAATTTGTGCTACTGTCACCAACTGTAATCCAATTATTGGTGGAGGAACACATAATTAGTGCCCACAACATGGAGTCTGCATTTCAGAGTGTGTGCCCATTTCGCAAAATGTTATGAGACTGTATTGTTTTTTTAAGTTTGTGTGAATCGTCTAGGTTTCCGCTCCTTTACATTATTCCTGGTTTGTCTGCACACAGTCAGTGTAGTTGAATATATCAGGGCTCATTTTCCTACCTTTAGAAGAAGATATTTAGTGCCAATCATTTTTGTAAAGTATGAAAAACATCTCCCACAGACTTGAAAATTGCCCATGCTAGATAATCCATCACAATAAACATGAAGCCTTAATTTCCCTTCATCAAAGTTGAGTGTTTTCATATCGGTGAGCGCATTACATTACATTCTGCTTACTGTCAATCACCTGACACCCACAGGAAGAAATGGAAGTCTCCGCCAGGAAAACAATCCCTCCAAAGCAGGTCGTACTTTATTGTCACATCCATGTCTTCATATCTGGTGCACCTTTGTAAGCTGGGACAGCAGTTAATTTCAAGCTAGGTCTGACACCACAATTTATGTTCCACAACCAACAAAAAATGAGTAAATGTAAAAAAAATAAAAATTATCAATTACACATGGCATGCATTGAAAAATGATTGGGGGAAATGTAAACTAGACATAGACAGTAGTAAATGGACTATAACAGATGACACTGGTGTTCTCCTTTAACAGGTACACAGAGATGGAAGATTTGTAAAGTTTGCTGAACTGTGCCATTGACTGGAACCATGACAGCTCCAGAGTCCCAGAGAACAAGAACAAAGTCCCTAAAGTTAAATAAATACAGTCTGAACAAAACTTCAGTTCAGAAACACATATGCTTATGCTGTGCACACACAAAGCCTCTGAATAGACTTACATACACCTGGACTGAAACGCAGACTTATATCGCACCTACACATTTTTTCTTTAGTACTGTGGAACCCAAGAATTCAACAGCTGAACTCTCCTCTCCTTGATCAATCAGTCCACAGTAGGTGACACATATTGATGACCCATCAGATGCATTTAATGGCCTTGTTTATGGGAGATGAAGAGCTTATCAACTGGCAATCACCTCCACAACCACAGGGTCAACACTTGTAGAGAATAAGGCCACACACAGGCAGAAAGGCAAGGGGAGGGTCTATTTTCTCTTCACACTTCACTCTTAACACTTTGAATAGAGGTTAAGGCTTTCATGAGGTGAGGATAAATATTGTCACTCTTTATGGTTAAGATTTATCAGTTGATCTTGATATTTATCTAACACTGATGTTTTCATGGCGCTAGGGATCACTATATCCAGACTATAGGACTAATAACGGGAGACATGTTCTTAATGAAAATACATGTTAAAAAAACGTTCTGTCCACACAGCTGAATAATTGCTAAAGAAGCAGAGCCTGCGCTCAAGATAAATAGAGCTGTTACTGGGGCTTTGTCACCAGACAAAAAAAGCTGTTTATAGCGCAGAGGCCTGGGATAAACCATTTTCTGGCCAAACAAGGTAAATGAAGCATAATTGGAAGCCCATTACCAAATTGAAAAACGGGTGCTTTTTGTTTTAACTGTGTTAGAATCGAACTGAGGGCGCCTCTCTTACTCTGTAAACCTGCATCAAACTGCAAGGCTCAATAATTATAATGTTCAGGATCCTTCTGAGGGGCGAAGAAAATCAATAGACTAAGGACAAAGAACCTATAGCCATCACTTAATTCTCTTATCACTGTGATTTAGGGGAAGAGGAGGATGTTAAATAACTGTAAATCTTTATCTATGACTTTGAGGGTGCTTTATGGCAGTTCTTACAGCGTCTCCCAGACAGAATGTCCATACCTTCCGCAGACCACACAATTTATAGCTTTATTACCCTTTGTCTTAAAGAGCAGGGAGACATAGCAGGGAGGAAGGAGATAACAGCCAGCCCCGCGCAGGGAGGTTTGAAAAAAAGAATCGGATGCCATCATCGGCAGAGACGTATCTCTGTGACAGGTTTATGGTTCAGAAGCTGGGCTTCTATTTTGGGGGTGGAGGAGGAGAGAGAGGACTCCCCCTCCCTCCCCTCCCATCCTTCCCACCTGTGCTACCCACACATATCCCCACCCTCCAGTGCATGAAAACCCTGCCCCTTGTGGGTTGAGGGAAATTCAATTTCTGACTTATCCCTGATGATCAGATTTACTTTGGTGTTCGCATGCCACCCCCACCCCCCACCCCCCCCCCCCCCCCTTCTCACCCAACACCCCTTTGTAGAGGTCACAGGGAGGACTGAGAAGGGGGGGAGGGCTAAAGCAAGGGAGGGCAGACAGAAAGAGGGAGGCGGAGTGCTTTTTCACCACAGAGTCATGAGTTCCTCTGGACTGGGCAGATGCTTCCTCATATTTTCTGGCTGCGCTGACAAGCGGCTTATTGTTTCCCTTGATAAGGGTACAGTGTTCCCGGTAATGGGAATTAGAGGGAGGCGTAAGTCAGCGAGACACAGGGTGAGACTGAATCAATAGATAATGGGAGATTTCTCATGGATGCTAAAGGCATGGTTATTATCTGGGCCGTTAAAAAGAGCAAGGGCCCTTATTTGTCTTCAAGCAACACTCATGGGTAGTGTGAAGACCAGAAATATAAGTTACACTTTACTTGAACCCTCAGTGAGAAGGGTTCCATAATGTTGCCAGATAAATGACCTAAGAGACCACATTCTAATCTGTGTCAAATCAAGACAACTGACTGTCTGTTGCTTAATGCATGACACCACGTCGGATTGTTGTGACTGTGTGACGTGAATGGAAAGAGCTCTTGTGTTGTAGACTATCGTTCATGAAGCATCTTGATTTGGATTCTGTTTCCCAGTGACCCCAAGTCCTAGATGGGCCTTAATAGCAGACCTTGCTCAAATGGTATTCGCAAATACTTTGTACACTTTGCTATAGCCTACTCAACATAAGACACTGCAATGAATGCCAGACAGTTTAAACCATCAAAGGAAAGTATTAGATAGTCAGTTTGGTTTGACAACTGAATGTCAACTTACCTGACAGTGTCTGAATTGTCCTGATAGACTAAACCCATTTGGTACACCAAGAGGTTAAAAGAAAACGTAAAGTTATTTGCAAACACTGTTCGACCCAGTTATGTATAACAGTACAGTATTTACTGTCTCCCCAAACAATGCTGGGATCAAAGAGCCGTTAGTTTGCATTCTACAGGTTGATAATTTATTGCCAACAGCTGCTCAGACAAAAAGTGGCCAGTGGCCAAAACCTGACGCTGAACAGCAGTAGACAGGAAGTCAACTAAACAATGGCGTTCTCACGTGATAAACACCACAGGTCGGATGGCTAGGACTTCAAAACCAACAGCAAAAGAGTAAAGTCCTTCCCCTTCTCGACATGCAGGTGTACTGTGCAACCTGTATTATGCAATTTCTGATTTAATATACTACTTTATCCCCCCAAATCCCCCAAAGTCTCTTCACCATCTGGATGGGGTGCGGGATCATCCAGCTATCGCGGCGCCCCTGAAGCAGGGGTTAAGTATCTTGCTCAAGGATACTTCAGCAGGAACGGCCACATGGGGGATCGAACCACGAGGCCATGATGTCACCTTCCATGTGCCTAATGTCCCAAGTAACACAAAACCCACATTATGGCGGTGATGCTGACCAGCGGAAAAAGAAAACCATGAAAGAAGAAAAAGCACATCCCTTCGATCAGAACGTGATTCATGGCTGTATGTTCAGAGTCCTGTCCTAGCCCATGCAATGTGGTCAGTGAGCGGAGCAGCAGCATGGAGTCCGGGTGTCCTCTCCCTGACAGCTCCCCCTAGGGCCCTGGAATACATTAGCCACTCTGGTCCAGAGGGGTGCTGGGAATAATTACTCATTGCTGCCATGTGACACCCTCAATAAATTAAACTCCCCCTTTAAGTTTTAAAGGCAAATGCATATTGTGGCCATCACTTAGAGTCTGCCCTGTCCGTGTGCTTGGATAATTTGTTGTAACAATGTGTTAGCACAACTTAGTAAGTAGACCCAGCAGCTGACTACAGATGAGTGAGCAATGCGCCAATAAAGTGGGAGGGAAAAGAGAAACTCTGGAGATAAATTAGAGTATTAAAGGCTGCGTATGTGTCTTCACAATTAATAAATTCCACTCCATCAAGCAGTAATCTAATTATGAATTATGCATTCATCTGCCATGAATCATTTGTGCACTTTATTAGCTAAATTGGGGGAAAGAATCCAGGCACATCATTGAGATTTAAATGAATATTTTTTTTCTTTGTGAAAAGCACTGAAAGAGTTACTGACCTAACACAAACTGATTGTGAGAACCCTGTAGCTAATGGCTTTAAAAGAAAATGTAATTATGATTTAATAATTGACAAATTAAGCCTAGGGAGCTTAAATTTTTTTTGGCAATGGCCACGAGCCATAAAATCAGTTTTTCAAACAGCTGCATGTCTAAAAGAGGTAATTACATTCTCAGTAAACACATATAAAACTTAAGCAAACACGCCCAGCAGACGGCTGCGGATTAGGGGTGAGATGGAGATGTCATTCCATCCTCACAACGGCACAGCTGGAAGATAAATCAAGAAAATACAGCTGGCAATAGGTCCTTTCAATAAAAAGTCTCAAAATAAATGTTCACTGTGCAGAAGTTACTAGTTGTCCAGCATTCAGAGCCCAAAGACAAACTGTTCGCATCTCAAAAGTAATTTCATGTCATAATGAATTTAGATATCTGCCAATGGATTGGAGATAATTTTACTTGTTTACTGTAAAATATAATTCCACTTGTTTAAGGACGTTTCTTGAAACAAATAGCAATAACTTGAAATAAGTCAATCACTATACTTGTTTCAAGATAATGTGGACATGTAATGATATATTGGCATTGGCTAACATCCAAGCCAGGTTTCGAGGGTAGAAGGACACTGTTACCTCAAGAAATATTTTCCCCCTCTGTCCAATGAGACACTTGACAATTCCAGTCTTATTAGGCTTCATGGAGCCAATGTTCTGTCATTACATTAAGAGACCACTGGCTTCAAGTTGAGTGAAACTTTATATTTCCCTTCTGTCTGAGCTCTTTTCAACACACACTAATGACCTCAATGAACAACAGAGAGGGAGAGAGAGAGGGAGTAGTGCCGGAGACACAGAAACCAAACGTAATGTGTAAAATGTGTAAAATGTGTAAAATGTGTAATGTGATTAGTTGAGTCCCCAACCAAGGCCTGCAGTGAAAGGCAAAGGCAAAGATCATAAGACACATTATGAGACACCCGGTCACGATGTGAAAGAACATCTGAGTTCTCAGCTGCCGCCATTCATTTTCATAATGACAGTGAATGCAGTTGAAAGGAGTGGGATTTCTCAATGGCATTAAGCTCTCTTCTTTCAACTTTGATTAGATGACTTGCAGAAGATGAAGCGAAATCATTTAGAGAGGGAGAAGTGTGTCATGAGATAATGGCTCTACAGGTTGAACATGTTGAAGACACTGGCTCTGACTGAAGCTGATGAAACACAGCAACAACCTGAGAAATCCAGGTGTGTGTGTGTGTGTGTGTGTGTGCGGATGTGCATGTGTGTGTGCGCACGTGTTGTGTGTGTTTGCTCATATGCAAGCATGAATGCGGTACGTGACTTGTGTGAATGTGATATGCGATTTGTGTGCATGCTTATTTGTGTGTGTGTGTGTGTGTGCATGAATGTGCATCTGCAAGGATTTGTCTGTGTGTGTGCACACATGCGCGCGTGTGCCTGCCAAAGATCTCAGTTTCTTTGTGTTTCATGTCTGGCATCTCTGTCTTAGTGACAGCGTTTCACATTGAGGTGGCATGCCTTGTCTTGGGAGACAAAACTAACAGGGCTAAATGTCTCCAGTAAAGACCTTGTCCTAGCATGTTTAGTCATATGAATGTCAAAAACTGATTGCTGTTGGATAAGTAACTGTCAGATGTTGACATGATAACAACGCCACCATTACAAAATAATGCTTACATTGCAAATTGTCACCCTTTGAACTCATAAGCATGCCATAAGAATGTCTTGAGTTGCGCTTAACTTCGATACAAAAGCAAAATCCCAAATCCAAGCAGCACTAAAAAGCAATATGAACTAATGTGAGGGACCAAGTAGATCATCTGGAGATTCAAGTTATAGCTCTGAAAGTACTGATTCCTTCAAAAATGTCTTTTAAAACTTTATGAATGTTCTCTGTGCCCTGACCAAAACAAAACATGATGACAGGTGCCAGTTTACGACATCCCTCTGTTTATCTCTGAGTCTCCTCAGTTTCCCCTGACAATGAGAGACACACAGAGAGAGAGAGAGAGAGAGAGAGACAGAGAGGGAGAGAGAGAGAGAGAGTGCGCGCAGGGGACCAGGAGTGTGTTTAGGAGGAAGATGGCTGTCAGTAGCTGTCAATCGTCAGCTTTTTGATGCCATCGTCTTGGCACAGGCCTGTCTGTCTCACAGTGTGACTGCTATCAAAGACTCACTCACAGCAGAGACAGGCGCCAGGGTGGAAACACGAGGAAATCCACACATTCTCTCATTTACACCTGGCATATAAAGTTTGTGAAATCTGGGTCTGTGAATTTTGATGGATCCTATCATTCTCACCTGGCCTTGAAGCAATAAACATGTTGAAATGATCTGACAGTACTGAGTGCGCGCTGCACATCATCGACAAATGTTTGGAAGGAAGCCTGGCTCAGATTGCATTCTATAACATTCTTTTACCTTTTATTTTGTTCATTTAGGTTACATTAGGTTACATTGCATTATGTTGCATTCATTTTATCAGTAAATGTACCATGTGTAGGAAATGTACTGTTGTGAAATTAGCTGTGATTTTAATGCCATGGGAAAACAACATGACCGTTACCACTACAAACAATAGTTCTAATGATCTGCTTTGTTTGCTTTCCCTTGGTCAAATTTAGCAGTTCTCAGACTTGATTGCAAGTGAAAAATCCTTCTGCAATAAATGGTTGACTGGTAAGTCATGCATCAAAAGCAGATGGGAGGGAAAATATGTCGATAGAAAGCGGTGCTGTAATATATTTCCAATGGTCGATATCACGATTGATTGGGCAATGATCTATTTGAGGAAAATCCTGCACTGGTTGCCTTTATTTTATTATTATTGCCTGGTACAGAACATTTTGAAGACCGAATGTCGCTGTACACTGCCTTTGTGATAACATCCATCTGTCCTCCTGTCCTTGTTTGGGTGTCTGCCACATTAGTCTGCCTTTCATCCTGTCCAAGACAGATCACTCAGATAGTGCTGGCCTGCAGTTCCCACACCACACCTCTGTATCGGTCCAGGACAGCATCAGGATGACTGTGTCCAGATGACCAGATCACCACTGGGCCCTGGAGGGAAGGGAGGGATTTGTACTGCCAAAGTTGTGTTTCCATTATCCCATGGTCCTAGATCCTGCCATGGGCTGCTCACTCTGTCCGTTTGGCAGGTTAGCATACAGACACATCAGCGAACGCAGATGGGATCCCTACGCAAGCACACAACTCAATCTCTGTCTGTCTCCGCCTGTAGAAGATGTGTAGCTGCCTTCGGGAAGTCCTGTCAGCGCTTACCATTTGGCCTTGAACCTGTGCTAAACTATTGAGTTCATCATGCATAAAACATTAAAGATGTACATCCAAAAGGCTGTGGCTGTCTGTTTATTGGCACTCACAGCTCCATAAACCATTCTCATCCCTTCCGGGATGAGACACACATGCTCTACAGTACTGTTGATGGCGTTTAACACAGAATATAAACCATAAAACACAATAATAAACATAAGCGGAGCAAATAAATCGGATTCATAATAACCCTGAGGTGGGATTTATGTAAGCAAAGATAGAGTCTTTGTAGTAATTGATGGTACAAGCTCTATCAAGGCACCAGCGAGACACTAATATAGTCTTATAAACACACCAGCAGCACTCTGAAGTAGCTACATCTCTCCTCTTTGGCTGGCCTAAGTGCTTAAGTAATGTATTGCTTTCATAAGTGTGCAACTTCGTAGCACTTTCTTCGGTGGAAATATGTCTCCATCCTCTGGGCAGTGTGATTAAGAATAAAATACAAAGAGCATTACCATGGAATAAATTCAAATAACGACATAAAGCAGGAAAGAGTTAGCTGTGCCGAGCTGAGCGGGCGGAAAGGCCCCAGTGACGACGGCAGGGAGCTCTGGAGGTATCCATCACCAGCACACACTGTCCCCCTGGCACCCGGGCTAATGTATCACCTCTGGATTACAGTAATATCTGTCTGATGGATGTTTTCTGAGTGGCGCGGGCCACGTGTGCCCGAGACAGGGGCCTCAATCGCTGGGTATAGCTGTGAGGAGATGGGGCCTCTGCTCCTGGAGGTCCATTATACGTCTATTCTCTTCCCCTTGAGCTCCAGCCCTAAATTCTATACCTCCTCCTAGTCTATTCATCTGTCCTTCTTCCTCTCTGTCTCTGTGTGTGTGTGTGTGTGTGTGTGTGTGTGTGTACATGCATGCATGCCTGCTTGCATGTGTTAGTCACAGGTCTCCACTGAGAGGCCGACTGCCATCCTGGGGCGATGCCTGGGTTCCTCCAGTCAACTTTACTGCCTTCATTTGGCCTGATGAATGGCTAGCTGCCTTATCAGTCCCTCTGCCTGCAATCTCAAGTGGTTCCCTAGAGCCTCACACTGCCTGCAGCTTCGCTCGCTCTCTCTCGCGCACACACACACACACACACCACACTCTGTCTTTCTCTCTCTATCTCTCTCTATCTCTCTCTCTCTCTCTCTCTCTCTCTCTCATACACAGACATACATACCACACACTCACAAACACATACAAAACAAAACAGAGACATACAATTACATACAGATAATCCTATTCTGTATGTACAGTTCACACACGACATGCACATGAACAAAAACAATGCACCAATTGTAGCAGCCAAAAACTCTGCAGAGCCCAAACACACACACACACACACACACACACACACACACACACACACACACTTTACACACACACACTTTACACAAGGCACACAAACATACGCACACGTCAGCTAGCAAATCCATCATCTTTATTTCTTCCCCAATGTGCTCATATTTTTCTTGTGGCTGCACCGTGCTCACAAAAATATTTATTTTTGCTGATATATTTTTTTTCTGAGAGAAACACAAAAGAAATCACACCTCTCTTTCTCCCTGGCTCATGCCAAAATAATCAATGCTTTCCAGAGAGGGACTTGTGGCGCGACATGCGTGGAGGGAAGGCAGAAGGATGCAGACATAGCTCCAGGGCTCTGGTTGTAGATAATAAGTGAGGAGCAGTCCTTGGGTATGTTTTACAGCTATCAAGACTCATCATATTTGACATGCATTCTGGTGTTTACACAGTCTCCTCCGTAAAATCCTCTCCAGCTATAGAAGGGAACAGGGTGCAGGGAGCACACACAACGCAGCACGTACACATTCTGCACACAGAAGTGCTTAGAAAAGAGAAGCCAGTTGTTGTCTTTGCTTTCTCTCTCTCTTTTCTCCATGTCCCATCTCTTATCCACGGCACAATTGGCGGCGTTAGCACCTGTCAGCTGACTGACTTCTTGTTCCCGGTGGCTTATGAAAAAATCATGGCTGCTGGGCTTCAGAGGCTGCTTTCCCATCAATATGAATTCACCATGGTCTTCATGCAACATTAGGCCAGGCCCTGTTTTCATACAGCAAGCCACACGCTCCTTCGTCTCTAATACACAAGAGGAAATGAAAAGAGTAAATAGTCCTTTTAGAATGTTACATTCGATCATGGGTGGAACCAAGTCGCTTATGAAAGGGACCAATATGCTAGGCTCTCAAAAGCACATTGCTTTCCATCCCCAGGCATTACGGCACTGTGCTCTGTGTTCCTTATTAGTGTGTCCTCTTCTACTGTAAATGAAACAATGCAATATTCAGCACAACCGTGCCAGGGTTGCCCTCCATTGTTTTAATCCACATAATTTATTTTTGTCTTAGCACCACGGCAGTGCGGCAGTATGGCAGATTCATGTGCGAGGATTAGGCATGTAGGGAACTGAATAGCTCAAACAACTGGATGGACAATTGCAACTCACTGTTTATTTATGTTTTTTTAATTATCATATGCACATTTTTCATTATATTTTTTGAATTGTCATATTCTAATTTTTATTCATTTGAAGAATAAAAAAAAATCAACTTAATTATTAGTTGAAGAATAAATAGGGAAAATACTGTTGTCTGTCCCTTTAATCCCTCTAAATACATGCAACAGTCAAACAATGGAACACGGTCAAAGTTGCTCAGCTGAAACACTGGTTTCAACCAGCTAATGATATAATGACTTCGTAAAACAAAGTGTTTTGCCTTCATTTTACATCTGCTTGGCTGGACCTGCTGCGGACCCTCTCCTTTTCTCGCCCTCTCTATCTCTCTTAGCCTTTAAAACACGCTGAAAGTCAATTATCTACACCACTTCTCCCTGACATCATCGCGCTAATACAAGCTGCTCTTGACCTTATGTTTGTGTGTCTTGAGCGGATGGGAGCGCGGTGCCTCTCCCTGATTGGATTAACTTCAGATGTGGTGTGTGTCCGGGTCTATTACACTGGCTGCACTGTGATATCTAACCCCCGAGCCCGTCCCCTCCCCTCCAGCCACCCCTCGATGTGCCACTGTCCCACCCCTCTCCTCCTTTACACCTCCCCGAAGGCCTGCTATCCCTACACGCCATCCCCCGACACCCTACATACAAACTAGCACACACGCAGCATTGTCACGGACACTCACACACACACACACACACACACACACATATCCCTCTGCTCAAACCTCCCAACAGTCATATCCAGTGAGTCTCCTCCGCAGTGATGGGACGCCTGAAGAAACCCTCCATCTTTCCGTCCACACCCTCCGTCTCTCTCTGTTCCGTCTGTCCGAGTCCAGAGGGGTCATCTCAGACGGAGAGCTTATAATCAACTCAATTAAGTGAGTCCAATTGCCATGGCAAATTGGTCTGGGTTATAACATTATCATTAGCTCTTCAAGTGTGGTCATAATGGGACACAGCAGTCAGATGAGAGAGACGGCGGGAGAGGGCAGGAGGATAGAGTGGAAGACTGAGATCCTCTATGCGGAGCTGAGCAAACTCTGGGCAAATAAGGATACGAGGGTCTTTTACTCCAAATCTTGCCGCACACAAGGTAGAGATTTGTGTCTTCGTCATTCATATACGCATATACGCCATATGGGATACAATATACTCTAAGTAGAGGAGAAAGGCAGTTCAAATATTGGTATTCAGTAGAGCTACAAAGAGAGAGCATCCCTCCTCTGTGGGGAGATACCAGACATGACTGACAACCACTGTGAGGTGTTGGGAGCGACTCCAGAGCGTACATGCCAGCCAGGGTATTGCCAGTCAGAGACTAAGGCAGCTGGGAGATTCGCTGGCTTAAAAACCAATGGTTCACCCACTAATTGTTCCTGAGGATGTGACATTTGTCTTTTTTTTTGCAGCTTGCTCAAGGTGTCAACGCCTTTCGTATACCCAAGGTTTTTCGCTGTGGCTCACGTGCCCCGGAGCTCCCCGTTTGATCTTTTTGAGGACTGTCAACTTATTGCGTGACTCCATGGAAATTGAATTCTGTATTTATTTACATGCTAGGTTAATAGAATAGATGCCTAGGTGATTTGAAAGTCAAACAACCACACCTGCCACTCAAGCCTGTTTTTTTGCCAAAGCAGATCCTCTGTTTTGTTCTGTGGGGGTTGAATATACAAAGAGAGGATGATAATGAATTGAATTGGCTTATCCTCAACATTCCCCTCCAAAATACACCATTCTTTAATACAGCTGGCAATAAATCCAGATTTCCATGATTGAAAAGCAGAGTTTTTGGAAATATTTTGTTATATCCTAATCTACATTCTGCAACTGTCTGAGTGGCCTAGATAAACTGAGGTTCTTTGTGTGTGTGTGTGTGTGTGTGTGTGTGCGCGCGCACATGTGAGCGTTGAGAAACACTTGAGTTTGGTCTTGCACAGCTGCACAGTGGCCCAGTTTAAGTAAATCAACGTCAATGCATCTGCAATTGTGTGTGTGTGTGTGTGTGTGTGTGTGTGTTGGTGTGTGCGCACGCGTGAAAGCGTATTCCGGAAGCTTTAAACAGACTTGTCATGTTGGGAGACGTTGCTGTCAAACGGAGGACAAATCTGAGGGTGTCAATTGAATGCCAAGAAATGTCTGTCAATCGTCTTGACATTGGTCTCTCCATTGTGATTAGCATCACTTAACATTCATGCATGCAGACCTATCTGACTGCTGAGCCGGTGCCAAAGCTGACTGCTGTTAATACAATGCATCACAAGCAGCCTCCCTACGATAAACACAAGGGTGATGTAACAGCCATGTGGCATTACAGGCGTGTCAATGTGTGAAGCCCTATGTACTTTGTGATGGTGTCACAGGTCAATTCAACAAGGGCAAAGCGATATTACTTCCCAGACTGGGGAGAGAAGGCCCGGCGCTCTTGGTGCCGTGATGCCGACGCTTGCCTAGGGAAGACTGTGGATTAGCTAAACAACACTGCCACTTGCTGGTCACAGACAGGTACTGAACAACAGGGGAAAACACAGCTGAAATGCATCTATTTGACCTGGCAGGGATAAAGGCTAACTTATTTGCCTGGGACATTGACCTGATTAATTGATTTCAGGATGTTTGTACTTGTCTTTATAATGAATGTTTGAATACAAGATGCAGACCATCAAGGACAGAAGTTTAGATGGGCTAGACTTTAAAGCTGCTACCACGCACACGCCTACATTTCTTCTCTGCACCATTTGCAAAATTTAAAAGCCTCTTTCAGATGTACTGTGTGCGTTCCCTCCCACTACACTAAATGCATCAAAACAGGAACCTCTTGAATTATTTTGTTTCATATTAGCAGTTGTACGTGTCAGTTTTGTTTTCTTGTTTCTCTACCACATAGGTTTTTTTTTTTTTTACCTCAGAGAGAGTGTGTGAATGTGTATCATTGTGGCGCTCTGACAGTCACGGCCGGGAGGAGGAAGAGTGGTGTGCTCGCTGCAGATGGCAGCACACATTTTTTCATTCCTTAAACAGACACAAAAAGCAGCTGAGGGACCAGGGCCTGTCTGTAGAATGTGCCGGGGAAGAGTAGGTACTTGGCACAAGTAGCAGAAACAATTAGCGTCACATAAGCAGAGGCCCGAAGCAGCGGGAGAGAAAGAGAGAGAGAGAGAGAGAGAGAGAGAGAGAGAGAGAGAGAGGATAGTGGAAAAACACGGCATCTCATTTTCACTGAGAGGACCTAAGCCGAGCTGTGCGCACACTCTGAGGCATCCCCTTCCTTTCCTCGTCACAACTCAAACATTTTTTTCAGAGACAGTTCATGTCACGGCTCATTTAATTGATGCGTTCTTGTAGGCAGTGTGTTTTTGTTTGTATCTGTGCATTCTTAATTAGGGAATTGACAGAGGAAGCTGCGTGTCCTTGGAGAGACCTCCCGTCCCACTCGCATCCCCAAATTTCCTTTTTGAACATTCCTGGCTAACGTCTTCCCTGCTCCGTTTTTGCAGAAGCAGTTATGAGACGAGATGATCTAAACAAGTGTGGCTCATGAAACACTTTTTTTTTTTTTTTTAGAACCAGTCATGCTATGAAAAACATTGCTGATTGAACTTTACCTGCTTCACATTGCAAGAACGCTTAAGGAAAAAAATACAAAGTTGTTTTTTTCAACTGTGAACAATACCAAGCTAAGAAATTAACACCATATGAGAGAAGGAATTTGAAATAGGATATTTCTTTTACATTGCATATCGATATTAGCTGATCTGCTGGATCCATCAAGGGCTGGGAGAAAGCCCATGCCATCAACGAGGGCCCGCTGACAGTAGATTGATGGAGGAGAGGGATGAAGTGAAGGTTGAGACTGGTGAGAGGGAGAAGAGGCTGGAGGCCTTGGAGCGTCTCAGCGGCCAGCTGGAGGAAGCAGCGTGATCATCGTCAGGGAGAAACAAGCATCTCCCTCAGACTCAGATCCATCCAAGAGAAGATGCATTTCAGGATGGAGTCTCAGGTGGAGATTCACAGGCAGCTGCCAACGAGCTGAAGGAACTTTACAAACTCATCCAGTTCAACCAGCGAAGAATAATTATTCCAGAGCACAATGTGAGAGTATCCTCTGCCTTGGAGAAGTAGATTATTAATCATCATTAATCAGAAATGATCACTGGTTAGGTATATATTATGCATTCATTTTATAACAACAAATACTGCAATATACTGCATTAAAGGATCAATCACCAACAAACAGAAGTATTAAAGCAAGTATCTTGGTCATATTTTGTCCTCTATATGCTCCCACTAGCTCAGTAATAGATTTATTTCTTTTGCTATGCTGATTATCCACAGCTCCATAGTATTTGTTTGTAAAAAAACAAGTGGCTTTGATACTCTTAAAGATTGTGTAGCATAGATGGTTGGCTCAAAACTTAATGATGATAAATCTGATGTTATTATATATTTAACCGGTCAAATTCAGTTTTAAAATTCATGTTAGTCTTGGTAACCTGGCAACAAATGTCAACCAGGCTGCCATAAATGGAAATGAGCATGAGTCATTTTTGTTTCTGGTCTGAAATTTCAGAGTCAGGGTTGTTCTGTACTGTTCCTACCATTTGAAAAATATCTAAAATTAGGTCATTTTTATATTTTTCTAATATTATTTTTCACTTGGAGAAAGTTCATGGTTTCTTTCAATGTCATGATTTTATTTAATGCTGTATTGTGTGTTATTGTCCCAGTCACACACACTTTTCACAATTTTCATCTTCAAGTAGGCAGGAGAGTTTATATAACTCCCATTATAACTTACAAAAAAATACCCAGTTTTTGATTGCTTTTAAAGCAATTTCTGTAAGTTCTGCTGTGATAATGCTTCTAAAATGTTTTATAGGATTACAATAGGTCTTTTTTGTAAAGGCTGATTTTCATTTTTGTATTTTGATTATGCCTGTATTTAATTTTTAATGTCAGTTCTCACAATATTGCTAATGTTGACTTGCTGATATTGCCTTACCTGCCTTGTCTTTACATATTGAAGATGACAGTGGAAGTAAATTTCTAATTTTATTGTGACATCCTCTATGGTTTTATTTATGCTTAAAATGTTTTCAAAGTAATCAAATGAATAGAATAATAACAATCACCTCATGTTCTCCACTTCTAACCAGTAGTTAACTGTTAGGCCTATGTCAGAATAACTGAGGATGGTCTAACTATAATAGCTGGTGTCACTCTATTTCAATAAGCATAACATCACAAGAAGTCTGCCTTGCTCTGCCACTAGGAGACAGTGTTGTATGCCCAATGACACGCCAATATACTGACACTACACTACCAAGCACATAGCTCAAAAAATACCTCAGTGATAGGCTGTAAAGTGCAGGATGACACAACATTCACTGCATCTAAATGAAAATAAATAATATTATGTGGCCCCCAAACACATTTGAATTGTTTCATGATGGTCTATAGGCCAATTGTCAGCCAATGTGAAGCCAGCTGCCAGAAATTTGGGATTCATTTTTGAGTGCACTCCTTCAGTTGAGAACCATTTCCAAAATTAAGCTATTTTTATCATTTAGTAATCTGGAGAAAGTCATTCATGCTTTTATCTCCTCACATTCAGACTACTGTAACTCCTCTGACATCAAACACAAGGCTCTCTCACATCTCCAGCTTTTTGAAAGTGCAGCTGCTAGGATTTTAACTGGCACAAACAGCTGAAATCACATCACTCTTATCACTGGCTTCTCTTCACTGGTTACCTGTTTCAATTGATTTTAAGATTTTACTCATCACACTGTAAGCTCCGGCTGCATCTGGATACAACTTGCCAATAGTAAGCCTGATGGAATGTACACGACGAGGAAAAAAACGTCTTGTGAAATATAGAAATGTTTCAGAGCATGTTCAGGTTTTACATCTTTATTGTGTTTTTTTTGCTCAGGAATACTGAGTAATATGTTGAGTAATATGGGGAGGCCAGACCAACAAGTACAGATAAAACAGTTCAAATAAAGTGGGTTTGTTTGCTTAACAGATGATTGAATAGCTGATTGCTGGCAGGCTGTGTACTAAATTTTAAGATTTAGGGGCTTAATTTGACCTGGCTATTTGATGACCAGTTGCGAAAATGCAGTCATCTATGTCTTTTGTAATATTTCCCATGGTTTTGAAATACTCAGCAGCAACAAATGTCCAAATGAATAAACTTAACAAAAATGCCCCTTCTTTTGCAATATAATAGAACAATCAATAAGTTGCTCCTCCTTCTCAAAGGTTACGCAAAACAAACACAGAATGATACAATCGGACATTCCTGCCTTCCTGCACAAATAGAACTGGCCCAGTTATATTCAAGTTCTCACTGTACACGCTGTTCAACCTTTGCTTTAACGAAGCCCAGAGAAGCTAACAGTATGGCTGCAGATATCAAAATGCTTTTCTGCATTGGACTCGCTTTTGTGCTGACAGGTAAGAGATTTTTTGTGTGTAATCTGGTAGGTTTAAGGGATTTCTGGGGATGGTGGTAACGGTAGTTGCTCTTCTGCTCCTCGTGGGACAGATATGGGCAAGTCTGCCTTCATTGGGAAGAGCCACAGTGGAGGTAAAGATGATCCTGTGCTGCAGTATGTGGTTAACAACTCACTGAGGGAGCATCCAGTCCTCACCAAACTCAAACTGGTAAGAGAACCGGAGAACCACCGCTGGCTAAACGAGAGCTGTTTCTAGATGAGGAACAGACAAAAACGTGCACATTTACCTTACACACACAGCTCTGCTGAGAAAGGACAAATACTTACCAAACCTTTAGATAGTAGATGTGAATGTTGTCACTGCTCTGCAAGGCCTTGGTTTACAGTGTGCATAGTCTCAGGATCTGAGCAGTACACCTTTTGACCACTAGAGGATAGCACAGTGCAGGAGAACACTACACAGCTACATGCTACTAATGTTGTGCTATGTTGTATAACCCTGCAGTTCCACAATAAAATTAAGAGTATATTGGTATTCAGACCTAGTATTCTCTCTAAATGCATCAATGTGACAACATATATATTGTTTGATGTTTTTTTTCTTTTTCAGAAAACTCTTGAGGATCCATGGAGTATCATGCTTGTTGCCAGTGAACAAGCCCAGCTTATGGCAAATCTTATTAAACTGATCAACGGCACTAAAGCAATTGAAATAGGTGAGATGTGATGTGAGCCCCACATAACACACTGAAATAAATGGGAGGAATGCAAATACTGAATCCAGTACCACAATATACATACACAATAGACATTCCTATCTTTTACATAATAAAATAATATTGAAAGACAGCAAAGCATGATTCAAAAGTGATTAAATTAACTCTTTTTACTGTGCAGGAATGTACACAGGGTATAACGCACTGAGCATGGCCTTGGCCATGCCAGAGAACGGACGAGTGGTAGCTTGTGAAATAGAAGACACCTACGTGAACATTTCCAAACCATTTTTTGAAGAGGTGAGCCCACATTAGGTTCTGTAATTTTTTTATACACCCTGACCCACATTCACACTGATAAAACTGTATTATTCACAATGTTTTTATTTGCTTATCCTAGTTTTAATCTCTCCTCCATAATGTCACAGTTTACATTAGACTGCTGTACAGTGTCCAGTTCTTGGCTCTTATACAACTTTTGAACTTGGTCTTTTGCAAGTTCAGAAAGATTGATTGTTGCTGCTGTCAGAGCAAAAACCGTGCCGTATACAGCATACAGTATATCTACCATCTGTCAGTAGGTCTTCTCAAAATGCTGTGGGCTGGAGAGTAAAAAGGTGTCTGCTCAGGAAAGTGTGTCAAGTAAAGATGCAAAGCCAAGCAGCAGAATCAATCCTCCTTTTGGCCTTACCTAATGTTCTTTTTAAAAGTCAATAAAAAGAGTAAAACCTCTAGGAACCATACAAATTCCCTGCATAACTCTCAATCCATATAATTTAACCTTTTCTATAGGCTGGAGTTGAAAATAAGATAGATGTACGACTTCAAACAGCCACGAGAACACTGAGTAAGTGCTTTTACAAATCTCAATCCTGATTTCTAATGAAAATGGATTCATCACTTGTGTAATTTTATTTTTTGTCTCCTTCTCATCAGATGAGCTGATAGAGGCTGGAGAAGCTGGGACCTACGACTTTGTATTCATCGACGCTGATAAATTGAACTATGACAGATACTATGAGAAGTCTCTTGAGCTCATAAGAAAAGGGGGAATCATTGCTATTGACAATGTAAGTATCATCTATACAAACCAATGGAGCACTTTGGAAACTATTGTTGAAAATGATGTGGCATTAGAGGGCATCTGGCATGTCTTAACTGTGTGTGTAATGAAAAAAGAGACGCTTGAAATCTGTCAATGTCCCTATTTCCAGGTGCTGTGGAGCGGTCGGGTCGTGGATCCTGCTCCTGAGGACCTGACCTCCAGGAGTTTGGACACACTCAATAAGAAGCTGCACAAGGACCAGAGGATTGATCTGAGCATGCTCACTGTGGGTGATGGGCTGACCCTGGCCATTAAGCGCTAAAATCACTCAAAGGACTTAGATATACAGTATATTGGTCTTAATGTTGCGTTCATTTTGATAACAAATGTAAGCACGTAATATACATCCCTTGCACCTTTTTGCTGATGTCATTCAAAACAAGTCATGCCTGAAAGAGATAGCTTTATAATACATTAAATGTATACGATGTGTGTGTGTATTTGAGTAATAACATGAAAATAAAACTGTCCCAAACACCAAGACGTTCAGCAAGACAATGTCATATTAATAATGTTATTTAATTGTATTATGCATAAGGTGTTTTGGTGTTCAGCTACAAAGATCAAACAGTTTATGGTTTTATTTCAGCAGCTGATATGAAACCTTACAACTTCATCAACAGATAGACAATCAGCTCCTTATCACCATGTTTGCTGTCTTTACAGTGGGGACAGCACTCATAAAAGTGATAAATGAAAACATTCTTCAATTTCAAGCTTCAAAATGTCATTGTTTCAAATGAAATAAATGACACTCACTATAGCTCAGAATGGCATAAACAAAACAAATAGGTTGCTTTTCTTTGTAATAGAACATGAAACATCTAATTTTGTTTATAAGCATTTGATCTATTCTCTTTGTGGCTACACTCTGCTGTGACCAAAACAGGTCACATATCAAACTAACAAAATCATTTCATTAGAATAAAGCCTAAAACGACTAAAGACTAAAGCGGGAGCAAAAGCATAGCTATTTATTATGAGGTAAGAAAGGAAATAAACAAAACAATCTTTTGTGCGTATGAATTATTATTACAGCCAAGTGTTTAAATTGTTGTGATTATTGGTTTTGAAAATACAACTAATATTAAAATGAATATCTATCAGACCAGGGTTGGAAACGATAAAATATTCCACTATAAATAAACTATCACAAGAAAGTCAAACTCACTTTTTTGCTCATTCATTCATACTTTTAAATTCAGCATGCACCTAATATATTTTTCCTTCAATTAGCCTTTGCTCATCCAAGTTAGTCTGTTACTAAGGTGAAATGCTAAAATGTTTTACTTTGTTGCACCTTGATATCTAACTGAATACAAATTACATTAAAACATTTTCAGTGACACTGAAGTTGAGAGTTGAAAATGAACTGCAGAAACTTGAGTGTAATTTTACATGGGGCTTAAACCAGGAGGATGCTGACTTACACTTCCTTGAGATGAAACTATGAAACACTGAATGCAATCTAAATGGAAGGAGATGAGAGGAATCTGGGGAGGCACAGCTTAAACCTGCTGGCTTATAATATACACATGAGAGGTGGCAATAATGGAGCCCAGGAGACAAGGCAGAGAGTCAAAATGAGGGCAATGAAAAGCTGTGTCTGGCCATCTATAGGAATTTAGCCTGGCTGCTTCATCATAAACGAGATCCAGCAAACTTTCCCCCCCAGCCTCTATCTCAGTTCTGCCAGGAGAGATACAGTGAAAAGCCTGATCCTTCCTCAAATTCTCCAGAAAGCACGACATGAAATAGACTGGACCAATGATTTACTTGACATTTGGAACCAAAACAGAATACCTGATGCAGACTTAATTGATGTACTGATCTTGCCTTGTCTTGCCCTAAGGTCAAATGAGTATTTCTGTGAAGCAGTTCAAAGGGAGCCTGAGGGCAAGGAATGGATTCTGGGTTACGCCTTCTCTCTGATCTTACTAGAAGGCCTGATGACCAGATAAGAGGCTCATATACCCGGGCTCACCTGCCTTAGAGATGAAGAAAACTGCACAGCCCAGAGAGTGTCATTATACAAGTCTACTTTAGCCTGAAGTGCTACAAGAACCAGAGAAATGTAGACATGGGGGCACATGAGGAAAGCAGTTTGTTCCCCTACAACCTCAGTGTTGTGTTGATTGTTGTTGATATGATTCACCTGCACAACTGGCAGCAGGACAACAAACACACAATATTAATGGTTTTCAAAGACCATGTAATGAGATTGAAATAAAAGAATAGAATAAAAGCACTGGACAGTAACAACTAGGTCATAAAAGGTTTAATAACAATCACATTTCATATAAAATGCTACATATGTTACAACCTAAAGCAAAATAGGTTATTATTTGCTTTTATGTGCTAAAATATACATGCACACATTATATTAATGAGACATGACTATGATGGCTAACCAAGAGAGGAGAGAGAACCGAACAGACTGAGATAAACATGACCTGTACTAGCTGTGAAGACTGCATTGTTGGAAGCTATCCAGGCCAGTTGCTTGATTTCAAGCTTTTTCAACTGTGTCCAGGTGCCAAGCTGATTCCAGCATTCCCCTCTAGTCAAAGGTGCAAGGTTGTATTCTGTCCTGGCTATAGCAAATAAGAAGTAAGGATTGGTATGAGTTTATTCCATATACACATAAATAAAATTAAAACCTTCCTTTGATCAAATATGCCCTTTGCTTCTTCTGGTAAAAGCAATAAACCCGGATTACTGTGAAATACCCTGAGTGGGGATTACGATTAAGGCATTCATCTTAATATAAGGCCATTTGCAATAATAATTTAACAAAATACACTTCTCCTAAGATGCATAGAGCATTATTCTTGGCGCCTGTGTAGGCATTGGCATCTGTAGAGGAAATTCACACCTACGTCACTGCTGTCTGCGACAAAATGTAGTGAAAGGTCTCGTTAAACCAACAGCTGATGCTATACATTTTCAGCACCGTGGACAGCTCCATTCTGCATATCGAGCGGATAGCGACGGGTATAAGAGGCTGCATGGAGCGTCCTCTACTTTGCACTGGCGGTTCACAGCAACAGAGTGAGTCAAAACATGGATAACAGACCAGATTTTCCGCATAGAGCCACTCAGGCTGAGTATTCCCAGTACAAACTAAAGCGTTCGGGAGCAGACACCAATTTCGCGAGTTGGAGGGAAATGGGCGACCTGACGGGATCCAAGGGCATGAATTTGAGCAAGCCGTTTTCTGGAAAGTTGGTGAAAATGAACGAGAAAGAATTGCTCCATGGCTTGAACGATCGTTTCGCTGGATTCATCGAGAAGGTGCGTCATTTGGAGCACCAGAATCATTTGCTGGAGAGGGAAATCGAGGGAATCAGGGAGAGAGAACGATCCTCATCTTCTTTGGAGCAGGAGTATGGACCAGAGCTCAGGGAACTGAGACAGTTGGTTCAGGACATCACACAGCAGAAGCATCAGATCGAAATAGACCATCAGAATCTGGAGGAAGAGTTGTCCAACTTGAGAAAACAACATGAGAAAGAGGCGCGTAGCAGATCAGTTGCCGAGAGCGACATAATGGTCCTCAAGAAAGACATCAGCGAGGCTTACCAGTCTAAACTACAACTGGACAAGAAAGCACAGTCTCTCGTAGATGAAATCCACTTCCTGAAGAAAAACCATGAGGCCGAAGTGTCAGAGGTGATTGCCCAGATCCAGGATGCTCAGGTCACCGTCAAGGCGCACGAATTTGGCAAACCTGACCTCACTGCGGCACTTCGGGACATTCGGGCACAGCTGGAAGGTCATGCCGTGTCCGACCTCCAGCACGCAGGAGAAAGTTTCCGATCTCAGTTCGCTAAATTAACCGAGGAAGCTGAGACCAAGAGAGAGGCGTTGAAAGCGACCCAGCAAGAGATTCAGGAGTACAGAAGGCGCCTGCAGGCCAAGAGCATCGAACTGGACTGCGCTAAAGGCACAAGGGAAGCCCTGGAGAAACAACTTCATGACGTCGAGGATCGCCACAATCAAGACATTATTCAATACCAGGTAGGACATTTCTTATAGTAGCCCAATTTAGCCTTACAGTAAAGCCATGTTGTGCCTTAGGTCTTTGTCCAGGGAAAACAGAGTTGTAAAGTTCATATATATAGCGGCACGTGGGAATAACTTAATGTTTCACCTCTCTTGCTCCAGGACACTATCAAGCAACTGGAAAATGAGCTCATAAATGCCAAATTTGACATGTCTGGCTATCTGCGGGAGTACCAGGACCTGCTAAATGTGAAGATGGCTTTGGATGTGGAGATACTTTCTTACAGGTAGGGCAAATTCAGATAAGTTATTACAATGCTATGTTTAAAGTAAAATGATTTGAATGAATGAATGAATTTATTTGATGATTTAAAAAAAAACACATATAGGCTAACTGCATCGCAGTCATTAAATACATTAAAAATCACCGAGGATGAAAACACAATTAAGCCCGAAGGCTTATTTCCATTGCGGTCCTCCAGTATAACACGTAACACAACACAAGATAAAAGCAAAACAAGAAGACAGCAAGCGGAGACAATACAATCAACATATAAATAGCAGGCGGCGGGGTAGCTATGTCAACATACTCATGTTTTCTTGGTCATAAAAAGTTAGAATTAAAATTGAATATGCTACATGGTATTTTGTAACCATTTCTTTAAGGCCACTTTAAACGTGCTCTGTGAAACACTCAATTTCAGATTTGTGAGCAGATTATTCCACTGTACTGCTGCACTGTAGAGAAATGTGTTTTTGCCCATTAGGCTATTGAATCGACAAGGTATGAAGTCTGTCGAGCTACCTCTTGTAAAGTAGCTATGATTGTCTCTTAGTAGTGAGAAATAATTGATTAAGTACTTTGGTACCATATTTTTAACAATTTTGTAAGTGAGCAGCATCCTAATATAAATGGTTCTTTTCCCCACCGTCAACCAGTTAAGCTTTTTAAAATGTGCAGGATCAAGATGTGTATGTGGATGGACCTTTAATATAACCCTTATCAATTTATTTTGAGCCTTTTGTAGTTTGTTTTTGAGGTGTTGAGATAATCCGGTGTACCAGGAGATGGCAGCGTAATCAAAATGACTTTGAACTAGAGCTCCAGCTAGTGTGTGAAGAATTGAGCTGTCCAGAAAGGTAGCTTTTCTGCAGCCAAGATAATTTACATTGTCTTTAGCTGTTATATGGAACTCTCCAACTTTGACCTTAAAACCTGGTGACCTTGCTAATTTTATTTTAGAACCAAAAAGAATGGCTTCAGTTTTTCCCAAGTATTGGGATAATCTATTATCTGATAGCCAGATAATATCTGATATCTGATAGTTTGATAGTGGTTAAGCCCTGTATATGATAAAAAAAAAAAAATACAGATGCATGAAAACAATGAATATTTGTATGAGCACTGTACATTGGTCACTGCAGATAAAACCAGTTTCTTCTACCTTGCAGGAAACTCCTGGAAGGCGAAGAGACTCGGCTATCCACCATGTCCGACAGCCACATCTCTATGCCTTACATCTACCGTCAGTCTCCTGTTTACACCCTGCCTTGCCTCAGCCGGCAGGGCGGCCCCACCAGGAGAGCAGAGCCCCAGTACAAGTTTGTAGAGGAGATCATAACGGAGACCACCAGGGAAATTGAGATGTCAGAATTTGAGGAGACAGGGTCTGAGGAGACGGTGGGGGGAGAAGGTGAGCAGGGGTGTATCAAAAGCGAGGGAGGGGGCAGTGAGGAAGAGGAGGGTGCAGATAATAAAGACGGTCCAGAGGGAGAAGGTGAGCAGATGTCTGACAGTCAGCAGGATCACGTAGAATCAGATGAAAATGCAGTGCATGGAGATGATGACGATGAGGATGGAGAGAGACCTAGCGAGGTAGAAGATGCCGAAAAAGGTGACGAAATTAAAGAGGAATCAGAGGAGGCAGAGGCAGGTGACAATAAAGTGGACACTGACACAGGTAAAAATACACAAAGTGAAGTCCAAGAAATTGAGGTCATTGGTGAGGAAGAAAATGAGCAACAACACCAAGTAGACAAGAACATGAAAGACGAGGGAGAAGATGCAGTGAGAATGGTAACAAGTCAGAAAGATGCCTCTTCAAAACCAGAGGATTCAAAGCCAGAGGTCCCTGTGGAGGACGAACTGCCGAAAGAATCTGAGGATGATAAAAAAGACGACGCTTTGAAGGAGAGCAAGGGGGCTAATCCAAAAGATAATCTTGCCTCAGCACAAGCAAAGAAGCCTAATGATGAGACTTCTGACCAAGAGTCTAAAGATTCAGATAAAACTCAGGAGCTAAGCAGTGTAGTTAAAGTAAAAGATGAGGCTCTCGCTTTGGCTTCCGAAACAGTTGAGGGAACCACTGATTTGACCGCAGAGCCAAAAGGCAGTCTGCCCAAGGAGACGGAGAATCCATCAGAAACTAAGGGTCAAGAAACTTCAAGCATAGCACCCAAGAGTGAGGAAAAGGAAGATAGTTCAGAGCCAAAGGTAATCAATAAATCAGAAACTGTGAAAGATGCCAATGAGGATAAAGCGCCAAAAAGCAGTCAAAATGCTACAGATTATGACAATAAAGAGCAGGATAAAGAGCTATCCCTTAAATCTAATCTGAAAGACCTTCCTAAAGCGGAGGATCAAAAGCCAAACAGCGGGGATAAAACCCAAACAGTAGAATCTCCATCGCCAAAGGAAAAGATAACTGTTAGTGCAGAAAGCAAAGACTTACAACAGGGGGCACCAGAAAGCAGCCAAATCCAGAAAGTGGAGACATCCAAGGAGCCAGAGAAAATAAATGATCCTGAAGGTGGATCTGAGAAGGTGGAGGACGTGAAAAGCAAGGATTCTGGAGAAGCTACTGAAAGCCAAACAAAGGGAATGTCTGAGGAGGCAGAGGTAGCAAAAATTAAGACATCACCACAGAAAGTTCAGGACACTTCCACCTTGAGTTTGAAAGTGGAGACATCTGAGGGGCCAGGGAAAATAAATGATCCTGAAGGTGGATCTGAGAAGGTGGAGGATGTGAAAAGCAAGGATTCTGGAGAAGCTACTGACAGCCAAACAAAGGGAATGTCTGAGGCAGAGGTAGCAAAAATTAAGACATCACCACAGAAAGTTCAGGACACTTCCACCTTGAGTTTGAAAGTGGAGACATCTGAGGGGCCAGGGAAAACAAATGATCCTGAAGGTGGATCTGAGAAGGTGGAGGATGTGAAAAGCAAGGATTCTGGAGAAGCTACTGACAGCCAAACAAAGGGAATGTCTGAGGCAGAGGTAGCAAAAATTAAGACATCACCACAGAAAGTTCAGGACACTTCCACCTTGACTTTGAAAGGGAAGGCAGGTGATGGGCAAATCTCAGAGGTAGTACAGCTGAAAATAGAGAATGGCATCTCTAATGGAGCTGGGGAGGTTAAAGACGAAAAACCTAAGCCAATAAATGTAGAAGCACAAGTTGAGTCAGGCAAAGAGAAGAAAGCTGAGACTTAAACTGACCAGGCGATGGGTGACAGCATGGTTATCACAATGTTTTGCAATAGCTTGGCCTTCGAAATTTAAATCAGCTTGTTATGTATTAAAATCAAAAGTTTGATGCGCCAGTCAACTACTGTAATATTGAATGTAAAAGATGAAAAGCAGCATTTTGCATTATCTATTTTTCTCTGCTTCACTATGTAAGACTCATGAATGTGCTGGTAAATGAATGCATTTCAAAAGAACCCATGATTCTGTGTATTTTCTTATCCATCTCACTGGGAGCTACTGTTGGGAACACAAACTTTAATTTTCTTCAATGGACATCAGGATTTGTACTAACACTATTGGAACGACTGCTTACACACACACATACTATTGCTGATTGTTTCGCTACATTACCCAACATGAGTCTACATTCAATTCTCTTGTAATCAGCCAAGAGTGCCTTTGCTTTGACATTCATAAAACCACCTTATAAGCAAATCTAGCACCCTAGTGACGCTGTATCCAAATAACCTCCATCTATCAAATATGAGACCAATTGAAAGCCTGCTGACAGTTCGGCCTTCAGCCAAACCCTCTATCACACCTGCATATCTTAGCACTGCTCCTTTTAACCCAGGAAAAAGGATGCTTAGATGGGGGGGAGACTATTGGTGTGAACTGTAAACACTTAAGTATGTTGAGTGCAGACAATCATATATACAAATACATATTTTGCATTGTGCTTTAGGCATATGCAAGATATTGACTTTGCAACCCAAACTCATTAACTAGAGCAGATGCTCTATTTGCACACTTGAGGCCAAGGTTAATTCAGAGCAGTGACAGAACATATTGTGCCAGAACATATTCTTACACTACAAATGATCTCTGAGCAAGCCATGTTACATGTAAAATTATCAGTTATCATCAAGTAGTCATTACTGGAATAGCACTTAATCACATACTAAAAACACATTTGTGGAGTTCAAAGACTTTATTGAAAAGTTATACATACACATAAGGACCTCCAAGACTTCATGTGTGCACCGTCTCTGCCACCCAGTACAAGGCAGCATTACCAAGCCAGTGCACACGTGCAACGTTAAATTACACCTCATCCGGACAATGATCCAGTTTGGCATTACTGTGAACAATAATTATGCCCCCCAGTTGTCTGTTAAGTAGAAAAACAAAAAAAGCCTGTTTGGTCGGCCAAGTATACAGGTTTCTCCCAAACTTAGACCCAATTTTAAGCCACCCAAAAACTGCCCAGTTTAAGGGAGGGTCATGTGTAGAGCTTTAACAGAACATCTCAAACCCTGATGGCCGACGCAAAACAAAACATTACAGAGCTTTAGTTTGTCCTTGTGTGCATGAAGAAGAAAGGTACAGCAGTATTTAAATAATAGCAGAAAAGGTCTAGTGTACTTAACATGGTTTGCAAATGTGTTCAGATGACAGAGGAATATCAGATGATCATAATTGTAAAATCAGAGACCAAGCTCACCCCACAAAACCATATCCGATGTTCTCCACAAAATACAATGTGTCGGGGATTAACACAAAGAAGTCACACAGTTGACAACAGGCAGAGTGATTTGTATTGGATTTCATTGTCATGGCAGTGCTGGACAGAAACAATGACAAGATGTATAAATGATCAGCCACCGAGTGTCTCTTGAATAGATACAATTACAAAGTAAAAAGCAAAAAAAAGGTAAATATACCAATGATAGTAGCACCAACTTTAAGTGGTACTTGAGAAATTACAGAGTTTGTTTGTCGTAGCCTTTGAACCAATCTCTCCAAGATATCCCCTTGCTGGTTTGAGTTGGAAATACATTTAAGGCCAGATTCTTCTGATATTCCCTAGTCTCCTGCAATTTTGAGGATAGTTTAGGCCTCCAGTTCCAACCCCAGACCCAGCTTGTGGCCTCCTGCGTTGATGCTCTTTCCGTCCACCAGGGCAGACAGAGTGAGTTTCACACCTACAAAGGCGAGAGGCAGCAAGAATGTCAGAATAATGTCTACCAATTCAAAATTATTGTTCTGTTCTTAAACAAAGCCTGGATGTTGTCACTAACAACAAAGCTGATTTGAGCTTAGACAGAAAACTTGTGTTGTTATTTTTAAGTGTTTTTTGTGTGACAGTGTTACTATAAATGATATGATATTCTAGGTCAAGTCATTTCTAGAGCATTTGCTCAAGAGTGAAGTACTGCACGTGTTATATTGTCAGTGTGGGAGGCCTCTAGTGTGGATCTTAGAGAACATGTACTCACTACACCATAAGAGTCTAAAATAGCAGTAATCAAATAATTGTAGAACTACTGTCAACTTCAGTGATTAACATTTCGTCAAGTGTCAACAAAACACCAATCAGCTTTCCATTAACCAAGTGGGAACCATCTTACCTGGTCTAAGAGTCTGGGTGTAGCCAACACCAACAAGGCTAGTATTGTTCACTTTAGCCTAAAACAAAAAACCAAACATTGAATCAGTTGATGAAAATGATTTTAGGTCCACAACATTCTTTCTTTTCACTCATGTGTCCCTCTGAGAAAGCCTCTGCTGCACTACTCACGCTGAGGGAAGCATCCTTGTCCAGCTGGTATTTGGCTGCGATGCCGAAGCGTGTGCTGTTGCTGCCAGCGGTCCATGCCAGGTTGACTGCCGTCTCCAGCTTGTCGCTCACTTTCTGGTAGATGGAGCCTCCGAACTCTGCTCCGTCATTGCTTTAAAGATGAGCGAATATTCGGGAAGGGGAGGGAGATTTTAGTTGGATCTGAATTGTATTGATCAGTAGGTATCATTCTGTTACCAACAACATCAAAATGTTCTGTAACAAGAAGCTTTTCACCCTTACACATTGGTATGCAGCTGGAAGTCTCCCGTCTTGTAGCCAATGGCAAAGTTGTTCTGGGTCATCTTGGATTTGGCGGTGTCAAAGGTCATCTGGTAACCGGCGAGCCAGCCCTCGTAGCCGGCAACAGCAGCTCCATGGATAGTGGGGCCAGCGAAGTCAAAGTCGACATCACAGCCCAAGTTGACATACTCACGCTTGTAGGCAGTCTTCACTTTGCCGCTCTTCTTGCTGTTGATGAAGAACATGGTCGAGGTTAACCTTAATTGAAATCCCATTCAAATCAGAAGGGCCAATTTACAGTAACTGCAGTATGCTGTTAACAAATTTAACGTGGCACATACAACTGCAAAGCCTTTAAAATCTCACAGGTCGGCTGCTTACTTTGTACAAAATAGGTCAATATATTAACTGTCTTGCAAAATGTCCCATCTTACTACACTAAACGAGTGATCACAGTGCTCCACATCATGGCCTACAAATCATATCACCAGCTTGCATATTTAATTTGTGAAAGACAACAAAAAAAAGTCTAAGATTTATGATCCCCTGATAATTCTGCGCTTAGGTCCACTGCCAACTGACAGCTTGAACAGCAGCCAGGGCAACAAACTATTCTCTCCACAGGCCAGATCGCTGGAACACTGCAAAATTTACCAGCCACTTTCACCGTTTTACCAGCCAGCTAGCTTTGGAATAGGAGGCTGGTGTCCTGACCATGACACTGTAGCCTTGAACATGCTGTCTCAGTGTAACCACGTATCCCCCATTACCCAAAATGAAAGAGGAGACTCCTCCTCTGGGCCATGTGCCATATTCCTCATATGATTTACACTTCCCAGAAAGCAAATACAATTAGGTCTGGCTGAGCATCTGGACAGGGGGAAACACAACAGGAATAAATAACTGCAATACTCCACTCAAGCAAACAAATCTGAAAAACATAAGAGCTGATAATGGTAATACTTGACAACATTCCACAGTTCCATATTGGGACTAGAGTCACATGGCCAACATCTACACTTGTCAACAGCATGTGCAGCACAGATCAGGTTGCCAATATTGGTTATGTAGGGAAGCCACATGCAGAGCAGACTATACTTTACATACCATTAAGTAAGTTGAAGAGTTTATGTAATATGCGCATGAAACTGAGACCAACTGCAGTCTCACTGCTAAATGACTAATGACATAACCTGTCCTACCCGGTGTTTGGTGAGAAGGTTGTGTCAAAAGTCAGCTTCAGTCCCTTGGCAATCTGGGAAAAACAAATTAGTCAAGACATTTCAGATTAAAAGAGAAACTAATGCAGTTCTGTCATGCTCATTAGTATGTAGGCTATTTTAGCTCAATTATATTTTAAATTTCAAATAATGTCGGATGACTTTTTTTCTTACCTGATCTTCAATAGTGATCTCTGTCCCCAAGGTGTTGTCGGTGTTCCACTTCTCAGTGAAGGTCAGGCCGTATTCTGACCGCTTGTATTTAGTTTCCAAGCTGCCCGCCACTTTGCTGGTATCCGTGTTGGAGGAACCAGATGTTTTAAATTCCTGCAAAAGACACAGGTTTAGAGAAATGACATCCACATGAAAAGCTTTAAGACTCTTATCGCTGAATGAAACATCTATGAATTAATAAATGCTGTGAAGGCACTCTCAGTGCCAAGTGGAATTAAGTTTTGGCTGGGCTGTTACTATCAAAGCTCCTTGGCCTAAAGGTCACTCTTCAAAAAATGTGAACAACAATACCACCAAGTAATTTCTAGTTTTCTATTCTTGAAGCACAAAGACATATCCTTACCACTCCACTGGCTGACTTTGTCTTGACATCGAGCTTCACCAAGCCAAATCCTGAAGACAGAGAAGTTCTGTTAAAACCAATTCAAACAAGTCTACAATGCAAACTAGATTTGGTGGTAGACAAGCCTGTACACAAGCCAGCACCATCAATTTTACTACCACACCAAAACTACAAGGTGCTTGGTCATAATGTAAGAAGCCATACCATAGCCTTTGTTGAAGATGTCCTTGGCAGACTTGCCCAGATCAGCGTATGAAGGAGGCACGGCCATTTTACCTGCACAGAGAAGCAAAATACAATGTTCAAATTGTGCTCCTGAAACAGTCTATTTTGACCCAGCCATGTAGACAAGTAATGAAGTAGACTGAAAAAAAAAAAAAATCCATAATCAATTTGACAATTTGTACAATGAGGGGTGTGGCTGCATGCTTGAGGCCAATCTAGCAGCTGCAAGACTATCTTTCCTACGCAGATGCACGGTCTGTGAGCGGCAAACTATCTGAATGTGGGTGTCTCTGCTTGGTTGAATAATCTAAACCAAAACTTGGACTAAAAATTTAGGACAAGCATTCAATGTGCCACTCATGCCCACATATGTACATGGGGAGGCCATGATGTCATCTACAGATCAGCACCGCTGCAGCATTGAAAGTATCATGGGGATTATTTGTGCACAGGCACAGTAAATGACCAGTGTTCAGGCTGTAAGGTTCTTAATCTTAGGTTTGTTTAAGATATAGCGGTAGCACTGAATACGCTCCATTTGTTCTCATGCAAGAGAAAACAAAAAAGAAACTAAAAGAAAAGAAAGTTGGCTTGGTTCACATGGGGGTGACTCTTGCAGTTGCAGTTGGTCTTGCTGCAGTTGCTACAACAGATGGGTGAAAAGCTTGTCCTTGCATTTATGGGTTTGACATTTATGATTAACATCCCACAGCTATCCTATGCATTAAAGAATGCCTGATCCTTCCTTCTTGCACAGGCTATGGTCTGTTGCTACCAGTCAGCACTTCTATAAGTCTATAATTTTGGCAATACAAAACTTCATATGATCTTCAATAAATGTTGTCACCTTTCTGACATGGGATCAGTCGTTTAATGACACCAAGCTGAGGATGTAAGCACTGACATGCAAACCTTTTGAATGTTTAACAGGACAATCGTAACGTTGGTTTCACTATGTACTTCGCCACTATCACAGATGTAGCTAGCATTTAAAAGCAGGTGGCAATCACGGCAACAATGTACATGTCAGACAGCAGGTGGGCAAGGTTACTGTGTGAGAGAAGCCATTTTGCCGCACCGGTCAGCCTGGCCCAGGCCTGTCTCTTTTCACACGTTACCTACTCTTCTAGATGACTTGGCTGGCACAACTAGGCGTGGCAAGGCGCGTGCCAGTGCCAATTAGCGGGATGTGTTAGTTAACCGGTTAACTCGCATTATCAGCCTGCTACTTCGCTGCAGCTAACTAGGCCAAAGGGAGGTTACCTAAAAGGCTGCTAAGCTACTGCAAACAGTTACAGTAGTGAGTTGATAATATTTTTCACAGCAGCTTTGCAGCAGACATGCAGTTTTCTCAGCACTATGAAACGTGTAATATAACGTCAGTTATCTATTCTAAGTTAGCTTGGTCGTTGGCTTGACATGTGTCAGACGCAGCATGCTGTGTAGCTAGCTTAGCTAACTTGGCTAGCCTGCAAAGTACCGGTGCGAAGCAGAAAGCATGGTCAGCCGCTCACGCCTGTGTGTTATGGAGTAGGTTAGCAGTGTTAGGCTGAATAAATGGGTCTCTTACCAGTATAAGATAGGGCTAGCGGTAAACTAAAGTGACTTTATTGAAGATGTTCCTCACACCGCACGGCCGAGGGAGGCTTCACCGGTTGGAGGGCGAGCTGAAGGAGACTGCACTGTAATAAAATCCAGACCTATCACATCCCGTCGTAGGACCCAGGAAAGTCACATATGTGCCTGTGTAGAAATAGTTTCAGTATATTAACTGTATTAAAATCTCAATATCAATCAGGATACGTGACATGTAGGTTATATGTCAAATTGAGTGATCACTATACACCGTTTATTTTGACTGTTTATTTTACTGTGTGCATAATAATGTCCTTAAGATAGAAAACAATCATTTCCGGGTACAGTTTTCAAAGGGCAGCTAAATCTCAGGCACTGATTGCAATATTAAGTCACTTTGACTGCAGAGTGGTTTAAATAAGTTTTACGAGTTATGAGTATTACAGTACATTATTATTATTATTATTATTATTATTATTATTATTATGTTACTATGTTATTATTAGTAGTGGTAGTACTAGTAGTAGTATTCATATGGAATATGTATATACTGTATATACATATTTGGATAATGGGCACAAACAAAGAAAAGCAGCAAATTCTCAACACACACATTCATAGATACATCTATACACACACACACACACACACACATATCTACACAAATACATACAGTATATACATGCACGCACACACACACACACACACACACACACACACACACACACACACAAATGTTAATTAATATGAGTATAATATCCACAAAAATACATGTATAGAGACTTCCTTAACCATTTCAGGACTGTTTAATTTCACCATAAATGGCCACAATTCTGTAAAAATGCTAAGAGAGCAAGGCTACTGACCTCCACTGTCTATCAGCTGTGCCAGGTACTCTGTCTGCAAAGACAGAAGATACTGTTACTATGTTATTATTAGTAGTGGTAGTACTAGTAGTAGTAGTCATATGGAATATGTATATACTGTATATACATATATTTGGATAATGGGCATAAACAAAGAAAAGCATAGCAAATTCTCAACACTCACACATTCATAGATACATCCATACACACACGCACATATCTACACACACACACATGCACAGGCTACATTATGAAAGTTAAATCAATGAATACTTAATTGGGATCTCAACTGCAGTCAATGGTATAGAAGTAAAAGGAGAAGTTTGACAAACTGTTTTGAAATGGGCAACTCATGATGTCAATCTGCAGTGAATAATTGCCTTGACTGAAGTGAAGGCACATTGTATGCCACTAAAACATTAAGCAAAAATAATGGATAGTCACAGGTGGTTTGATGAAGGCCTTCTTGGCTGAAATGTCATGTTTTAATATTCTATAGTTAAAGGATAAGGCCGGTGTTTTTTAATGCATGGCTTACCGTCAACAAATCCTATGAAAATAACAAAATCAGCAATGATTATGTTTTGCCAACAAGTCTCGTCCATGTAGCCGGTGCCCAATGCAGCCATGTCCCAGCAGCCATAGAACTCCATTGTATTAAAAAAACGATTAAAAACACGTCAAAGAGCCATGCCGTTGCTCTGGGCAGCATATTTCATCATCGCGATGCACCGGGCCATCAGACTTTTTCCTCAAACAACTTAATAAGCCGGTAACACCTGTTGTAAACACGTTTGCGATCTCAGGAAAGTAGTTCCGTAGCACCAAAAATAGTCCCTGGCGTAATGAAGAATTTGTTCCCATTTGAATTTGATTTGGTAATAACTATAAGTCTGACTTTTCGCGGTAACAGTTAGTGATTTTTAAAATTGAAACTATGTCTTTGTGAGCTGTATTTAAAGGTTTTTAGCTTACAATTGGAGACAATGACTTCCGGGTTGACGGCTAAAAAGGGAACGTGGGAAGTTGCAAACGTATTGTTGATTTTGTTATTTTCATAGGATTTGTTGACGGTACGCAATGCATTAAAAAACACCAGCCTTATCCTTTAAATAAAAATTTCTTCCATTCAGAGCCACTTAGTGATTAATAGGAAAGCCTGACTTTCACTGATCTACAGGGGCACAGTAGGTACTTACCAGAATATTTGGAAAAGATGAGGATGAAAATCTAAAGAAAGTAATGAGTCATTGTGCTTATATGATCTCTCTGTGTGACAGTTTGCAGGTCTCATCTGTCTTCTTGCCCGTCTTGCTTTTGTCTTAGAGCTACTTTCAGACAGTAGATACATCACTGCACACCACAAGGTTGTTCTCTTAGCTTTATTCAGTTACATTCAATATAATAATAAATTCACTAAACATGCAATATGTCTGAATGTTTCATTAATAACTAGGTATGTAAACGTAACAGTGTGTAAAATGTGTTAACAAACAGAGCATGTATACACAATGTGTTTGTAAACATCATACTAGATGAAAAGAAGTCAATAAACCCAACATAGACAGGCTAACACTAAAAATGGTTAGTACTAACTTCGTAATGTTTTTCAGCTGTGCAGAAGAGGGTCAAAAAGTAGCAAGAAGCTGCAAAAGCCCAAAAGGGAGATATTGTCACATTTAAGTATTAATCAATAATGATTACATTGTTGGACAAGTTACTGCACAACCAAACAGTAACAAACAATAACACCAGACTCCACCAAAAGAATCTAATGACAGACAATAGACAGACAGAGAGACATTTAATCAGCAATTTAGATCTAGTTCTGGTGCTGAGACACTGTGGTATAGATAACGCTCTGAACATTTGGTTCAACCTATTGGAGAGGAGAAGAGAAGACAACAATGAGGAAGGAACAACAATGTGACGAGAGAACAATTGTGCAATGATGGAGTTTTGAAAAAATTGAAGTAACATAATGAGACGGCAATATCCCCTGAACCACCTGAACATGTTAAAAACAGTGTGTCGGCTGTACAGTACCTTCGGCTGGGCCTCGGGCTTGATGGAAACGGTGCTATATGTCACATCATCATCAGACACTTGGTTCTGCTGCTTGTGTAAAACAGTCACAGATATATTGTAATGATGTAAACATACTCTATGTCTTTCTTTTCTCAAAAAATCATAAACCATACACTTCATGATCTCAGTATTTACCCTTTGTACTGTTCTGTGCTGCTTTGGAGCCACGGTGCTGTACGTCACATCAACGTCACTCTCAGCGTGTGACCTCTGGAAGGAGAGAGAGACATGACAAAGACTGGTGTGTCATATATTTAGCTTCCTTTTGTGTTCATGCTCATGTTCATGTTCATGTTCATGATCAAAATAATATGTGTCCTCAATCACCTCATTAATGGTCACAGTGGAGATTCTGTTGTTGGTGTCATCAGAGTTTGAAAACTTTCCTGAACTACTTGGTTGGTTTGTTTGTACTACATAAGAGCTGTGGACTTCACATGGTTTGTGTATTTGAGTGTACTTAAATTGTGTAGTACAAATAGGTTTAAGTAAGTTAGAGTTACCTGGCCTGAAGTTCTGTTAACGTGCCAAACATCGCTGTATGTTATTTCCTGTTCATCCTGTAATTAATAAACAAACCAAATATCAGAGGACCAACAGGGCTGAAACACACAACTCTCTCTTCTGCAGCCATTCATCTTGGCACCTTGTCCATTTTGCTACACCCAGTTTCAATGGAACATCATTTACACTAGGACAGTAGGACTACACAGCTTTTATTAGGCTACATTATCAGCATTACCATGTTTTTTTTAAAGTAGTGAACATGAACAGTTTCGACATAAATAATTCCCTTTTATGAAAAAGTACCATCATTTCAGCATTCAGCACTAACCCTAACCATGAATAGGTTTGTGATCACAGAGTTTCTAATTCTGATAATGGTTACTGTATTCTTCCTTCAACAAAATCCCATAAATGAGATATTATATATTATGATGTATTTTAGCTAAAAGCTACATTAGATATCCGTCTACAATGGCAGTCTATTGTTTGAAAAGGTTACACTCGAATCAGCACTGCCACACTCACAGTAGTGCAAACATGAACAAATAATCATGTTGGCACCTTATTCTGTGGAGAATAGCTTTCTTTAACAAAGATGATGATTGGGAAATGCATGAGTGTATCTTACCTTTGTCAAGGCTGATGATTCTGCTTTGGCCTGCTCTAAAAACACAATGAACACTCATGCTGTTGACTCTCCCAATGACTGTGAAACTGACAAATATTTTTGGCATAAATTGGATTAATTAAAGTTCACCATAGACTTACTTCGTCTTCTCAACATCCACCAGATGAATAAGGTCACCATTACAATAAAGATCAACAAGCTCAGAGGGATGATAAGTGTCTTCAGGTAAATGGATTTACTGAAACATAAATTGTAGGCACACAAGGCAAATTAATTAAAATAAAGCAAACACTATATTTCTCATCCTGTTCATCTGCTATCATTTTACAAGATGTCATGAGTTGTTAATGAATAACCTTATTAATCATTGAATAATCTTATAGTTATTATATAATATCCACAAAAATACATGTATAGAGATTTCCTTAACCATTGCAGGACTGTTTCATTTCACCATAAATGGCCACAATTCTGTAAAAATGCTCAGAGCAAAGCTACTGACCTCCACTGTCTATCAGCTGTGCCAGGTACTCTGTCTGCAAAGACAGAAGAGATGTTTATACATTAAGCAGTAGGTGGCTCAGAACCAAGAGAGTGACTGTGCCGTTTATGGTGGTTGGAAGCCGTAGTATGGGCTCAATAACAAAACAGCCACATTGATCATCAGTATAATATAACATGCAAATAGCAATAATGAATCCTGATATATCACTTCTATATTAAATCAAAAACATTAAGGTATGGCTGTACCTGACATAGTACATACATTATAATTACTTTTAATACTTACAAGTGTATTTGCTCATTAACAGTTCCATGCATTGGCATCTGTAGAGTTATATGTGACAATATGAAATGGTTTGAATCTTACTTTCTTTGATGGGGTTCATTGTAGTTGCGGTGAGGCTAATTGTAGATGTAGTTGAGGGTCGTTCACGAACAGTGACTCGCACTGGCATCTGTAGGTCTCCTTTAGCACACCAATACCAACCACTGCTGTCGATCTTCAGTTCACTCATAGTCACAGTGAAAATATTTGGGGCACTCCGTTTGATTGTCACTGGTGTTCCATCGATTGATCCAGACTGCTTCTCCACACAGGACCCGTCCAGTCTACACCACTTAATTTGTCCAGTGATACTATGGTGACATCTGATAGTTATATGTCCTCTATTAAATCCTGATATCTGCTGCTGGACCACATTGAGTCCAGACATACCTTGAGGGAGAACAAACAACAATCAATAGAAAATTGTGTGTAATACTCTACATTGGCAAAATAATGATGCCAATGTAACATCAAATATGGAAAATGTCCCTGATACATGTTGGTGATGAAGCAGTTTGCATACATTAAATTTGTAGATAATTTCTTCAGTCAAACCATTTCATTTACCCTCAATCTTGCTACAAATGACTGACATGTAAAGTGAATTTAATATCAATATAATTAGTCTCTGCAGCAAAATTAGACACCCCCTTTGTTTTTTTTCACCAAATTGTTATAATTTCACAGAAAGGGTTTCACATGTTCTGAAATCAATAAATGGATCTTACCTCTGGAGACTGACAGGTGAAAATACTCTCTGACATCTGCCCCTCCATCAATCTCCACAGCACACCAGTAATAAGAAGTGTCCCGTACCACCAGGTCATTAATGGTCACAATGAAGATTCTTTGGTTGGTGTCATCGGAGATAGAAAACTTTCCTGAAAGACTTGGTTGGTTCGTTTTTACCACATAAGAGCAGCTGTTCCAATAATCCCCATGACACAAGCACTTCACATGGTTTATGTAGCGAGCATCATAGAGACAAGGGATAGAGATGGAGCCTCCTGCCTTCACTGACACTTTCCTCACTGTAGTTATGCTGTGAATTCCTGCAACAACAAGAATTGCAACAGTTTTGAATGGTATATATATTAGCTTACAATATTGTTCCTTCATGTCCTGTCTTTTGTAGATGTTACTATCAGTAATAACTGTTTGTTTTACAGAGTAGATTATAATGATCCTGATTTGTCTCCAAAATGTATGAATTTAACTTCATTCTTCAAACTGACATTCATAGAATTATAATCATGTGTATTTCATTACTCATAAGTGCCATGCAATGTTCATCATTATTGTCATCATTACCATCATCAGCATCACCAGCCCAAGCATATGCAACACCCATACATAATTGTAAAATGGCTCTTGTGACTGACCTGTGAGTCCAGCGAGGGTGAGAAGAACGCTGAGAAGATGAGTAGCCATGTGAGTGAGTGAGTAAAGACAAATAACACATGCGGGCCTAAAGTATATCAGAGAGACTGATTTTGTGCTTCCTAATTTTCCTATATATGCAATAACTGCTGTTACAATCTCTCTTCCTCCTTATTCACATTGTGACGCGGTTGCATTGTACCGGTTAGATGACAAAGCAAATATCCATGCAGCTAGAGAGTGCATTCAGTATGAAATCACAACTGACCGTTGTTTATAGTATTTCCTCATACAGTGCTGGAGGGTAAGCTGTCACAACTTTACAGCTTCTCCATGGTGCTTGAAGCTAAATTTATCCTTGACCCTTTCAGGACTGTTTCGTTTGACCATCGTTTGCCCTTCTTTACAGAAAGCCCTTTCTAGTGTCTGCATTTGTTTTGACTTGTATCCTTCACAAGCTTAGTGTTACTATGTCTAAAGGTTTCTGATAACAATATTACAACAGGGAAAAACAGATATTCCTTAATATGAAGTTAGAAAGGGTTTTATTTGATTATACCAGTACAGCAAACATAGACAAATCTTAGGTTGGGAATTTTTGTTGTTTTTGTATAGAAAAGACCATCTAAGAGCATTTTTTAAAATTAAGTTATATTTTTCACTTGTATCATTCACTGACTGACAAATGTAAAATATTTCAGTTCATGTACAGAATTAGGATAACTTAAAAAGCTAAGGTTTCTGATCATAAAGACATTACTACTTGACATGGATCAACTTCCCCTGAGTCTGTGTTTTCACTGAATCGTAACACAGCAATAATGAAAAAGAGGGGATTACAACTTTTCACAAAGTAGCTGATCCCATCTGAGAATATTCAGCAAATATGCCTTTTACATACTTTTTGAGCAGACAATAAAAAATAAGCACTTTCCTTTTTCCTAAAATAGTACACTTTTTATTTTGTCATGGATGACTGCTGAGGCTGGCAGGAGATACTGGAAATCACCAGTTTTCCCATCTGTATTAACCACTTTACATAGCATTTGCTTCACGGTTTGATTAAATCACTCCAATGAACCATCAGTTTGAGGTTGATATACAGAGGTATGTAGTGGCTTTATCTACAGGCTCGTGCACATCAGCCATCAACTTCAACATCAACAGCCAAGAATGTCATCTGCAATGCCCAGCCTGCAGGACAAGAGGGGCGGCTCATGTGCCACCGCCTGGGTGCTGGGTCAGGTGGCCTTCAGGTCAGGGCCAGTGGCTCCCTGGAGGCTCTAACCAGGGATGTATTCCATCTCTGTTGTGACCTGATGGTTTTCAAGGAGCATCTATTGGGAGGGCTGAAATGCAGCGGTCCAATGCCGCCTGCTCCGCGGCCAGGCGTCCATTATGAAGGTAAATATGTTGCAAAATGCGAGAGCTTGTAGACTTGATATGAGAACTTGTAAAATACGATGTGAGAACTTGTAAAATACGATTTGAGAACTTGAAGAAAAAAAATGAATGTGAAGTCACAGAAAAAATATTCACAAATGTGTAGATTGATATTTACATGAATACAATGACAGCTGCAAACTTGTAATCCAACATTTACTTACTTGAGTCCACTTTCCAGTACGACCACAACTCTGTGATTACAACCTCTCGAATCGGTCACTGCAACTTCACAAATGTGCTCTCTTGCATCACAAAGTGATGAGCCTTGACTTTTGCAACACTTCTTGCGATAAATGTGTTGCAAAACTCACGTGTAGCTGTGAGAGAGGGTCAAAAAGGCTACACGGTCACATGACGGTCACGTGGTTCATGTAGCTCCCGATAGTTCCAAGCGGTCCATTTGAATCCATTGTTTTCTATGGGAACAATACTAACAACCACGACTTTGGGTATAATAAACAATATGACAGCTGATTTAGAGTATTGTAAACTGACAGGTTAGATGTCTGTAATATTTACTATTTAATATTATGATTAAAAATGATCTCAAAATAGAAGATTAGAGTGATTAAGGTTTGGCACCTTTACCAGTCAATGATGTGTTGCTTTGGCTGCTAGCTGTTCACTGTGTTACATCCTAATGTAGCCTAATTTTATTATTATTATTATTATTTACTTTTTTGGACTTTAAGATAACATCACCAGAAGGTATGAATTGAATATCGATTCATCAAGATAGTCTCTTCAAGTGCTGTGAATCCACCAACAACTGACAGCAGTAAGGGGCACTGAATGATGTTCAGTGCTGTCATTGAAAGTTACTTGCGAGCGGTCTATTCAGTTTATGACCTAAAGTAAAAGCACTCCACTGACACCAACAAAATCATCCTCATTTCACGTTTCTAAAGTACAGGCCCTAG
This sequence comes from Centroberyx gerrardi, assembly GCF_048128805.1. Lineage (NCBI taxonomy): Eukaryota > Metazoa > Chordata > Actinopteri > Beryciformes > Berycidae > Centroberyx > Centroberyx gerrardi. Next base: position 16,885,229 of record NC_136011.1, read on the forward strand.
ACCTAGAGGAAGGTAGGCTACTCATATTTAACTATTGAGGTGCATCAATGAACATAGAGCATGAGTAGGCCTACATAAAAAATATACTCTCTTACTCAGGTGTTACTAAGTCTATGGTAAGAGTCTTAGACAAAGAGTGAACAGGACTAGAATAAGTAATTTACAAGTCTGGTTAGATTATAAATGCAATTAAGCATGCTTTATTAACCTGACCCATCCACCAGATCCAGAATCAATATTAATACTACCAAAATATCAATATATATATAGCCTATCCATTAAGCTTAGCAATGTAGTGGTGAGTCAAGCGATGGGTTTTGGTGTAGGCTACGTTACTAGAGATGCAATCATATTGATCTCTATTGATATTAGTAAGCCAAGTTTTTAATTAGCCTACTTGTGTCAGATAATGGGCTATGGATACAAATCCATCGATCTCCATCGATGTTATTAACTATGCCTTGTCCTACCTTCTTTAACAGACACATTTTCAGAACAGTAGCAGGAACACCCGAAATCTTTTATGGTTAAGAAACACCTTTATGACAAAATACATTTAAAAAGGCTTTTATTTGGGAAACAAAAAGTGACAGAATGTTCTACCCCATTAACATACAATTAACATAAGAAGGACAATATGGTACCGTTACATCTTCACATATACTGGCATAAACGTTATAGTAATTTATCTTACCAATCAGAAATCAACCATCGTAAACAATAATATAGCCTAAATAGGCCTACATAATATGGTTAGCTTAGTTAACTAATAAAAACATTTATAAAACGGATAGTTCCGGTCCTTGATTATGATTGGCTGAGCTGCGTTCGAAGCCGTTTTAAAATACTCTATAAACATACACCTGTGACCGCATCACATCAGTATTACTGCGCCAAACAAATTGTCTGTGTCTGCGTCTGTGTGTTGCTTGGCAACCATTCTGCTAAATGTCGCTGAAGAACTACATTGCTTGGCGGAAGAATGATTATTTGTTATCAATAAATTATTGCATTTTTTTGTTGCTGTGTGTTTTTTTTATTTTATGAAACCTTGCCAGGTATATGTAGTAACCGTTTTATAAAAGCAATAAGCCCCGCGAGGCCGTGGTTTACAGTGATTTTAGAACAGCTAAGGGGCGTTGTTAGGCACGACGCAGAGGCACGAGCTCCACATTGTCCCTCCTTGAAGCAAATAAAAGCCCGGGCTATTAATTGAAGTTTTACGGTATTACCACTAAAAGCAACAGTTGAAACACTGCTTCCCTATGGCGATGCAGTTGCTAGCTCCGGCTGTTTGGAACTATTGAGGGTCTCCATGATCCGCCATTGCTGTAAAATAATTGGCCTGATGAAGTGAATGGAGGTGACGCAACTCTTTCTCTCAATAGAGAGCCTAAGTCCCTCCCCTTCCGCTGTCCCCCATGGGACCTTATTTCGGAAAAAATATGTACAGTAGTCAACGGCGAGAGACAAATAATTGTTTGATCCCATTTGAATTGTGCCATGAATTACACATATGATGTTTTGTCAATTTAAAAGATAATTTTGCAAGTCAAGAAAGTCGCAGTTTGTCGTAAAACAGTACAGTAACGTTTAGTTTTGTGTGAAACCGCTCAGTGAACTACATCTCTCGTCTCGCACAATATACGTCACCAACACCAACATGGAACGAAACATACGAAACACACACAGGCATCGCGTTAACGTTAGCCCCCACTGTACTAAAACTATCCTAAACCAGTTTAAATCCGTTCCTACTGTCTACCTTCCAGTGTAATACTCCTGCTATCTGAGAGGGACTTAGCTTCAGCGGCTCTGGGTAGCTTGTGGAGAGAGAAAGTTATGATGTCACTTAAGCGCGGTTGTGTAGTGTTTCTAATTACGTATTTTCACAGTCTTATACTTCAACAGTTTTACGACAAACTGCGACTTTCTTGACTTGCAAAATTATCTTTTAAATTGACAAAACATCATATGTGTAATTCATGGCACAATTCAAACGGGATCAAACAATTATTTGTCTCTCGCCATTGACTACCGTACATATTTTTTCCGAAATAAGGTCCCATGGTGGTCCACCGGAAGGGGAGGGACTTAGGCTCTCTATGGCTCTGGATGTCCTGAGGACAGCACATGGAGCAGAGCAAAAGAGCGCTTCGTCTTCCGATTTCTGATTGGTACACCCCCCCACCCCACCCCTCCACGCCCCTCCCCCATGGGGAATGGGGGGTGAGGGGGGGCGCTCTCTCACAGCTACAAGTGAGTTTTGCAACACATTTATCGCAAAAAGTGTTGCAAAAGTCAAGGCGCGCAGATTCGTCACTTTGTGATGCAAGAGAGCACATTTGTGAAGTTGCAGTGACCGATTCGAGAGGTTGTAATCACGGAGTTGTGGTCGTACTGGAAAATGGACTCAAGTAAAATAAATAAATATGAGTAAATGTTGGATTACAAGTTTGCCGCTGTCATTGTATTCATGTAAATATCAATCTACACATTTGTGAATATTTTTTCTGTGACTTCACATTAATTTTTTTTCTTCAAGTTCTCACATCGTATTTTACAAGTTCTCACATCAAGTCTACAAGCTCTCGCATTTTGCAACATATGTACCTTCATAGTCCATCCCCAGTGGCGAGCCAGCTTCCCGTGAATCAGGCAAGACCAGCTATCGTGACACAGTTAGACCGGGACGGTTTGTATTTCCATGAAACCTCCCAGCCCAGGCAGGGGAGAGGCTGGGCGAGAACGGTTGTCTTAACGGCGGGGGTTATGTGCGGCCTCATCTGCAGGAAGGTCATGGCAGGCCTTCTGTGTTTCTCCAGACAGATAGGGAGTGACAATCACGTCCCACTCGCTTTCCTTGATTTTACTGAATCCTCCACACGAACTGACAGTGAAAAATTCCCCACTCCACACCTTTGGGTCTTAATACAGCTCTGGTTATATAAAAATCTAACTGCCCCTGCCATATCAATTAACAATAGTGTCATTAACAATAGCAAACTATTTCAGATAATAGAAAATTTTAATACATTTATTTTGTAAAATGAAATATCAGTCCCTGTTGCCTTTGAAGTCTGAGCTAGTGTCAGTGTGAAAAAAAAGAAAGATATATATATATATATTTGAGATGTGTGTATAAGTCTGCACAACTTAATAATGCCCGTGATTGAGAGCCTCTAAACTGCAGTTAGATTTCCAAGTCAAGTCAAGTCAAATTTATTTGTAGAGCACATTTCATACAGAAAGCAACACAATGTGCTTCACAAGGCCAAGAGCAATACATGTATAATAAAATAAAATAAGAACATACATGTCATCATACATAAAAACATACAAACATACGCATGCACACATGCGGAGGACATAGATAATTTAAAGTGCATATAAATTCAGGTAAAACAGGAGCAGACATTTGCTCTAAAAACGCAACATTGGTGTGTTAAGCCAAAAGACCTAGTTAAAAACAACAGTAAAAAGAAATGTTTTAAGTCTACTTTTAAAAGAACTAAGCGTTGGGGCATCTCTAATGTCACTTGGCAGGGCATTCCAGGAGCATAAAAACGAAATGCAGCTTCTCCTGCTTTAGAGCGCACACAGGGAACAACAAGGAGACCACTGGCTGATGATCTGAGGCTTCTTGTTGGTTGATATGGCACAAGCAATTCCTTAATATAATGTGGAGCAGGGCCATTCAGAGCCTTGTAGACAAGTAGGAGGATTTTAAAATCAATTCTAGCATTTACTGGAAGCCAATGCAAGGATTTAAGAACAGGTGTAATGTGATCATTTTTCTTGGTCCTGGTTAAAATTCGTGCAGCAGCATTCTGTATTAGCTGTAGTTGCCTAACAGTTTTTTTGGGGAGTCCAGAAAAGAGACCATTGCAATAATCAAGTCTGCTTGTGACAAAGGCATGTACCAGTTTCTCAGCATCCGATTTAGACAGAAAGCCTCTAATGTTTGATACAGTTTTGAGGTGATAGAAAGCTGATCTTGTGACATTATTGATATGACAGTGAAAGTTAAGATCAGCATCTATGATTACACCAAGATTCCTAGCATGGTCTTTGCTCTCCAGAGAAAAGGAATAGGCTGCAATTTCCTGTCTCTTTGCTTTTGCACCTAAAATAATAACTTCTGTTTTGTCACTATTTAGCTTAAAGAAATTTTGGGCCATCCATGTATTAATGTCCTTAATGCATTTAATGGGTGATTCCACAGTGCTTAAATCATCGGGAGAGAGGGAGATGTAAAGTTGTGTGTCATCCGCGTAATTATGGTATTGTATATTGTGTTTCTTTATGATATGTCCAAGCGGAAGCATATATAAATTGAACAGAAGTGGATTGAGCCCTGTGGAACCTCCTTAGTTTAACAGTTGCGTACAGTTTTAAAAAAGGTTGTAGGAAGTGGGTCCAGGCAGGTTCCAATACAGTCTACGGTGTCGATTTGTCCAAACTGATGTTAAGACATAAGTGCCGCATCACATCAATATAACATTATCATTATATGTGTTGCAATACTTGCAGCATTAACCTTAACCATCAGCACTGGGGCCCCACAGGGGTGTGTACTGTCCCCACTCCTGTTCTCTTTGTACACAAATGACTGTATTTCCCACTCCCAGTCTGTTAGGATGTTTAAATTCGCTGATGACACCACAGTAGTGGGTTTGATCTCCAACAATAACGAAACTGCCTACAGAAGTGAGATTTCGTCACTGGTGGACTGGTGCAACGCAAACAACCTGGAATTAAATGTTTCTAAAAACCAAGGAATTAGTAGTGGACTTTCGCAGGAGCCGTGGGGACCACCTACCCTTGGTCATCAACAACTCTGAAGTTCAACAAATGGACAGCTACAAATTCCTGGGAGTGACAATCTCCTCCACCTTGAAATAATAATAATAACACCACTACTATTCTCAAGAAAGCACACCAGAGACTTTTCTTTTTAAGACAACTGAGAAAATGTGGTATATCCAGGAATGGTATGGTGCAGTTTTTTAGAGCAGCAGTGGAGAGCATCCTTTCCTGCGCAATAACTGTGTGGTTTGGCAACGTGTCAGCTGAGGACAGGAGACAGTTGGACAAAGTGGTACGTACTGCATCCAGAATTATCGGATGCGATCTCCCACCCCTAGCGGAAATCTATAAGGCTAGACTACAAAAGAAGGGCCTTAAAGTTTTAAAGGACCCCTCTCACAAGGCTAACAACCTTTTAATCTTCTGCCTTCTCAAAAAAGACTTAAAAGTGTTAAGACCAGAACATCCAGATTCCAGAATAGCACATATCCAGAAGCTGTCCGCCTCCTTAACACTCTAAACTTAGCAGTGCAGGCCGCTCGGTAGGTCTAAATAACTGTGCAATAAGGCAGATGCTTTTTTTTGTTATGCACTTACGCACTTGAAGCACTTTATCTAGTGGGTCGTTTGATGTTGCTGCTAATTCCCCTACAGGTGCTAGTGTTTTACCCATGGTGTTCTTATGTGTTGGAGTTTATTTTATTCTACCCATTTGTTTTATGCTTTTATGATTATTTTATGGCTTGGATGTTATCTATCTGTTTTATACTTTCTTTTTTGAATGTATTGTGTTTTATAAGTGAGGTTCTATGTGTTTGTCTGTGTTTAAGTGAGCTCACTAAGACAAATTCCAATCAACTCTGTTGATACGGTAATAAAGTATTGAATCCTTGAATCCTTGAATTAATGTCCTCTGACCTTTTGTGTTTATTAGCACTGGCCATTTTCTAGTGTGGAACCACTGTACTGTAGATCACACTGGCTTCTGCTGGTTCAGTCTAATGGAAAAAGTAGGTAAACATAAGCAAATGATGAAATCATAAAAAAGCAATAGCAAGAAAGAAAAGCAACAACAACAAAAATACCAACAGCTTTGCAGTAATTAACATATTGGAGACAGTTTAGGTAGCTAATTAAAATGCCTATGAGTTTAACTTAATGGACAATAAGCCCACAATCTCATACAAAAAGACTTGTACCTTTTGTGATGTCCCGTTCTTTATTTCAATGGTACTGTATGTCACACCGTCTTCAGGTGTTTGGTCCTGCTGGATGGGATATATGGACAAAGTGATTAAATGTTTTTTACTATTATTTTAACAGAAATAGTAAATAGTTGCTTGGCCTGTTGATGTGGACACAGTCTTGATGTTTACCTCCTGGGCTTTTCTATGTTGATCATGAACAACAGTACTGTACAGCACATCAGGATCACTCCCAGTCTGTGGGCCCTAGGTGAAGGACGAATTTGAAATACGACATTAATCTCAACATGTTCTGTTCCAGTTACTTGACTTGAATATTATTAGCCTAGTCTTGTAGTTATTTATATAGCCCTTAATCACAAGCATGTTTCAAAGTACATGTCATGTCATATACATACTACATCATATATAAATACTACATATACACATCCTATGCCATATAGGTTACATACTTCATATACATACTATACTACGTCCTATACATCATTTTACTCGATAGCATACATACATCATATACCATACTACACAAACACACTCATGCCTATGGGCAATTTAGAGTCTTCAATCCACCTGACCGGCATGTCTTTGGACTGTGGGACGAAACCGGAGCACCCGGAGGAAACCCACGCAAACACGGGGAGAACATGCAAACTCCACACAGAAAGGACCGGGGTGGAAATCCGAACCCACAACCTTCTTGCTGTGAGGCGACAGTACTAACCACTGAACCACCGTGTCACCATTATTGCACTAAAGTACAACATCATTTATCACTATACTGGATTACTGATTATGGAGTTACCGGTATGTCAACACATTCATACCTGGCCTGGAGTTTTCATAATGTGAAGAACATCACTGTATATTATTTTCTGTTCATTGTCAGCAGCCTGTTGTGGATAAGCAGAAGAAAGAGGAGGATCAAAACGTTCACAAGGAACTATAGGAAGTCTGTGAATAGTACACTGTTTACAGTAGGCATACAGAATATTATTCATCACGTCCAATAGAGCAGTAACAATAGCAGTCTTGCTATAAATCAAGGTATTATGACCAACAAATCACACTCAGTTATACAATAATTACACCATTACTTGCATGGTCAAGTGGCTTAAATGTTGTTTGCTCCGTGTGTCCTATGATCAGTCCATAAAATATTATACTATCACAAAGAAGATATATGCAAGTAATGAGGCAATGACCACACATTACCGTCAAAGGTGATACTGGGAAAATGCCTGGCTCTATCTTACCACTGTGATGGCTGATGCTTCAGTTTTGGCCTTCTCTAAAACAAACACAAGGAAATTCCATGTAATTGGCTCTCATAATGACTGTAGGATTCATCATTTTTAAAGAAAATAATTTAAAATGACACAAACAATATTTTGGTTCTGAATTTGGTTCTGAATTTGATTCATCAGCGTTTGCCATAAACTTACTATGTATTATCATCCTCCAGCCAAACAAGGCAGCCGCTACAACCAATGCCAATAAGATCAGGGGGATGAGGAGAATCTTTAGGTCAATGGAACTAGCAGAAGATAGTCGCAGATGAGGTACATTTGATTAAAATTAAAGGGGCGCACTTTTTTCACAACCCTATAAAGTTATCTGAAATATGTGTCTTATCCTGGATACTCATTAAAATGTTCCTTTTTTGCACTAATGTTGAAAATTATAAGCTAGAGCACTAAAACATCACTTTTAAGTCTTGCAACAGTCATAAAATGCATCCATATTTCACCTATGGGCTGAGTGAGAGTTTGGTTGTAAGAAAACTAGGTGTTTTTAAGAAATCATCTTTATGACATGTCTGCTTTATTAGACAGTTACAGTGGAGAGGGACAGGATATACAGGGGGTGGAGAGCAAATGTGAATCAGATTTGAACCCATGGTGTTGTGAGTACATGGTAAGTGCCTTGGATCTTGTCAGGTTTGTTTAAATAAGATAAAGGGGACTGACCTCTGGTGTTGGTCTGGCAGGTTGTCTCCGCCTGCTCCAGCTGCAGTGGAGTTTGTGGGCTGAGCAGTAGATGGCTCAGCACTTGTGAGCAAGGAGGAAAGTTGGTGAGTGGTTGGAAGCGTCTCTATAAAGAGTGAGTAATGTGAAAATCCATGTTCATTCATTGTATAGGTTATCGGGCTATTTTGATCATACATTTTGAATTATCATAAACCCCAGATTTCCAAAGTAAATGACAAGGATGGATTCTATACTTGGAACTATTTTAGAGTTTGACTTATGTTACATTTGTGTGTGTCTGCTTAATGGCTTCATTTTTATTAGGCATCGTATAGGCAATCGTATGTGACAATATGAAATGGTTTGATTCTTACTTGTTGTGGTGGAGCTTATAGTTGTGGTGGGGCTCATTGTAGTTGTAGTAGTTGAGGTTTGTTTATGAACAGTGAGATGCACTGGCATCTGTAGGTTTCCTTTACGACACAAATACCAACCACTGCTCTCTATCTTCAGTTCACTCATAGTCACAATGAAAACATCACTAACACTTGCATTGATTGTCACTCTAGCTCCATTTATATATCCAGACTGCCCCTTCACACAGGTACCGTTCAGTCCACAGTACCACTTCATTTGTGTAGAGGAACCAGTATAGTGGCACCTGACAGTCATATTCCCTCCTTCAAATCCTGTTATCTCCTGTTGGTCCACATAGAGACTGGGCTTATCTTACAAACAAAGGCATAGAGGAATAAGCAGTATAAATAAAAACAAAACTGAAAATTCACTAATATCTGCCATTTAGTTTTACAGACAGGTGCACTTTGATATCAAGTCCATTATGCTCCTACAAATGCACTGACATGCAAGGTAGAAAAGGTGGTCTTACCTGCTGAGACATCCAGGCTAAATTTTTTTTTTACATCTGCTCGATATTTAATCTCCACAGCACACCAGTAATAAGAAGTGTCCTGTACCAAGTTATTAATGGTCACAGTGAAGATTCTTTGCTTGGTGTCATCGGAGATAGAAAACTTTCCTGAATTACTTGATTGGTTCGTTTTTACCACATAAGAGCAGCTGTTCCAATAATACCCACGACACAAGCACTTCACATGGTTTATGTAGCGAGCATCATAGAGACAAGGGATAGAGATGGAGCCTCCTGCCTTCACTGACACTTTCCTCACTGTAGTTATGCTGTGAATTCCTGCAACAACAACATGAGGTACATAGTTTACAATATGGTCCCTTCATATGGCCTGCCTCATGTAGATCTCTCAACTATATCACAATCAGAAACATGTAAACTGTAGACTGTAAATTCGTTGAAACATAATGATGAGGAAAGAACAGTTCATCTTATAATATTAGAGGTTGGTTGTCACTTTAAACATGTGAATCAAATTTCATTACTCAAGAATCTTTTTTTATATCACTACCTACAACATTCATATCATTATCATCCTCATCATCACAGGTAACGGTTATGCAAGCTAAACTAATAGCATTCTCATTAAGACTTTGCTAACTTACCAATGAGTCCACAGAGGATAAGGAGAGGAATATAGGGAAAAGCCATGTCTGCTTCAATGTGAGGGAGTGAGCACTACCTCCCTCTCTAGTCACTCTTACTGCAGGCCTAACTGGTGCTGTTCCTCATTTTTAACATTGTACCTCCTGTCCTATAAGCTGTTTATCTATTGGTCATACTAGATATATTTGAGTAAAATATAGAGTATTCATATCTCGTTTGCATGACTATCTACAGTACATTCCATAAATATTTGAATGAGTTTCATTTGCTTCCCTTTTCCAGTTAGGCATTAACCAAAGCCTATATTATTCTTGACACTTCTGATATTTGTTTGTTCTCATATACTGTAGGCTAGATAGCTTCGTGCATTGTGTGTTGTGACTTGCACAGAGGGTTATCTGTAAGTCTCCTTTAACACATAAATTCTCACATAGCAATACGTGAATAGATTTTTTGGCACCATCTACCATTACTAATATGTTATCCAATACCCCACAACAGACTTTGTTGTCTGACACAAGAGTTTCCAATCATGGGAAAAGATCCAGCCTGTGGATAGTTGGTTGACCGTAACTGTCATAATTATCGATTTATTATTCACTGGTTCCATGCAGTGACTCATTTGCTCGACAGGAATGCTACGTATGAATTTCTGCTGCACAACAGGTGACAGGGAAAAGCCATTTTATAAGCTTTTGAAGTTGTTAAGGAAATTGACAGTCCTGAAAGACCACAGAAAGTGGAGTATGGCCTGTAAGATCATACTTTTATGCAAATATGAAAAAAAAACTATAAGATGTGCAGAAAAGCCTATTCTAGAGCAAGGGTCTTTTTTCAATCCAAAGGAGGGATTTATTCTCTTGTCCAGGTACTTAAAATACATTGCTTTATCATGTAGGGGACCCCTGCAGAATTTTGGGTCCCGGCCCAGAATTTAAGAAACTAGGATATACTGGAAACTATGTACAAGATACCCTGGGCCTTGTGGTGTTTGATCATTTACTTGTATGTATGGAATTGAATCAGGGTCATATTAAGAGTTTGGAGACTTAATCCACCACTGTGAAGTCAAAGGTGAATTTCCATAAGTGGACAATAAAGTTTCGGTTCTATTCTATTCTATTCTTGTATGTCAGGCCCCCCTTATGAATCCAGATTAACTAGGCGTAGGCTACTCCAATGTGTGGGAATATAAAAAAAAAACGTCTTGACATAATGTATCTCATCCTTAAACTGAAGGAGTTTCCTTTGTCAATAATGCTTTTGTTTACAGGTCAGATACAATAAAAAACAGTATAGACCCAAGTAAGTAGGCTAATAAGTAGTATGACAATTTCACTTCATGGTTTTTATTTGGTTATGGCGACCTTACCACGATATTCGAATAAGACCTTACCAAAATGGCCGACCGCTGAGGTTGTCTTCGTCGCTTTATGATGACGTTTTTACATATCTTGAACTGCGCCAATTCCGCGAAATACGAAGCGAAACGAGCAGGATTTGGTGCAGCTTATATATGACCGTGAACATTGTTTTTTATGTGTGCTGGACGTGAATTCACAGCGACGACATCCAATATTTCTTGTTCACGTCGACTCTCCTCGGTCAAGACGACGTGATGGAGTACGGGAAGGAGAGAGTTGTGGCGCTGGTGGACATGGACTGTTTTTACGTGCAGGTGGAGCAGAGGCTGAACCCGGCGCTGAAGAACACTCCCTGCGTGGTGGCCCAGTACAAGACGTGGAAGGGAGGCAGGTGAGTTTCTAACACAGAGACAATGTGTTCACTGTATGGTCAATGCAACTGATCTGTAACTGCTGTGGACCAGCAGCAGTGCAGTTGCCTGGGTCCAGACCTGTAACGAGTTGACAATTCTGTCTGATATCAGGCAAGCAGTGCAGTAACGGAAAAGGTAAAAATAGCCCAAATCTAAATAGCGCGCGCACTTCTCCCCCATCTCTCTCTCTCTCTCTCTCTCTCTCTCTCTCTCTCTCTCTCTCTCTCTCTCTCTCTCTCAACTCCAGCTCATCTCTCTCTCTCTCTCTCTCTCTCTCTCTCTCTCTCTCTCTCTCTCTCTCAACTCCAGCTCATCTCTCTCTCTCTCTCTCTCTCTCTCTCTCTCTCTCTCTCTCTCTCTCTCTCTCTCTCTCTCTCTCTCTCTCAGCTCCATCTCTCTCTCGCTCTCTCAAGTCCAGCTCATCTCTCTCTCTCTCTCAGCTCCATCTCTCTCTTTCTCTCTACTTACTGAAGTATGAATAATGTAAATGTCATGGGCAAAAAACTCAACATTAACAATGAGTGAGATGGAAGAAAAACAAGAGCTATAAAAGGAAAGTGAACGTGGTGATTGAGATAAATGACTAGAAAATGTAGGAACAGGAAGAACAGTTTTAAGTGTGTGTGTGTTAGATTATGTAGGTTACTTTATTACAACTCTCTTTCACTCACTCAATCACACACACACACACACACACAGATAAAAAGCTAACTCCAGATAGTGGCTGTTCAGCTGCATGGATCATTCAAATCAGTGTCTCTGTGTTGGCAACTCAGCCGCCTTCTTCTCCCACTTTTCTCCAAAAGTTTTGCCCACAGATGTTCACCTTCTCACTATCATTTGTAAAAACCCTGGTTCCCAGTCTAACATCATTCTCCATTAGTATAATAGCGGTGAGTTACGAGGCCAGGGCCCATGGTGTCACCAGGAACATGTGGGCCGACGATGCAAAGAAGCTGTGCCCGGATCTCCAGGTGGCACGAGTACGAGAGTCTCACGGCAAGGCGGACCTCACACTGTAAGTGCTAGTGATATACAGTACGTAACCTCTAGGGAAGGAATTGTATATTGTGATAATCATAGGGACGTTTTCGGGATGTTTGATATCAATATATATTGTGATATCTGCTCATATGTGAAATCACATGTTAAATAAACCAACTGATGTTCATTACACTGAATTGCATGGTAATGTCGATATCAAACCAAAACTATGCAAGGCAAGGCAAGTTTATTTATATAGCACATGTCATACACAACAGCAATTCAAAGTGCTTTACATAAATAAAATAAAAATAAAGACATAGATAAAAAGACAGTGCAAGAAACTCAAATGATACTCCCTAAAATATGGCAGATTTAATTTTGTTAGAAATTTGAGTTTGTTTTTGCTTTAGACAACAGAATTGGGTATCACAATATTACAATATCATAATTTCATCACAATATGAAATATGATAATATTGAATTATTGCCCAGCCCTACTCTGCAGCCATTCACACTTACTGTGTTTACGGCACAAAACACTTTCTTTCCTTAATAGGATGAATAATAAGGATGCTGTATTTTAAGCCATCCACTTCTTGGACCCTATTCAAAAAGTGCTCAGTTTTAGGCTAAATAACCAACCCACCTTATGTAGTTACAGGGAGGCGAGTGTGGAGGTGATTGAGGTGATGTCTCGCTTTGCTGTGATTGAGAGGGCCAGTATTGACGAGGCCTACATGGATCTGACGGCTGCGGTCCAGCAGCGGCTGAAGAACATGACTGACAAAGAGATAGAGCCTCACCTGCTGAAGACCACCTACATCCAGGGTTACCCACAGTGCTCTCCTGAGCAACAAGCAGAGTACACTGCCTTGGACAAAGGTAGGCTATAACCAAACCTAAAGCTCTTTACTGCTGTGAATATCAGCAGTGCAATGTGACAGTCGATGCTTGGTTCTGGTGTTCAGCCCTATATACTTAACTTTACTAAAGGCCTTCAGTAAAGTAAGGTCAATTTATAAGAAAGTTTATAGTACTTTATATACTAGCTTAGTTTAATGGTACAATGAATAATGTGCTGAGGAAATTGTTGACCTTCAAAAATATTGTCAGATGGCGTAATTGGATTTGAGTAGTTCAAAATCTCAGTTTGACCATTGTTAGCTGTAATTAGGCTATCCCAAAAAAATAATTTCATAGTTATTTCCATAATTTGTCTCAAAACTTTGATGACACTGACACTGGTGTTGACAAGCGGCAGTTTTTTGCTTCGTTTTTTTGCTTAATTTCTTCAATAAAACTGCAAGAAATCCCTTAGCACATTTCCCTAACAGCTTCATGTTTGTCCCCAGAGGAGCAGAGGTCCCGGGGCCTTCAGCAGTGGCTGGCATCCGAACCTGTCTCTCTGTCGGGGGGGCAAGCCTCTGCAGAACTGCAGCTAGCTGTGGGGGCGCTGATCGTGGAGGACATGAGAGCAGCTGTGGAGAAGCACACTGGCTTCCGCTGTTCAGCAGGGATATCCCACAATAAGGTAGGATAAACTCTAATTTCTGTACTCCTGAGATAAAAATAATTATGTTAGAATACTTTGAAAAGGCAACAATTATCTTTGTCTTGGTCATAGTTAACTGTCCACTGTTTTCAGGTTTTGGCCAAACTAGCCTGTGGTCTGAACAAGCCTAATCGACAAACTGTTGTGCCTTTGGACTCCGTGGCAGAACTTTTCAACACTCTGCCCATCAGCAAGATGTGAGTATAAAGTCCTACTCTGCTACAGAGAATTTCTTCCTCACAATTTACACCATCATTTCTGTTGTACAGGTGTAAAAACTAAGTTGGCTAACAATATGCTGTAAAGTAATTCTGGTATCGTTTGTTCCACCTGTGCAGTCGTAACCTGGGGGGTAAGCTGGGTGCCTCCATCTCAGAAACCCTGGGTGTAGAGAACATGGGAGAACTGACCTGCTTCTCCCAGGCCCAGCTGGGAGAGCACTTTGGAGAAAAAACAGGGTGAGACAGGCCAGATATTGATTTCAAAGTCAAAAGTGTCATAAGATGGCTGGGTCATGTAGAGTTTGCTTAGGTTTTGTATGTGTTGCGTCAGCCACTATCACAATGCTTATTTGAATTCAGGCTTTGATTACAAAGTCCTAACTTAAGAGTTTCTCCTATAGGGACAAGCCTGTTTGTTCAAAGCACACTAGAAATAAACTTGACTCGAAATTCTGATTAAATTCTGACCATTTTCTTTACCCTTGATTCCCGCCCACATTTACCATGGAATCTCACTGCCTTGCAGCCCGTGGCTGTATGACATGTGTCGGGGGATTGAGTTTGAAGCGGTAAAACCCAGACAGCTTCCTAAGTCCATCGGCTGCAGTAAAAACTTCCCTGGGAAGACATCGCTTGCTACAAAAGATCAGGTACTGGCCATCAGTCTTTCTCTTTCCCCTGTATTACACCAGAGCATCTCTGACTAAAAAGAAGCACTACCCAATCTTTCTCATTATGATTGATTAAACAGGATTTAACAGGTGAAGAAACATTGGAAGAATGTAATCTAGATGTGTAAGAAAGACAGTCATGAGTCACACCCTTGCAGTAACATGCAATCGTTACTTTCCATTGGTTTATTGTGAGTTGTGCCATTGGTTGATGTTGATAATTTGATGATTTCTGTGTAGGTACAGCACTGGCTTAATCAACTGGCCCTGGAGCTGGAGGAGAGACTGACCAAGGACAGAGAAACGGTGAGGAGAAGCCATGATCATACTATATTATTTGACTTTCAGCCCTCTCCTTTCCTTCTCTGACACAGATTATCTTTTTCATACACACATTCTCAGGAGTCAGTCCCTATTTTCTGTGCTTTTTCTCCTGCACTCAAGCCTGTCATTTCTCTCTGTCTTATAGAACGGTCGGGTGGCTAAGCAGTTGACAGTTGGTGTTCGTCAGCTGGGGGACAAGAGGCCGAGCAGTTTCTCTCGTTGTTGTGCTTTAGCGCGCTACGACGCAACCAAAATATCCAGTGACAGCTTTGCCATTATCAAGAGTCTCAACACAGCAGGAAACCACCAGGCAGCATGGTAATTAGACAATAATACAGTTAAATATTTACTGTCAATGGGTGAACAAATCCTGGGTGATCTCATACATTCTCTTTCTTGCACCATGTGTGTCTCTGTCCCCAGGAGTCCACCCCTCACCCTGCTTTACCTCTCGGCTAGCAAGTTCAGTGACGCGCCCTCAGCTGGGGGAATTGCTGGCTTCCTTTCCAGTGATGTCACATCCACCCAGAGTCTTTTGTCCACCACTCAATCCTCCACCCAGTCATCCTCTGGACTGAAAAATGACTCCACATCCAAACAACCTGGCACCATTCAGTCTTTCTTTCAAAAGGCAGCTGAGAAACAGAGGCAGAGGATTACAAAAGGAGAGGTAGCGGTGGAGGATGAAGATAGAGGCTCTGGAACAATTCTCCCATCTTCCTCTTCTCACCCTCTGCCATCCTCTGCAATTGAGAGTCAATTTGAGACAGCTACCGCCTGCCCTGTCTCTTCTTCCACCCTTTGTTCTCACTCTACTTCTGTGGCCAACGGCTCAGTCAGCCCCCACACTGGCATCTCCTCTTTCTTCCACAAGAAGAGTATTGAAAGAAGCTTACAACCTCCAGCCTCAACCTTGAGCAAGCCAGAAACAGGACGTACGTCTGGGCCTGTCAAAATAGGAAGCTTTGAAGACACTGTGGCACTTGCCTCATTTGGCGTTGCCTCAGGCCTTCAGACAAAACAACAGATTGTGGTAAAACAAAGGCCAAAGTCTCCATCTCACCAGTCGCTGTCTGAACAGTTGAGGGAAGAACTGGACATTCCTCCAGAGGAAAATCACCCCTGGAGGTCAGATTCTCCTCTCCCCTGCCCCAGTCTCCCCCCTGACCCCTCTGAGCAGCGTCCTAGCCTGGCCAGAGAAGACCTGGTCAGCTGTGAACGCTGTGGCCAGGAGGTGCTGGCCTGGGAAATGCCTGAGCACAATGACTATCACTTTGCCCTGGACCTTCAGAACTCATTTTCCTCTTCATCCGTGAGCACAACTGCCATCTCTCTCTCTTCCTCCAACACCTCCTCTTCATCCGTTGTTCCTCTGCCCCCTGTCAGAATAGGAGGAGCAGGCACAGCCCAGCCGTCCCGGGGGAAGACAAAGTCCAGGGGCCAGTCAGGACCCCAGCCGAAACGGCCTCGCTCCCAGGGCGGAAGCATAGGCACGCTGGATTCTTTCTTCAAGAAGAACTGAGGACTTTCTGTACAACTGCACATTTTTAAAGGAAATAAAGCACTGTATTATTTTGTGATACTGCAAATGTATCACAATTATGTATGAAGAGCATGTGATTTTTTTTATTATCTTGTTAAAATTGCTGGAACAAAGGAAAGCCATAATGTAACAGGATTCTCGCTTGGACCTGCTTTAAATTTTATCTATGTTATTGTGCTATATTTTATAAAATTGTTAGGATTAAACAGCTTCATGCATTTTCTTGTTTCTTAAAAAGAAAAGGATCACTGTAAGCGTTTTAAATAAATTATATAAAATGGTTACTTTTGACATTTTGAGGTATACAAGTAGTGTTATCTCTGACGTGCCACTAGATGTCACTATTTTATGTCAGATGTAGTCCAAATTAGAACTTGTGCTGTATCAGCCCTGCTGCTTCTACATTCAAGGAAATTGGCTTTGATGATACATTGGCCACTTGTATGTATGCTCAACATGTGTGTAAATTTTGCTTTGTGATCAGCCACTCAGAGATGCAGACAAATACATCATTTCTATAAGACTGGCGAGTATACATTTGTCAAATGCAAATGGTCTTGGCATTTACTTGGCAATCAAAAATACACTATCGCAATTATGGTGAAATGTGCTTCTGTTTGTTTATGTGCATGTTAGTCAGAAAAGCACTAAGAAGAGGCCATAGCTAATCTGACCGACACAGAGCACCAGCCCTACTGGTGGTGATAAGGTTTGGACACTTTAGAAACCAGGGCTACTGCCTCTTTCACTTGGTGGATGTATTACTAAATTTCCCATAATATGAATATGAAAAGTTTTAAATTCTATCACAAAGGCTAATTACAACACCAGGCCTCACACTGTCATTGTAACTATATAGCAAGGTGTTGCAGGTGAAGGGAGATGTTTATTCACACCAGAATTACACAAGTTTTGACTACAAAGGCATTATAAGCCTGATGCATATATAGCTTCATGACTAATAGATGGCCACAGAACATGCTTGCCTATAGCAAGAGAGCAATTGCACCATTTAGGGGTGAGTCACATACTTTACATTGTTTCTACATTGTTGTTTCTAGTGTGTTGTAATGCACGAGTGTTTTTGTACAGCTGAATGAGTGAAGCTGTTTCTTGTGTCTTGCATCAGCCAGGAAGCAGATTAGGAGGATCTGTAGCCTAGCAGGATAATAAAATAGAAGGGGAAGCCTTGTACAGCTCAGTTTATTGTACTGAGTCATGCTTTGTGCCATGGGAACCAATAGACAAACAGTCAGTGGCTGATGACACAGTTACAGCAAAAAAAGAAATCAAATTTAGTCAAAGTGACATCAAAATTAAACAATCAATTGCAACAGCCAAGGTAGATAATAAACTTTTATTTATGTACACCATGATATACAAACTGGATCTGTACATAAATATATATCGTACTTCACCCAAACAATGATCCAAATATTACACTTTCAGTTAAAAGGAAAAACAGTCCTTGCATTTGTGGTTGCAAAAAAGTGAAAGTGTTGGTGTCGTTAAAAGGACTAAAACAGTCTGAAAAATGTGTTTGAAAGAATTTGTAAAATTTTAAACCACTACAAATCTATAAAATAAAAGACTCCTCAGATGCATCAAATCAAATTTAAACATCTGATATGCTCTTTTTTTTCCATAAAGATTATAAAATATTTTGGTTGAAATACATTCTTTTTTCCCCCCCTCTTTGAGTGCACACAAACCGTGCATAACGATAACATAGGTGCAACAAAATGCACATTTCAGTTGTCCCCTCTATCATAGATGTCAGTGAGACACCAATCTCTCTGCATCAATCAACATGCAATAATATAAGACATTGATAAGGCTAACAACAGCCTTGAACAAAGTGTAGCAATTAACATTTTTTTCCCTAAGTCATCTTCTAGATATCAAAAGCTATATCAAGGAGTAGCACCAACTTAAGTAGATTTTCTTTACTAAGTTGTAAAACTTCGGGGTGTGATGGAAGGTTACTCGAATGGTAGTTCCATTAGGCACTGTGTTAAACCCCTTCATAGTTAGTGACATCAGTAACTTAAGTGACGAGACGACATAAAGTACCTCACACACGATTGCTTTAAACAGGGCAGTTTTAACATCGCTGCACCGAGAGGCAGCTTCACATACATAATGCATAATCAAACACATCTCTTTGGGAGAAACATCCTTGTCTTTTTTCCTCAAAACTCCCCAAGTCTACAACAGAAACCTCCTCTGGAGTAGTTCTGCGAGAGTGGAATGCTGTCTAATAGAAGATCTACACTGACCTGAGTAACTAAAGCACTTTAAAGACAGGCAGTAAGACTATTAACTGTCTCACTGCACCATCCTGAGGCATTACTTGTGATCATAAACATAATTCTCCAAAAAAAAAATGAATGCCAAGGTGAATGCTGATGTGAGTTATCTTGGCAGGTTGACACAAAAAAACAGGGTCAAGTTTTAAATGTGCATACCTTACGCTGCTCTCCTTCACCTTCATAAAGTGCCCTTGTCAGCAATATAGCGTTGAGCAAGATGACCTTGGTCACGTTGCTTCTTAAAAGACTGACAAGCTGTGATAACCATAAATGTTTCCCCATTCTTTCTGTCATCATCTCACATGATGAAATAGCAGAGTTTAAAAAAACAAAAATATGCTTCAGGAGTATTCAAACACAAACAATGATAATCTGATTCTAATATAAAGGCTTGTCCTTTTCAGTCAGGCACTATGCTGGTAACAGACAAAGATGCTGTGGGGTGATGAGAATGACAATGATGATGGAGGTTATACCATGATGTCCAAACATCTCACATACTTGTAACTGCTGAGTTTGTAAACAATTGCCTGCCAAACGTATATCAACACTATATTTCAGTGCGAGCGGCTCTGTGCGTGCACCTTTTCCAAGTGTGTTTTAGGAGTGCAAGTGTGTGTAAACTGTGTAAGCAGCACTTCGCCGTGGGTGTGAGTCAGCAGTATGCTTCTTGATGACTGCTTTTATAGACTTGTTGCCATTCATTGATCTCTGTGTGCGTTGTAATAGTGTTCTTGACACTATTTCACTTTGGTAGATGTGCTAAGTGACCAAGTTCAAGAGGTGGCTGAGGGGTTTCCTCTTATCAGTGTCATGAAAAGCAACAACCTAAAAAGCTCAGCACCAGAAAGCAGACTAAAATGCCAGCAGTTCTTTAAAAGGCTCAAGAGAGAGAATGACAGGAGCTTGGTGACAACAAGGCTTTGGAAAAGCTATACGATGAGAAAAAATGTGAGAAAACAAAAACGAAAACCTGTGAAAGGGATTTTCTGTGCAGAGATCAGGACAGAGTGGCCTTTGGAGAAAGCAGGATGTTGTTTATGACGAGGAGAAAGACTTCCCTAAAGAAGCTGGTTTTGAAAGGGACGGTGTGTTCTGTTGTGGTTCTCCTGGACCCCAAACCTTTTCTGGGCTCTAGGCCTCCTCATCCTCGCTGTGGGATGGCTGGTACTGGGCGACAGGCTGCAACTTGGTGACATGACCGATGCCTTTGGTCACGCCCTCTCTGAAGAGCAGCTTGGCCCCCACCTTCAGGTATTCTGGGTGCTTGATGAACTTGAAGCGAACCACCGCCTTCTCTCCTGTTCTCAGCTCCTCCTGTGGTAAAAAGACAGATGGATGTGTGAATAGGAAGAAAACAGAAGGCATGAAGAATAGGATAATTTGCAAGAGAACCAGAGACACCGATCTGCAAGTGAATGGAAATCCAACCTGCTCTCAATCACTCATGGAAGGTTGGACAGCATTTGCATTGGGTTTGCATTAAGAACTTAGAAGAAGTAGAGGACAACTTCCCCAGACAGGAATGATTGTGGGCCGGTGGAGGAACTAACCTTGCCGTGCACAGCCACCACGGTGGCGGTCTGTCTCACGTTGCCAACATGCACAGTAACCTGGAAGCCCTTGTGGAAGGTCTTGGCATGGAACAGCAGCACAATCTCAGCCTCAAACAGCCAGCAGATGGTAGGGTCCATCTCTGGGCTCACCATCACCATGCCCTGCAAGAGGAAAACACATTGACATTGTACGCATATACTTTAAGGTTCAGTATGTAACATGCTGAAATCTAGTTTGGTTATAAGCATTTATCAATACACAGGGAGTGATGTTGCTATCCCTTGTGCCATAATCCAGGGTGAGCATTCATACAGAGGCCCAATTCAGGGTTTAACAGAATGATATATTACCATGCAAATAAGTACCATAGCAAACATATGTAAATCTACAAGACCATAAGACAGGCAGAAACATTCACTAGCTACCTACTCTCACTCACGCTTTCAGAGTGAGTGTGGGCAAGTAATGACCTATTCCACATAAAATTTGATACTTTGACACTCAATTGCAAAAGTTTGTTTCATTGTAGTCGTTTAGATGAACCCATTAAATAATTGTCAGGTTAACCATTTTGGCATCATCTTGTGGTCATTGCAGCACTGTGATGTCTTTTTCCTTGGATTTTCTGTTAATGAAAAGTTCATCTGTAGGTATCGGTCTTTTCTGTGTCCGTTCAGCCATGGTGGCTATCGCTGGTCATGCTAACTACTATCCAGTTATTTATTTCAAACAAACTGCTATTACTGCTGCAAAACACAACACTTCCTGTGTGGCAGAGGATTTTTCCCAGGAAAGACCAACCCGACTCCGGGAGTTCAGAACAGCAAATGTGTAAGATTTCATGAACTGGGTATAGGTTGAATCACTGTTGTGTTATGTGAATCCGTGATAGAGAGTTACAACTTATTTATTTGACATTTATTTATGTGAAAATGTTGCAGATTACTTCTTTAAGCCCTAAAACACACACTCTTGCTGAAGTTTTATTGAGACAGGGGAACACTGTGTGAGTGAAAACAAACACAACATCAAGTGTCTGACCTTGCGTAGTAGTGACCGGTCGAAGTCTCCCAGTGCGAGTGTGGCAGCCTGACCGGCCCTGAGCACCCTGCACGCCGAGCGGTTCCTCTGGATGCTGCCGACGGTCAGCTTGTGGAACTGGCCCGAGTCCGTAGGCCCTACCACCAGCTGCTCTCCCTCACGGCAAATACCGCTGTACAGCCAGAGAGAATATGAGGTTACAGCCTGTATTACCCCAAACAATGCAAGTTGGATGAAAGAGCAAGAGATAAGCACTTAAGCACCACACTGACCTGTATAGAGTACCTCCTACCACGGTCCCCACCTCGGGCACTGTGTAGATCTCATCCACCTGTAAAAGGATGTACACTGCTATCAATCACGTTGTCAAAAGCCTGTACCCCTGGGTGCCAGCTGACTGCTTGCGTGCGTACATGTACAGTACTTGTGTCTTAAGACCTACCTGAAACTCGGTCAGCTGCTGCATAAGCTCCTCCTGCTCTTTGCTGTTGCTGAGGGGAGGGATGATGTTGAAGAAGACCTTGAGCAAGTCCAGGCTCTCTCCAGACACACTGGACAAGGTGAAGATAGGTGTGATGCTGCCAAGGAGAACGCAGTCATGTGAGCAAGATATACAGACATATCACTGTCACCACGCAAAAACACCACTTCAGTTTTGTTATTACATATTAAAGGTGTTCCAAATTACAGAGAGAACACATACGCCAATATGTAACTATAAAATGTTAACATGGATAGTGGGTTGATATACTTGTAAAGGTTGCTGTGATACATGACTACAAAGCAGCATGTGTTTCATACTTGGGCGACTGGGCAAACTGCTGTGCTGCCGTGACGGCGTCGTCTGTGCTGCCCACGACCAGAGGCACCTTGTTGCAGCCCGGCTGCTTCAGGACGCGCTCCAGCTGCCGCACCGTGCGCTCCACCGTGGCCCGCGTGCACAGGTCCACCTTACTGACCACGATGAAGATGGGCACCTTCAGGGCCATGGCGAGCCCCAAGTGCTCCCGTGTCGTACCAGCTGGAACAGAATAAGGAATGAGAAGGGATGGGGATTAAGTTAGGCGGAGTAGGAGATAGGTGACAATGTCCATTTCATTACATGGAATCAACCTTGCCCACACCGCCTCACACCCCCAAACATACTCTCACATGGACGCACTCACAAACAATGTTCATTTCAGGCATTTAGCATGACACTCCTATCCAGAATGATGTACAACAAAAAAGCAGGTAGGGATTCAGTAGCTTAAAGACACTTCAGTTCAGGGACATTCTCTCTAGGCACTAGGTCACCCTGCTGCATTGTCTTGTAATCCGTCTGCACCAATTAATTGGGTCAAATTCCTTATGCACCCATTGCACTTGGCAAATTAAAGTGGTTCTGACTGATTGCATTTTATAGGATCAATAACATATTAAATACATCATTGGGTATGGAGAGATAACTCTGTTGTACTGACTGAGGACTAACACAATGGCTCTACACTCACTGAATATCAAACACCCTTGTTGAGGGTATAAAGAAGTTTATATCCATGCAGTACAGAAAAGGGTTTTAGTGGCAGAAGATAACATTGCTTATCTAGACGGTGAAACTCAATGGAGTCTGAGGGTCAGGAGACCATGTACACAAACTGATAAGACCAGGTAAAATGATCCATGACGTATGATTGTTACGTCATCAGAGTACATAGGCTAGCAGTGTGGGAACAAATTCAGCAAATATCCAAACCATCCAAGTATGTCACTAATGCCTAGCTTGTGCATAATGCCCAGTGGCTTCTCACAGGGAACGCAGAGGCCACAGCAGCAGTGTCCTCAAAGGTGCAGGCTTGCAAGGTGGGTCATGTTGCCTTGTAAACAAAGTTGGCGGCACGTGAGGGAAACAGATAGGTAGGTTATGTCTCGGTCCGGAAATAGGCCTCAAGTAGGCCTAGATCACTAAAGAGTTCAAGGACACTGACCCATAACACTCATTTACAGGCTGACAGAGACCCAAAATACATTCACCTCCCATCAGCTGAGCAGCAGATTGTTTTGCCAGCTGGGAGACATGAACATAGGCGGAGACCTTTCACTCAGGTCAGTCGGTGTGTGTGTTGTGTTACGTGCGTTCCAGGTAGAGGTCTATGGGAAATATCCTCATCCTATCTAATGTCAACGATGACTCGATTGGAGATGCCATAAATGTTGTTATAGCATCATAGAATGATACAAGATGGTTACCCGCCATTTGGCTTTTTGGCTCGTCACAGATACAGCCCCAGACTTGGCCTATGCATTACACAGATCAATTTCTCTGTTTCATAATTAAAGCTGTAGCTCTTGGGTTGCAGGCACCGTGTCTCCTGAAGGATGCTCCTCATTCTTGACCCATTTTCCCTCAGCATGTCCTATTTTAGAACACACGCCCACAAACACAAAAGCACATGCAGTACTAGTATAGTATAGTATATTCAAGCCAAAATAAAAAACAACAACAAAAAATTAAATATGCTGTAGACTGTATATGGGTATGAGACTAGACTTTATACTCTGATTTCTAGTTTGGGAGAGAACTGTTCATGTTGACAAATTGTCCTTGAAAATGAGTGGTATTCCCCTTTGAAGCCTTTTTAAGTGTTTCCTCTGCAGTTTTTTGTAGGGAATCAGTTTTGTTTTGATTCCACATCTGTGCCCATTCTGATCCCCTCCAGCCTAGACTGCTAAAAAAAATGCATTTCCTTGAATACTTATCATGATAAAAACATGAATTCTAAACACTAGGACTATTTATTTTTCCTTTAGAGAAATGATTTTAATTTTTAATTTCTCCAGCGGTGGTGGTAATTTTCCTGCTGTGGTGGCATATCACTGCTGGAGGAATATAAAGAAAACGCTGCCTATTTACTCTGAGGCATTGACAGTTTCTTTCATCATTACCTACTGACTCTAATTTCTTTAGTGATAAGCTGTACCAGACGATACTGGCTTACTTCCCCTTCTGGTCGTGTATTTATTTTATTATGTGGTGAAATGTTCCTGAAAGTGAAAGTGAAGTTATGTAGTGGATATATAAGGTAGAGCTACACCTGCTACAACAGATGCTGTGTTCACGGATTAGCATAACTTAAACCACAGAGGGGGAACTGATCAGTCAAATCATCTGCTGTAGTGTTTGGTTGGAATGAAAGCCTGCATACTCATGACTCTCTTTGAAGCTTGGTTGAGAACCACTGAGGTAGAGGACAATAACGTTCTGCCCGTTTTTCTTTTCCTGTTGTTATTTTTATACTGCTTTTAGCTGTGAAGAAAAATCCCCCTTGGTGAAACGTCTACCAACATTTTGTACATAAAAACTCAGCAGTGTGTGGAATAGTGTACAGAGTGAGGTTTAGTGAACTAAACATGGGCAGGTTTCTTGTCCTATCAACTCTTCCAAAATGCAGGACTGCTCTTTTCAGGCTGAGTAAAGTCCATGATATAAAATGTAAGAATGGAGGTGTGGGTTTGAGTGCCATTTTTTACCTTAGCAACCTTTTGCAAAATCAATGAAACCATATAGGCAACTGACCTCATCAAACCTGAAAACTGTCAGCAATACATTGACAGCAGCTGAATATAGTTAACCCAAATAACTAAAAAGGCCAGAGGTCTGTGAGTTGGAGTGCTAACTAAAGAGTGTTGTCTCCAAGGCTCAGGTTTAGACTACATGCCCCCTCCACACTTCCTAAAAGAAGAAAAAAACTTCAGAGTGCTTGCCCTTGCTATCTCATTCATGGCTAATGCTTCAAAAGACACAGCAAAAACAGAGATTCCTTTATATACACAGAGGAGGATCACAAGCTACTACACAGAGGGTTTTTATCTGGGCCTGCTTGCTGCGCCTGACACCCCCCCCCCCCCCCCCCCTCCTCCCAGTCATCTGGCAGAGTTATTTTCACAGCACAGATAAGTCAGGATGGCCGAGCGGTCTAAGGCGCTGCGTTCAGGTCGCAGTCTCCCCTGGAGGCGTGGGTTCGAATCCCACTTCTGACAGAAACCTTTTTGCCAATTCCTAGCAACCGACCAGTAAACGAAAGCAAAGAAATCTGTCTAGCCTGTCCCACCAGTTTTTGCAGCTCATATTTCAACTGTGTCCAAGGAGTCTTACATGGGCTCCTGCTCTCACACTCAAGTCTGGGTTGGTGAAAGCCATATTGCACTAATACAGCACCTACTAATCAAAGGAACTGCAAAAAGTCATATCAATAAGCAGAAGGCAAAACCCTGTAAGAATGTGGTCAAAATTTCTGTGCTGTCTACTTTCTGCAAAGTCAGCAGCATCGACTTACTCAGTCTTAGCTCACTGACCCAGCTGCAGGTCTCAGGTTCACCAAATCCCCATGGGACCAAACACAGAGCTACTGGTGGGTCAGGGTCAGAGATGAATGGAAGGTATTTGAGATATTCTGGGACTAGTAGTGGCGGGCAGAGAGGAGGGGGAGGGGTAGGGCAGTTATGGTAGGGAGGGTGGTCTGTTACATAAACTCAGATATCAGATGTCTGTAAAGCGCTAAGCCACAGTTGCTTACGTCCACTGCAGGGTGGAGGTGTGGTGTACACAAACATAGGTAACAGTGTCAGACTGCCCCGGCAAGTGTGCTGTGCTATTCCGTCTTTTACCAGCCTGTGTCCCAGTGACAGACTCACCTTCAACCGGGCTTATCTGTTGAATAGTCGAGTGACCAGATAAAGTGCACACAGAGATAAAAATACTTTCTGGCTGACTTAAAGGGGAATGCCATCCATTTTCAAGAGTAAAATATGTCTTTCTCTACCCTACGGAGAATACTGTGATCACAGACAGAAAATTCCAATCAGTTCTAGAGAAAGAATTGGCAGGCTCAGCTGGGTCAGGTCACATTATCAGCAAATTGTCTCTAGAACTGATTAAAATTGTTTTCCTACGATCGCAGTATTCCCCAAAGGATACAGAAAAGACATATTTTACTACTGAAAATGGGCGGCATTCCTCTTTAAGATGGTACCGTTTATTTATCCTGCGAAATACAGATAGAGCTCTTACAAAATTATAAGAGGTGTTAGAAAAATCCTCACCAATGCCAGTATTTGCGCTGACGACCAGCATAGCGAAATCAGGGCAGTAGCTGGTAAGGCCAAAGATAGTGGTCTTCAGGTACTTGTGGTGGCCCGCCAGATCAATGAATGTGATCATTTTAGAGGCACTCTCACAAATCTCCTCTGCCGTCCGAGACTCGCTGTAATTCACAACCTGGGGAAAGATAAATAAACATTGATGTCTGATGTTGCAAAGTGGGCTAAGGGACAATTGTTATTAATTTGGAAGTCTAGGTCTAGACATTAAAATGAATTGCAGATGCAGCGGTGTGATGGATAATACATTGTTACATTAATATTACATTGAATGAGACTCATTCTCTCCTCTTCAAATCTATCACTAGAACCGTTTTCTTGCCTGATCTGATTGAAGACCCTAGTAAGTCAATCCAGTAATTACCATCACATAATACATTTAACTTGTTGTGCTGCCATTTATGACAAATGATGGAAGTGTATACATCTAGGGCACACACTATTTGTTCTCTGGTGCTCTATCTTTTCTCACCTCTCCTTTACTGTTGAAGCCGAGGATCTCAAAGCTTATGCTTGAGGTGCGTCCAGTCTGGATCTCATGGAGATGTCTGAAGAGGTTGAGCCTCGCTCGCCCCCGTCCATTGTCCAGCTCGCCCTGCGTCAAAACACCCAGCAGAGTGGATTTGCCCGAGTCCACGTTACCCAGTACGGCAACCCGCAGGTCCAAGAACTGAGGGGAAATACACATAGACAAAAGGGGTTACAACAGTTAGACAGTTTTAAAAATGAATGAATCAGCAACAAAACAATAGCCACAGCCTAAAAGCAACATTGCGCCACAGTGGCTCTACTTACCTGCTGGTCGTCTGGCACCTTGCGAATGAGGACCTCAGCGATCTTACGAGGGACGTCAGAGTCGTACTCCACCTCTCGCTCTCTGAGAACAGTGATGTCAGCTCCAACTCTGAGAGAATGGTTAATAAATAGACCAGTCAAAATCATGTAGCATCTATTCCTGTATTCATATGACCAATAAAAAAAAAACAATAAGTATGGTATTTGATTTGTGTAATCACAAAATTATTGCCTATCACTCAGAGCAGACCTATGCAGATTTGGAATTGACCCAAATAGTTTTTTCATGGCAAAATATTGTTCAATACCAAACAAAGGAAGCATTAACATGGCTGAATGTCAGACAGTGATGATACTTTCTGGCCTTACTTCTCTGCCATCCTATGGAGGGTCTTCAGCGATGCCCTCATGTCTTCCTCAGACAGTCCCACCAGCATGCCATTGTCCTCAACACCAATCTGATAGACAGCTTCGCCTCGGCCCTCCTGCAGCCGCCATTTCATTTGTGTAGCCAGGTGCTCAAAGCGGTATTGCGTGGGATTCACCAGCTTCAACTAGGCAGGGGGGGAAAGACCTCAGAAATCAGTGCTGCACTTTAACCTAGTCTGTGGGTAGCCATCCATTTGAATGGGGTTTAGTCAGTGAATAACATCATAATATATTAACTTAATAATAGTATTAAGGAGTACTGTAGGCCAGAAAGACGAGCCTCTTGTTTACATGGTGGGGAAAGCAGCTGTCCATATCATCCTAAAAATGCTCTTGCTAATCCACTGTGGTGTTGGTTTTCCAGGGTGGATCACTTGCAACGTGCAATTTACATACTGCTGCTGACAGCTAATTGTAATGATGATTGACCTACACCTCTGAATTAAATAGTACCATTAGCAAAGTAGCTTCAACAGACTAACAAATGACAATGTCTGAGTTTACAATGAGATAAGAGAGCAGTTGTGTATAATATAGCATTGGAAAAAACAGGTGTTGAATAGGAAAAAAAAAATTATCTTTGAATTTGAAAGATAGATATACAGAGATAATTTCACAAAATTATTTTTTGGCATTTTTGTAGCAATCCCACCCACCATTAAACCCCGCCCCCCTCAATCCCACATATCAGGCACCCTAAAAAATATAAGTAAAAAAAACAAAAGGTTCAATGTAAGTGGATTGAATTTTTTTTTAACTGATGTGGATCTCACACACCTACTGTAACAGCACTTTTGCTTACCTTGTACTCTATATTGCCCTCTTCAGCCTGACAGGGAGAGAGAGGGAGAGAGAGAGGGAGAGAGAGAGAGAACAAGAACAACAGCTGTCAGACTGTAGAGAAGTGAGACAATAGGCCATTGATTTGTTAAAAGACACAAAGAAAAGCAATCTGACCGAATGAGCGGTCAGTGCACTAGTGTGTGAATAGTTACTGAGAGCTGTTCAAAACGACCAATAGCGTAGCTAGTCTTTATGTATGGTTATTTACCAGACAAAGGACATTAATGTGGAAGTGTAAAAGTCAATATTCTCAAATGGGGAAAAGTCTCCCATTCATACCAACAACTATGATCATTACTACAGTACACTATTTAGGGCAGTGGGTCTGCTTACATGCTGTTACAGATCAGCTGAGACAACAAATGGAGCCATGCATGTTCAGACATGTCCCAGGGGCAAGAGTTACCAGAGTTAGCTGCAATATCCTTTACTGTTACTAGAGTTAATGCTAACCCTAAACAATCTGTAATCCATACACAACAATGTAGCTGATTTGACCTAAATCTTAAATTGAGCTTTAGGTCTCTAGCTCAACTCAAATTTCTGAGGGAAAATACTAGTTAATCACTGAGTAACTTTCAATATATAATACTGCACATGTGCCATTAATTACTGTGTAGTTAAGCAATCTACAGCCCTGTAGTTCAGTGTACTTCACGGACATTGTAATAGTATCGTTAGCTAGCTATGAGTAGACCAAGCGCACTCCCTCCCCCTGACGATATTTACAAACACAGCTGTTCCTCCTCTACTAGCCGACTTCGTCAACAAATGACGATAGCAAGCGGCAATATTGCACTTGTTGATTTGAATTTGCTTCTGTATTAAAATAAACACACATTAGCTCACAGCTATGATTGTAACTACAGAGGCTAAATAGCTAACGTTAGCTGAGTAAGAAAATCTCATTCATTTCATTCTACTACCGACTACGTGTCACTGGATGCAAATTAACTTCGAGGACATTTGTTAAGGTTAGAGTAATGCTGAGGACCGGACAGGAAATGCAACAGATAATGCTAGATTACTACACGACCCATGCATCCCAACACACACACACACATTTCGTTAACAGTCTGAATAATAAATAATGCTAGCTTGAGCAAGCTTCCCCGGGCTAGCGGCAGCTATGATGGTTATTTCAACCTTACCTCTGGAGGTAGATATGGGGGGTTATTGCTTGGTTTGAAGTTTCGAGACGATCGACCCTTTGCTTTTTTGTAATTCTTTGCACAAGCTTTTTTAGGAACTATCCCAAAGCCATTTCCCGGGTTAGATCCAACTCCTTGAGATCCAGAACAATGTCCAGTTCCTGAACCAAAAAGCTCTGATACCCGCGTATCCATCAGCTACTTTAGGACCTCGCTTACCACTACCTGGATAAATATGACGTTAAAATATTAAATTATAACATGCAGGCTTTTATGTTTAAATGCAATTCGCCTGCTGGTGGTAGCTTTACAGTTCCTAAAACAAAACAAAGCAACAACCCCCCTCTTCCAACCGGACAATAACAACACCGTCCGAGGCTCGTTTTGAGTTTACAGTGAATTTACGTCAGAACCCTAAATGTCAACGGGTGTGCGTGATTTGAGCATCAAGACCGCCCGGGTGAACGGTGCTTTTGCTCATCTGACTAACAGCAGATGGCCTGTAGTCGGAAACTCCGCCCATCTAGCCATCCAGTGTCCGAGAGCATACACATACAATGTTTTGCGATCTTTTGCATCAGACGAATAAGGAAATAATTGCATTGGTTTACACCTCCTCGGTTTACACTGCCAGAGACTGTAGAAACAACTTGTTTACAACAACAGTGATGCCACCAACACCGAAGAGACCTTTAGACCTGAGGCCTTTAGACCTAAGGCACATTAAATTATAGAACTGCAGTAACTTGTATTTTGCTCATTGATTTGTTGTGTTAGCCTTTAATTGGGAATACCACTTCATTTATGAATTCATATATTCAGTGATGTACTGGTAAACAAAAAAAATTGCTAAATGGTGATATCCATAATCTGTATCACAAGGCCAACAACCACAAATACAAACAAAAATCAACTATATTAATTAAAGTATTGATTCATGACTTCTCCCCAAAAGACAATATATTCATACAACGTAGAGTCTGATATGCTTCTTACTGCTTTCAGTTCAGTATGCTTTCAGTTTCTGTTATAGGGATTTCTGGCAGCCCAAAAAGGTGGGTAAACTATGCCACAACAAAATAAACAAGGTTGGTAATAAACAAGGATTAGGTGGGTGTACTTTCTACTAATATTACATCTCTACATACATTATTAGATATCATATCATATTGCTAGGAATAAGCAGGTATGGAAAAATGGATAGATGGATGGATGGATGTAAACAATAATGCCATCTGGTGTTCGCTTGAAAATATGACATGTCTTATTTATACACTAGCCCACTGGTTCTCAAACTATGGTACGATTTCTAGTGCTACCCCATTGTACAGCGTGGCTGTGGCTGACAAAAGTCAACAATAAATAACATTGTTATTAGGAATACATTTGCCTCCTACGTGAACTGTGCGTAGCTGAATAAGGTAGGCCTACGCTACTGTATTTTAACGTCGGTCATAATGGTGGTACTTGGAGAGCCAAATATTTTCTGAGCTAGTACATGGTGTAAAAAGTTTGAGAACCACTGCACTAGCCCAAACTGGGATCCATGGACTCCTCAGGGGTCGTTGAGAGGGTGCCAAGGGGTCCCCAGCAAAATGAGGATTAGTTTAATCTCACTTATACTTCACTGGAAATTACCACTAGGAAAGAATGACTAAGAACAACAATTTTGATCAGAGTTTTCTTCCTCCTCACTGTTATCTCCCCAGCTGAAGTATAGACAGACAACAAAAATCTTCTCATAAAAAAGTTTGGGAATCCCTGCATTAGACTACAGATATATACACATATATTGCAAATGCCATTGCCTGTTGCAAACTGATGAATGTTGCATGTTTCATAAAAATGAAGCAGTCCAGGCCCAAACTTGAGTTAAGACTTTACTGATACAGCTTGTCATCAGTGCATAAAAGATCTGTTGAAGGAAATACATGCTGTATTTCAAGGTGTGAACTTCAGCTGCTATTTTGCTTAACAAAGCTCAAGTCATCCAGTTAACATAATAATCCATGACTGATTCCCACGGCAAAGAGACTGAGAGTTGAGAAAATGCAGCCAACTCCCCTCGGGAAATGAATAGTTTCAGAATGTGGCATTGCTGAAACTCTACACCGATTGGACGGAGAGCCTGTGATGTAGGGGCTCTGCCCATTCTGTCCTGGCTGAGAGAAGTGTGTGGGGATTTTTACAGCCTCACACATACTTGCACATTTACACGCACAAAACATTCTGAATCTTTCTGTTCTTTTGGCCAGAATGAATTGTCCACCGGTGATTCTGCTCTGTGTGGGACTACTGTACCAGACCTCGAGTGCTGTCCTCATGGATAAACTATCAGACAACAAGTTCTGTGCAGATGCAGAGTGCTCATGTAAGTCAGAAGACCATCAAGGAGACGTATGATGCCGTGTGTGCAGTTTATGCAGTCCTGAGAACTATTGTGGATGAAGATCATATTGAGAAATGGAATTGGTAAATGTATCTGTATATTTCCCTTGGCTCTATTTTTTTCTGTGCTAGATGCTCTCTCCATGGCCGTGGCTTTAGATGACTTCACGGCTCCTGATTGCAGATTCATCAACATCAAGAAGGGGCAGATGGTCTATGTGTATTCTAAACTCATACCAGAGGAGGGCGCTGGAGTCTTCTGGTCGGGAAGTGTATGTGCTTACTCCTTTCAACTTGCCCAAGTTATTTGGAAGTTACCAATGCATGCTCAAGATCAGATGAGGAATTGGAATTGGAAAAACCTACAGGAAACAGTTGGAATTGAATTGGACTGTCAGGAAGCTGAACTCAGTGAAATTCTGTGAAATGCTATGTTTATTCTTACCACATATCTGAGATTACACATAGTGTTATATATTATCAATACTGACTATTATAAAAGTTAAAGGTACCTTTCAGGTGGTATTTGATGCATAACATGTAATGGTAATACATACAGTATGATTCACTAAATGTATTTGATTTGTTTAACTGTCCTTTATTCGACTCATAATGTTTGATTTATAATGTTTAGCAAGTCAAGACAGCCTCTCCTAGAAATGGAATTTCATGGAAATTAATGGAATTCAATTCTGTTTCCTTTCATTCCAAATTCAATTCCAATGCTGTTTCCTTGGAGGTGGGTGCAATTCCAATTCTAAATCCAAATCCAATTCCAATTCCAATTCCAGGAATTAAATTGGAATTTCCCATGCATTCTCAATTCAATTCATGAATGGCCCCGACCCTGCATGGCACAGAGGGATGTGCAGCAGCTGTACCAAACCAATATGAGCTTACTGGCCTTTCTGACATTTGGTTAAATCTTTTATGTAACTGTATCTGGAATGAGCAAGTATTTGATTTGTGCAGAATGTTTCATTGGCATTCATGAGCATGTTAAATACAGAGGGCATACATAATCCAGTCTATGTTAATGTATGAGAAAGTCAATGTTTTTTTCACTGGCAGGTTTATAGTGAGCGTTATGTGGACCAGATGGGCATCATCGGATACTTCCCTGCGATCATGGTGAAGGAGACTCACAAGTTCAAAGAAGACACGGTTACCATTCCCACAACTGTGAGTATATACACAGCGTCACAAACAACTGTCAAAGAGATACATATTTGCCTTTAATAATTTTCATTGTCTAGTTACTTTCTGTAGTAATAGGTGGTGACCAATGTTTTATTTTATTATATTTCACTTTTGTTATTGTTTTGCCTTTCTTGCAGGACATGGACTTCTACTGTGTTTAAGACATGACATCGACTGAAGCCTTTCCTTCTCAAGTCTTCGCCTGTCTAGTTATTCAGCGATTATGTTGCAGTACCTATAGGCTATCATAAAGGAGAGTAGAGAGTTAGTAGAGAGTTATTCTCCTTTTTCAAGTTTGTTCTTTGTACTTTGGCAGACATTTTGCTCAATAAAGCCCTTTCCTCATGTCAACTCAAAATGCTGATTATCATTTGAGAAGACAAGCATTTGTTTTCAAGATTGCTACTGTAATATCACAGACACATAAAGGGACTGAAATATTCTTGTTTGTTGGAACTCCTGAGTATGTTTTGGCTGTTGTTATAGTAACAACAGGATATTTTTAATAAAGACTAAACAGAAGTTCTTTATTTGAGAGGGATGGTATTATGAAACATCCTACAGTGACTGCAGTCAGAGCACTTAGTAAAGGCTGAATCACAGTGTTTCTGAGCATGTGTTTAATGTTTTAGAGGTTGGATTGAGAGACAATGTTGCATTAAACATTGGGCACAAGAAAATGCATCTACTGAATGTAAGGTTATCAATATGTGTCATATCTGATAGATAAATGAGAGCACAAAACGAATCTGCTTTGTCAGTGTCAATAAGTCAGTGATTCATTAATTGCTCTTTCAAGTTCAGTGAAAGTAATTCAGTCTCTTCTATATCTGACAAAACATTAACATTAAACAATGAAAAGGACAACTCTAGTGCACTGAATTCTGCTCAGTTTCAAACAAATGACTGGGATTTTATGGTATATTTGTGCTGACGCATCTATGAACATACATTTTGTGTTTTAAATGGGTAAAAATGGAAGGTAATTTGCCTTGGAGAGTATCCTCTCTTGTATGATATTATCAAATTCAATTTGTGATGCTGAATGGAGCTTTTTAGGGAAGTGTCAAGGCTTCAGTTATTTAATCCAGAGAAGGACACCATTACCAGAAACCTTTGTTGTTAAACAGAAAACTGTCTGCATCACACACAATAAGTAATGATTAATGCTTAAGCAGCTGGGAAAGACGCCAGCCCCTTATTTTTTTCCTTTTCAAAATGAAACTTAAAAACTTTAAGAGAGAAATAATCACATGATAGCATATTTTCTCAGGAAATCCATTCATTATCCTGCTCTCCCTTTCTCCATTGTGTCAAATTAGGTATTTAAGGTAAATACAGAATCCAATTTTCTGAATTATATTTTTTTGTAGCCAACTAATGTGCCCCTATCGTCTGTCCCTCTCACTGGCAGACTCACACTTTCATCTCAAAATACATGGACACACTTATTGTGTGAACCAGTGTGAGCAAAGCTGACTGAGTGTCTTGAGTGTGAGAGGCATGAAAAAGTTGTGCATGGCAGGTCTGGCCTTTGTAGAGGTGAGATACTGGGGTATGGTCATGTCTGCACTGATACACAATGATAAAAATGAGAATAAACATAAGCATAATTTATATAGCATTTACCTATTTCCAGAGTTTACAAAAGGCCCAAAAAGAAAAAGAAAAAATCTGAAAAAGGAAATAAATTAGTAAACACATTCATGAGAAAAGTGACTAAAACAGACAGATAGATTCTTAAAATCAACTCTCCTGTCTTGTCAAAAGTAAGAATGCAGACATGACTGTAATGCATTGTGAATGGCCATTGAGAAAAGCTATCGCTGAAACAAGCAAACTGATTAGATCATTTTAAGTTATTTGTAATAGTACAAATGATCATCAGTGGAGAGAAAAAATTGCATATAACATTGCTGAGTTTACTTCTACAAGCCAAGGTGTCAAAATAATGTTACTTACTTTCACTGGGAATAAAAAACAATTTATTCGGTTTTCTTCTCATGAAAATTGATAACAGTTTGCATCTATTTTAGTACAGGACTATTACTAAACAAAACAACATTTCCCCTTTCACCTAGGGGCCTTATTAAGGTTCATACATTTGCTATTCAAGATGCTTAAATTTCACTTTAAGAGCAGCTGAGGTAAATCTGTAATGAGCATGGCAGTTCTTGTAACACTAAAAACAGGGAAGTTGAGAGGCAAAGTAGACTATGGACAATTACCCTCTTTATGTGGGAACATTATCTGGGTAGGAGGTGATTTAGGCAATGTGAAATTGGTATGGCTGGAAATGGAAATGTCTTGTTTAGTTATTAATTTTTAAAGTGTGAGGCGACAGTCCTGTTAACACATCTCGTCTCCGTCTTAGTCTCCATCCATGTCTCTCTCTCTCTCCGTCTGTCTGTCTGTCACTCTCTCTCTATGTCTCTCTCTCTCTCTCTCTCTCTCTCACACACACACACACACATACAACCGTGCACAGCTTGTCCAGAGGACACACAGTTGGGCATATGCTGCTCTTCCATGATTAAACATGGCCTGACATTTCCTTTCACTGTTAAGACTCCTTCCAAAGGATAATTTGGATATTATCTCTTTTTGATTGGTTCTGAATCCTCTATATCCCTTCTGTCTGCGTCACTGCACCCTCCCAGATACAGTGGTGAATATATCAACTCAATCAATGTTCCCCATTTTCAACACTGGGTTATCAGACCCAAAGATGTTTCATTTTGATAAAGGATGACTCATTGATTTATTTAATGTTCTTCTGAGCTTACATTTAATTTCTCTGCCATTTCAGAGAGTCTCTTACATGATTGCTATCCCATTGATTTGTGTGGCCAACAGAAATAGGTTATTTTTATTAGTTTATTTCTGTTTGACCAGAGGCATCCTTGTAAATGCAAGCTTACCAGATTAGGAGCACGGGCTGTCACACATTAAAATCAATCCCCTGTCCCTTTCTTCATCAAGATCAATACAAACCTGTTTATACTGTGGACTTCTCCCACAAATGTCATTCAGCAAAACTGTACCTCAGGCATGTCTCAGGGATCTCAAACAGCAATTTAATGCTGAATA
This sequence comes from Centroberyx gerrardi, assembly GCF_048128805.1. Taxonomy (NCBI): domain Eukaryota; kingdom Metazoa; phylum Chordata; class Actinopteri; order Beryciformes; family Berycidae; genus Centroberyx; species Centroberyx gerrardi. The sequence continues at coordinate 16,921,767 of NC_136011.1, forward strand.
TTTCATTGTGAATGTTCAGTTGTTTACAATTTGTTATGAATGATGATTGATATGGAAGTGGACAGGACAGCATGTGAGAAGAGAAGAGAAGAGAAGAGAAGAGAAGAGAAGATTGAGATATTTCCTGAGGCATCTTTGAAAATAATTCCAGTTCAGTGAAATAGCCTCTACTTCAAATACATGGTCATATTGCTGCCATCATATTGATGACATCGGTGTTATTGAAGGATGTACAGGGGAACTGAATGCTGTTCCAATGGTTTTTTTTATGCTTTACGAGCTTGTGTCCCAGGGAGGTTAAAAGCTCAACATCTTTTCAGCCGATTGCCAATTTCAGTTGAAAGTGTGTATGTGCGAATCACAGCAAGTTACTCCTGTCTAAAGTCAATCTTCAGTCAGACAGCTGTAGCTTTAGGATGTAACCATGGTGACAGGCAGGGCTACTGTGACAGAAGAGAACAGTGTGTGTGTGTGTGTGTGTGTGTGTGTGTGTTTTGTGTGTGCATAAGGGGAGCAGCTGCCAACTGCAGGCTACAGTAGATACATCCCCCTTGTCTCACCCGGTGTCACACCCACACCTCTACAGCCAGCAGCACAGCACCACATACAGCTAAGAAATCAATGGCTTCGGGTCTGGTTAGCATCTGAGTCTGACATTTTAGGCTGATGAAACACAAGTCCTTTTTTTAACATCCCAAAAATTGATGTCTGGGATGTCTGCGTGATGCAATGTGTTGTGAAAGCCTGAAACAAATGCAAATGAAATCGGCTTATCAGTATTCCAACAGTTCTAGATCAGAACAGTTGCTCTGAAATAATTCTTCATTTCAATGCATATTAATTTTAGCAATTGTTTTCAAAAACTAAAAAGAACTAAAAAATATGGCAAAAAGGTTATCTAACAATACCATTTAGAAAAGAGAAGTTCCGGGACAAACAAAACACTTCAACACTGCATTGGGAGAATAACGGAGTCTTGTCTGGCTCTGAAAAAACCCTATAACCTCAGATTGGGCAGAATTGAGGTGGGAATGAGAAAAAGATTGAAGTAGTGGGCCAGAACATTTGAAGTGCAAACACATTAGTTCCCGGGCATGAAATGAATGACTCAGGGGGAATGTTATTGTTGATGAAACAGCTCATTTCTCTCCAGGGGGCAAACAACCAGGGGCTTTGTCCCCGGAGAGGAGATATTTACTGAGGACAATGACAGGCGGAAAACTCCATTTGATAGACAGACTGCGTATATATCTATGTATGTATGTGTGTCTATGAGCAATAGCATGCATGTGTGCGCGTGTAGTGACAGACTGCCTGATTCTCTTAGGTACTTGAATGATCGGGTTTGTCGGCACAGATTTTCCTCAAGAATGTCACTTGGAAAATACCAGCTCACTGCTTGTTTGAACTAAATCAATCAATCAGTCAGCATGAATCAATCACGGCTCAAGCCTGAGGATCATTGGTGTCCTTCTCACTTAATTAACATTCTCTACATATGTAAACGTATTTGTCAGCACATTTCTGTGTCAATACGTAATATGTGATGACCAACTGGCCATCCCATGTGTATTGCTGCCATAGAGCAAGGATAGAGGCTATAGAAGAAGAGTGACAGGAGAGAGTGCTTTATCCTTATGATGTTTGGTTTCTTCGTGATAAGAAGTGCAGAAATGATAGTAGCTTCAACAGTATTCCTTCTTTCTTTTGTTTTTCTATATCTGTTTACTAGTGATAAACAGTACCTCACAAGTCCATCAATGCACACTTTAGTCCTAATAAATATCATTAATATCTCCTTTGATGTGTGTCTGCATTTGTGTCTCTCCATGTATGTACAGTATATACGTGTGAGAGAGAGGAGGAAAGGGAGAGACATGAGGTGACTGAGAAAAGGAAGAACACTGTGTATATGTGTGAGAAATCTCAGAGGTGAAGCGTGTAAAGATGTAAAGGTGTATTGGTGATTTTCATGTTGTTCCATCCTTTCTTTCTCATCCGTCAGACTGGTTTCCATGAGGAACGGTCACCTACATGTCTGTCACACCTGAATAAACCCCATTTTTGCATGACAGCCCTCTCCCCGACCTTCCACATCCAGGGAACCAACTTCCTTCCAGTCTTTTTTTCCCCATGTTTTGTTTATCACCGTGGTTACCATAATGATTCAGGGAATGGCTATGTTGTGTGTGTGTAGGGGGTTAATGGTACATAAGTTCTACGTAAGAGAAGACCTATAATGAATCTGCTCTCCATTCATTAGCATTAACAATGTATGGCAGCTTTCTGCCATCAGCCATGAGATGCTGTAGAGCAACTAAGGAATCTCTATTAGGTTAATGAGGATCTTGCAGGTCAAAGGTCATAAAACTGAAAGAAAATGACAGGAAATGAATGATTCCATCAGACAATCTGAGCCATTCAGTCCGGCCATTAGCCTGTGACTATTAACAAATGCAAATCATGAGAACTCATGAAGAGCTCCAGCCAGTGGCTATTTTTAAGGAGATAACAAAATGACAGTTGCTGCTGTAATGATATTCAGTAACATAAGAAGTGTAATACCAAGTTTGACCAACAGATGGCTCTGTGAATGAAAGAACGTCTGTATAGACTGCCAGTAGAAAGAAGTGTGGTTCCTGGTTGGTGAGCTAAACAATAAAGAACTAGCCCAAGCTAGCTGTTCATACGATAATGTTTCATCATTACAAGAAATGAACAACACATGGTACCAGGAGTGAAAGTTTTTGTCACGTTCAGCACGGCTCGATATGGAGACTTTGAGGCCACCGGAGGGACTAAAACTTGTGGGAAATGTCGACAGCAACTGGCGGAGTTTCAAGCAGCAGTTTGAGCTGTAGCCTATATGGCAGCCATTGGATTGGATTCTGCGTCCCGGCGCCAGGAAAATTGTGTTGCTGCTCACGGTAGCGGGTCCTCAAGCCAGTAAAGTCTTCAACACGTTCGAGTTTGCGGAGGAGGATGACAGAAACAAGTACGACAAAGTGATTGAGAAGTTTAATGCACATTGCTCTCCACAAAAAAACACTGTATATGAAAGGTACGTCTTCCGCTCACGCATGCAGCAACAAAATTAAACTTTTGATAGCTTTGTGACCGATCTGAAGCTGAAAGCACAGACATGTGATTTTGCTAATCTGAAGGATTCCATGATCCGTGTTCGGAATCTATAATAAAAAGGTCAGAGAACGGCTGCTAAGAGAAGCCAAATTAACTAGTTTGCCATGCTAGTGAGTTGGCCCAGCAGCATGCAAAGACATTCAATGAAACCAATGCCGCTGCAGTTTATGATGGTGCGAAGGTTGCTGTGATCACAAACAGAATAAAAAGAAAGACTGAACAAAAGAAACACAAGGAGGATGCTGCATTCACCTGCAAACGATGTGGTGGTAGACATGAGCTCCGGCAGTGTCCAGCCTATGGCAAAAGATGTTCAAAATGCAATGGAAAAAACCATTTTGCCAAGCAATGTCTATCCAAAGACAACCCCAAATCAGTACATGTAGTTGAAGAGACTGACTTAGGTGAAACATTCTTTGTAGGTATGGTGTCATGTGACGATAAAGACAATATAGAAAATAAGCAGTGTACTACAGAGGAAAACGACAGACATATAGAAAATGAAGACACATGAATCGTGTCACTTCCAATAAATTGAGCTTTAGTAGCACTAAGGATAGACACAGGTGCCCAAGCAAACCTGATCAGCATGACAGAAATCAGTGTCATGAAAGAAAAGCCTAGGATTTTCAAGAGAGGTGTGCCACTGACAGACTACAATGGGAAAGAGATAGCAAGTAAGTGCAGACTTAAAGTGACAGTAAAGAATAAAATGCACAATATAGCCTATTGTTTTCTGTCGTACCTGAGGGCCATGAGTCACTGCTAGGTGGGGTCACATCTGAGAAATTGGACCTAGTAAAGAGGGTCTACCATATTAACTGCTCAGAAGCAGTAAGTGCACACCCAGACACAGTGAACTCCATTGTGCAGAGTTATTCAGATGTTTTCAAAGGACTAGGATCCCTACCATATACGTACAAAATTCAACTGAAGGAGGATGCAAAGCCCGTCGTCCATTCTCCAAGGAGGGTTCCAGCTCTGCTTCAAGAGCGCCTAAAAAAGGAACTAGACAGGATGTCTCAGCTAAACGTCATCACTAAGGTTGAGGAACCAACGGAATGGGTTAACTCAATGGTGTGTGCTGACAAAAAGAATAAAAACAATGAACTGAGAATATGTATGGACCCTGGGGATCTCAATGCAAACATAAAATGTGAGCATTACCAGATACCTAAGCGTGAAGAGATCACAAGTAAGATGGCAGGTGCCAAGTACTTCACTAAACTAGATGCATCGCAGGGATTCTGGCAAATAAAACTGGATGATGAAAGTTCCAGATACTGCACCTTCAATACACCTTTTGGCAGATATCGATTCCTCAGGATGCCATTTGGTATCATATCAGCTTTGGAGATTTTCCATCGTGCAATGGAACACATCATAGAAGGGCTAGAAGGGGTCCGTTGTTACATTGATGATGTGGTTCTATGGGGTTCCACCCTACAGGAGCATAATGAGAGACTGGCAAAAGTGCTCCAGAGGGTACGTGAGAATGGACTGAAGCTTAACAAAGCAAAATGTCAATTTGGTGTGCAGGAAATAACATTTCTGGGAGACGAACTGTCCGCTCAAGGTGTTGAGCTAGATGAGACAAAGGTCAAAGCCTTACTAAGCATGCCTCATCCCACAGACAAGAAAGGAGTGCTGAGAGTCATGGGGATAATAAACTTCATTGGAAAGTTCATACCCAACTTGTCAGTGAAGACGTCAGCTCTACGGGATCTGCTTCACAATTCCACAGAATTCAAGTGGACAGCCAGACATGAGCGAAAGTGGAATGCTCTAAAGACTACACTGACAACTGCTGCCGTGCTTGCTTATTATGATCCTACTAAGAAACTAAAGGTCTCAACAGATGCATCGAAGGACGGGCTTGGGGCTGTCTTGCTGCAGGCAGAAGGAGATGATTGGAAGCCAGTTGCATATGCCTCAAGGTCCATGACTCAGACTGAGGGTAGATATGCTCAAATAGAGAAAGAATGTCTTGGACTGGTTTATGGACTAGAAAAGTTCCACTGCTACGTATATGGCCTACCCACCTTCACAGCCGAGACTGATCATCGCCCTCTGGTATCGATCATCAAGAAGAACCTGAATGAGATGCCACCAAGAATTCAGCGTCTCATGATGAAATTACAAAGGTATGACTTCGACCTGATATACACACCAGGCAAACACATAGTGTTAGCTGACGCACTGTCAAGAGCACCAGTGGTGAGTTGTATGAGTTCCACTGAAGAGGAACTGGAAGCTCATGTAAACATGATAGTTGCTTCTCTGCCAGTATCTGATGCCAAGTCAAAACAAATATGTGAAGAGACAGTTAAGGACAAAGAGCTATAAACAGTGATTGAACATCAAGGGGTCTTGTTCAAAATATTATCACATTAGATCGGAGCTATGTGTAGCAAATGGAATGCTGCTGAGAGACAACAGAATTGTAATTCCACAGAATCTAAGACTGGACATACTTCAAAGGTTACACGAAGGACATCTTGGAATTGAAAAATGCAAAAGAAGAGCGAGAGACACTGTATTCTGTCTGGGATCAATAAGGACATTGAGAATATGATAGGAAAATGTGAAACATGTCAAAAGTACCAGAGCAAACAGGCAAGAGAGCCTATGATGGTTCCTGATCTTCTTACTGCACCTTGGAAAAAGGTAGGAACTGATTTGTTTCATGTGAATGGGAAAGACTATTTGCTGGTAATAGACTACTATTCAAACTTCCCAGAGATTGCACTGCTCACAAGCGCTACAGCAAGCAATGTCATTACCCATGTCAAATCCATATTTGCCAGGCATGGAATACCAGAGACTGTTGTTAGTGACAATGGTCCATGTTATAACTGCAAGGAGTGGTAGCAGTTTGCAAAACAGTATGACTTCCAACATGTCACATCTAGTCCTCAACATGCACAGTCAAATGGCAAAGCTGAGAAGGGAGTATATATTATCAAGCAGATTCTAAAAAAGGCTACAGACAGTAAATCAGATCCCTATTTAGCTCTGCTGAGCTACAGGACCTCCCCTCTTGACTGTGGTTTATCCCCAGCAGAACTATTGATGAATCGTAAGCTGCGTACCACCTTACCCTGCTACCCAGAAGACAAGCAGAGTACAGATGTAAAGCAAAAACTGGAGACTCTGAAATGGAAACAGAAACATCATTATGACGAGTCAACTAAGCTTCTCAGACCACTTGCAAAGGATGATGTGGTGGGAATTCAAGACCAGGATGCTTGGAACAGGAAAGCTACTGTTCTTCAGGAAGTAGGACCAAGGTCTTATACAGTAAGAACTGAGGAAGGGCACATTCTCAGGAGGAACCGCCGCAGCCTTCTGAAAACACAAGAGACTTTCCGAGAGTCAAAATATGATGATGTGAATGTGACAGGTGATGTGTCACATACAGTAACTGGTTTGGACTATGATGAACATGCATGAACATGTACAGACAGAAACACATGATGATACTCCAAAGTCAACAGTGCTAAGGAGATCTGCTCGTGCGATTAGAAAGCCAGATAGACTCAACCTGTGGGTTAGCATATTGTAATTTAGTTGACTGAAGAGATGTGTGTTTAAGAATCACATGCTAAAGAGTTAAAACAAGGACTGAAGTATATATACATATAAGGTTATGAAGTCTGTTTAAAAGAGCTTTAAGTTCAATGAAAGCATACTAAAATGTTAAACAAAGACAGGCTAAAATGTTATGGTCAAGATGTTATGTATGTTAACACGAAATGGATGTTACTGATATCACTTCTAATTTTAATGTGGTAAATATGTTTTTTTACAACTTCAAAGAAAAGGGGATGTAATGATATTCAGTAACATAAGAAGTGTAATACCAAGTTTGACCAACAGATGGCTCTGGGAATTAAGTATAGACTGCCAGTAGAAAGAAGTGTGGTTCCTGGTTGGTGAGCTAAACAATAAAGAACTAGCGCAAGCTAGCTGTTCATACAATAATGTTTCATCATTACAAGAAATGAATAACACAGCCGCCAGTTGAGGAGATATCTTCTAACCATTCAACACAGTGAGGTTAGGGTGTAGCCACTCGAATGGTCAGTGGCTCAGACTCCAGCATCCTCCTGAGCTCATTTATTTGCTCCCTTGGGATGTGTTTGAAAGGAGACAAATGTCACTGCTTTGGGGAAAATATTTCACCAATAGCCACCATGTTGTTGTAGTAAATGGCAGCTAATCGCCAAGTGGTGTCCTAAAAAAAATGATGACCATAAGGTCTAACGTCAGGGTTTGAATTTATCAAATTGAGGGGGGCTGGTGGAGGAAAGCGAACTCTAAACATGCTGGTCCCATGTCACATTATCTGATAAAACCTAAATTTCAAAATCTCCGTAAGTGTTCAGATTTCTGAGTTTCACTGAATGCAGCATAAATCTCCTACGTCGGTAACGTGATGAACAAAAGCGCAAATTCTTGTTGTGTGACTACTTTTTTGCACAAGAGACGAGAGGAACTCCACATTTAGCATAAGGGAATAACTTTAGTAAGTAGCGTACTTTTATCATAAAAAGTATATATATTTATACATTTTGAATTTAGAGCATTCTAGAGCTCTTCTAACAGTTGTTACACTAGCTAACGTTTGCTAGGTCTAGCTAGCTCGCTAACTAGGCTGAATTTGAAAGGCTAAACATTAGCTATGTCTCTGTATGACTTATTGACCAGAACAATGAATTCCATCATTGTTCTGTATGTAGCCTCAGATAATCTTCATAAGTCATCAAATTGAGTGTTTCATGACAGGCAACCACCACTCCTCCCACCCCCTTTTTGGTTGGGACCCCCAAAACTTGGGACCCATTTCGAACCCTGTCAAACGTCCATGTTTATGTTATCATTAGACCAATGAAAAGTTGTCAGAATGAGAAGCATTTCCTTGAGCTTTGTAAAGAGACCATGCAATTCTCTGCACTAACAAGAACACACGATGCTGCAAACATGTCTGGGTCTCACAAAGCTTTGAGAAGTTCTATTATGAACATGTCTGATATCCTTATTATTATGAGCAAGCTGAGAGCAGCTGTCTGAGAGCTGTCAATAAAAGACATCCTCTTATTCATTCATTCCTATGGTTGTGACTTGGAGGTCACAGATATCTCACAGCGTTGTCTATTCACTTCCTTGTAACATAAATAATGCATGCGTTTGCCGGAGGTCTGAAAGACTGCTGTCTCCAGTATTTGAGGTGTACATGTCATGACATTTTCTACGCCACAAAAAGCAAAGCACTTTAAAGTACAGCACAGGCAAAAAAGTTAGATGGTTGAATACAGACATCGATACAATAGTGCCATGTATTGTGCATGCAAGTTTAGATTGCCATGCAGCATGGTAGTTTACTTCACAGCTTAACATTACAAACCTTTGTCATGTTGCGTTGGGTTAGAAAAAAGCCTACTGTCATCCATGTCCAAAGTGTGACCGGGATCCTTTTCTTCCTCTCTTAGAGCAGATACTACTATTAAAGCATTACTCCACTTAGTTTTAACATGGGGGTTATTCAGCACTTGACCGCCATGATAACCATAATATAAACTACTCACCAAGATCGGATGCAGCGGGGACGAGTTTATAGCGTTCGGCTTTTTACCTCCCATTCATATGAATGAGGCCACAAAAATAGCCTGAAAACTTACATTGAACACGTTGGTGAACAGATTCAACAACAGATCCCGCTGCTGTGATTTTCAATGGACTGTTGGTCCAGCGTTTTAGAACATAATTTCGCCAAATAGCATTTTTATTTATAGAAGAGAACATAGCAGAGGGATACCATTTAGGAGAGATAGTTCCTCTTTGGGAGACCGGATCTACTTTTATTTTTAACTGCTAATTTGAGTGGAAACCAAGAATAGAAATGGAAAATGACAATGGACCAATTACTGCTTTATTGTCTTAAAAGTGGGATCTGTTATTGAATCTGTCCACAAACGTGTTAAATGTAAGTTTTAAGGTTATTTTCGTGGCCTCATTCAAACGCTACAAACTCGTCCACCTGCATCCGATCTTGGTGAGTAGCTTATATTCTGGTTTTCATGGCGGTCAAGTGCCAAATAACCGGCATGTTGGTGGAATATTGCTTTAAATTCATTAAACAACAAAGTAGCCTAAACTGTTTATAGAGTTTACTTAAATGACTATTACTACTACTCTTAGTAAGAGATTATTACGAGCACAATACAAGGCAAAGAGCTGAAACAAAAAGCTGAGCAGTAATAATAATACATAATACTCTTCATAAGAAAACCGTTCAGAGTGCTATTTAGAAAAAACTTCATAAGACTGCTGCTGTGTGTGTTTGAATAGTAATAGTGTGACACTAAACAAAGTGATTCATTTCTAGAATGTTTTCCTTCAACATATCAGCAATTTATACAAACGATTTAGCTTCTCAGCAGTAAAAAAAAAAAGACAGAATTTCTTCTCGTCAGGAGATTCTGCTCTTAGGGCTCTTAGTCATACTGTATGACTGCTTTCTTGTGTGTAGCAAAAGGCAGGGGCCATTTTATCCTCAGGACTCACCATGGCAGCCCCTAAATCAGACTGACGGATTATTTGAGGAGAAAAGAAAGAACAGTTCATCGTTTCCTTTCTCTTAGCTTGTGGAGACGTGGCACGCTTCCATCAGAAACCTTCTACCTCCTGTCTTGAAATGTTTTTGCACGGGGGTTTTGTAGGCTTCAGCACAAGCCTCTGAGCTATGAATAGGCTGAGTGTTTGTCATGACAACCAATTACCCATTGCAAAAGCAGTGAGGCTAAGTAAGGCAATTAAATGGTGAAACAAAATAGTGTTATGGGATTTGTATGTGTGTGTGTGTTCGTGTTCATGTTCATGCATGTGCAGGTGTGCCAATGTGAGAATTAGTGTGTGTTTAAAGAGAATTAGAGAAACAAAGATCGGATAAGAAGGGGGTGTGTATGCATGCAGTGTGTTTGTAAATCATAACTTTGGACAGTGTAATATCTCTGTGTACTCACAGAGCAGTGAATAATGGTGAGGGATACAGTGGAACAGAGCAGAGGAAGTTCCTGCTGAGTGATGATCTGCCCATAAACTTGTGAACTCAGAATTAAATTCAATCACTGGCCATCAGCGTCGCATTTCATGTAGCATTTCTGCAACTTACTGGAAATAATTAGTGTATGTATAAAATGCCATGTATTGATGTTTTTTAAAAGTTACCCGATATTATGTAGAATTTCAACAATATAAATGATTGTTCATCAAATGATTGTGATTGAGCATCAACAAAAAGAAAAATGCTTCCCTGCTGTTTTGAAAGCAAAATGCTTTATGCAGCAATAACTTCTGTAATGAGTTTTATTCTGTGATGGTGGCAATGTTGTTTAATTAAGCAATACGCCGCAAGAAGCTGTGTTTTACAGTGATTTTAGAACAGCTAAGTGGCGTTGTTATGCACAGTGCGAGAGTAAAGCACGGCCTCAAGTGGGTGTTTCACAAAATGGTGGTAACACACCACCGTGATAAAAAAAAAAAAAAGCCCAAATGTTCAATAAATCTTTCATTTTTAAACAATAAATAATAACTAAACGTATTTTTCCCAATATAGTTTTACTATAAGTATAAGTGGTGACTTTTGGTCAGTGCATTAATATTTAAAATAACAGTTATGTATTAATGCTTATTGTGTATTTTACAATGGCTTTGAACATGACTCTGCCAATAAGAACTGAGGACCATAAGTATCTGTTTTATAAATCAAATTGAAATTTTCATTTTGGAATGCAACTCTTAACAATGTTGACATTCTGTATAGCATGTTTACCCAGTGATGAACTGCATTTCACAGAGCATAGAAGAAGCATAGCCACTATCCTTTTGAATGTTGAATCTTGATGTCCTGTGTCAGCATACAGCATAAAGCGGTGGTTCCTCCATTAGGTTTTGTCCCATTTCTTTCAAGTTTCATATCTCAGTCTTGCAGCCACCCAAGCTTGTTGCCAGAGAGTCCATGACTGACAGCGATAAAAACTGCTCTAATAGAACTCCTCATTATGAAAAACATGTTCTTCCATTTACTTAATGTCAAATCATAGCTAACAGCGTGGTAAACATTCACATAGAGCACACCTATATTGGAGGTATTACTGCTACTCTGCAGCTGGTGTGTCTGCGTCACAACATTTACATTAACGTGAGATGTCAAATGTTCTTGGTGCTAAACGACAAATCAGTGTCACAATATGTTGGAATAAAATTACATCCTGCTGTGTACATGGTCCAAGCCATCCGTCCCCAAGCCATTATAGGTAAGCAGGCTGTCTCTGAGTAGACCTGCTGTTGCTTCACAGAGCCTGTGTGCAGTTTATAGACGAACCAGGTTTGTTAAGCCTAATGGTCCTTGTATTGATTGGCCTGGGTATCCTCGCAAATCGCAGGGGTAGAGTGAACAATGAGATTCTCAATGAGGATCACTAAATGCATTTCAGCTTGTAGTTTTATTGACTCTCCTGTAATGGCCAATGTGTGGTTTATTTACATGGTTTCCTTACAGCCTGTTTTTACAAGTACAGGATGGATCTTGAAAGGAGGTGTTGGGGGGGGGGGGGAGGGTTAATGCACTTCATCTATTGCATACTTGACTGGTTGTATTGAAGTGCACAACTTTTAATTATACCTGTTATTAAGTGTGAGGGCTTAGTAAAGATGTGAAGTAAAAACAATTAACAAACTGTATAAAAACTAATTACCGTTACTTGATTAAAGAAATTGGACTCCACTGAATAAATTAAGGGCGGTACAGTGGCTCAGTGAATAGCACTGTCGCCTCACAGCAAGAAGTTCCTGGGTTTGAATTTCACCCTGGTCCTTTTTGTGTGGAGTTTGCATGTAGACCTTGTGTTCGCGTGAGTTTCCTCCGGGTGCTCCAGGTTCCTGCCAGTCCTGGAGAATAGACCACCAAAGTGTTGTCGTCATTTGATCATCATCGGATCATGTCCGGTTCCTTTTATTTTTCGCCTCTGTCGAAAATGAATAGGATTTCTTGTTCCCGTTTGCCAAAAGTTTTGTCCTGTAAATATGTGAAACCATGACATTAGTGTGTTATTGACTTCACCTATTTAAAAAAATCATAAAATAAACTAGGTTATAGCTTATAAACTAGGTGCGGATGTTGTGTCACAGGAGCCATCTCTCTCTCCTATAACGCGCAAAGCAGGTGACGTCGGCATCAAATGCTGAAATGCTAAGCTAGTTAATGCTAGCAATATATATCTTTTTTTTTTTTTAATTTAAAAATTTTTTTCATTGCAGTCAAAATGGTCCACACCCACCTTCACAAATAAAGAAATCCATATTTAATCCAAAGATCTTAAAGGAATAGTTCACCCAAAAATGAAAATTCAGTCATTATCTACTGACCCCCATGCGAGTTGAAACTCCTGTGAAGTTCGTTAGTCCGTAAAACAATCACAGAGCGTTCCAGCACGACTTCGCAGCAGCGTTCTCCAAAACAACTGAAGTCATTAGGGGCCTATCTTTTGAGTTTCAAAAAGAGCAGAAAAAGAACAGAAAATATCCATAAAATGACTCCATACAGCCAACGATCGCACAGTGAGTGGAAAAGACCAATATTGATGCCATTATTTAGAGCAAATCTTCACTAGCTGAAAAACGTTGGAAGGAAGCCTCCACTTCCTTGTTTACACTTCTAGTCATAGGGCTACTTCACACAAAGCTTCACTCGGACCTAACGTTACCTTTTCGGTCTTTGATCTGTTTCCTAGCTGTTGTAGCTTCTCTCCCCAGCGCCGATATTTAAAAAATGATCCGAGTGCGAGGTCTTCCTGGCTGGGTCAACAGAGAGAAGCCTGTGAGACTCTGTGACCGGGCGTCATTGCGGAATACAACTGTGACTTTTCACAACAATCCGGCTAATCGCTGGATGTCAATTTCTCCGCTGAATACTTTTGTGTCGTCCGGCTGTGTAGTGAACTTTCTCCTTACCATCCAAAAGTGAGTGAGCAGACGTTTGAAAATCCGTGAAAGTGTGTGGATAGCGTTATAAGTCACTTTCAGCAGAGTTTTGTGACAGTTTGTGTGACTAGGAGTGTTAACAAGGAAGTGGAGGAGATTCACGACTACGCAGGCGCAACGTTTTTCTAATGTTTTTTGGCTGTAGTGAAGATTTGCTCTAAATAATGGCATCAATGTCGGTCTTTTCTACTCACTGTTCGATCGTTGGCTGTATGGAGTCATTTTATGGATATTTTCTGTTCTTTTTCTGCTCTTTTCGGAACTCTAAAAATCGGTCCCTAGCGACTTCAGTTGAGAACGCTGCTCAGAAGTGGTGCTGGAAAAAGATCCTGGATTGTTTTATGGACTAACAAACTGGGGGTGAGTAGATAATGACTAAATTTTCATTTGAACTACTCTACTACTACTTTAAGCAAAATAGAGTCATTTTACACCCCTATTTATTTTTCCATTAGTCTGACAAGGCCACGGAATCAAGGAGCAGGAATTCCTTATTTGGGCAGAAAATTTACGTCACGCTTCGGTGGTCTATGAAGGAATAAATTAATCAGCGCAGGACAAAACTGCAAATTAGCTGGGTTGAGTTTGGAGTCAGCGGGCAACATGGCTGGCTTATCACTTAGTTGCTGTCAACCCTGTGCAGGTCCTGAGTCATAAAGAGACTGTGGCCATCGCTAATCCCGCGGTGGATCAACCAATGTAGGTTCTCAAAGGTCAAAGGTGTCAAACTCCACCATGTTTCCATGAGAGCCACACGCTGCTCACATACAGTGGGACCATAGAGAATCATGAAGAGCCCTCTCAGCTGAGGGATACTGAAAAAACATAGGCTAGGTGTATGTGTTCATACGCAGTCATGATGCATACACACACACACACACACACACACACACACACACACGCACACGGCCACTTTCCCACATGCACAGTTTTTTTTTTTTCTTTGCATCCATTGTAACCTTTGTTCAAGGTAATTGATGCTTAAATGCCAAGTGGTGGTGTTATTCACTGCTTAATGATTTTGTGTCTTGATTCCTGGTAATGTTTACTCCTTATCACCTTTTTCCCTAGAAAAGCTTCTCTTCCATTATGCCCCTCTTGACGATCCAGTGTTTTCAGTAAACATCTCCTTTTGTGTTACTGAAGCATAATGCCTGATCTTTAAGCATAGCTAACACTCATGGGAAAGAAAAGGACAAAAAGCAAATGATACGTCACTGATTGCTTGTGGCGTAGCCATGTTTACCCTCTGTCGTCTTGCCTATGAAAAATATCCATTGTTTGCTTTCCTAATGGACTATGCTCTTCCGTGGCTAGCATATGTGGCTGTACTGGAAAGAGGCCTGGAAACCTCTGAGATACCATTACCATCAGTACTAATGTCCTTTTAAAATGGAAAGAGCATCAGGGCCCACACATACACACACAGACTGCTGTGTATGCTGCTTTGTGCTGTTTGCGTGATACGGCCCCATCGTCATCATATCCCGCCAAGGTCAGCCGCCCTGTCCCCTTCCCTTTGTCACAGCCTTCTCACATTAGCAATTAGCCTCTTAGCAAAATCAGGACACTATGCACATTTCTAAAGCTGATGAGCTGGTGTTAGGTAATCTAAGTTGTATTCCCAGAGATCCTGGTGTTTATTTTGCTTCCTTTAGCTGTGTAATCATGTTATTATCCTGTTGGATAATATTTATTTTTTGGCCTACATAGAAGCAAGTGTATGCTTCAAGGCTTAAACAAACACACACACACGCACATGCACACACACATGCGCATGCACATTTCTGACAGTTGTAGCCAATCCACTAGACAGCTGTAGTGACTGTAACCAACATAGAGACAAATGGAAAGGATGACCTCTCTTGCTAATGCCACATTTTTCCCAGTGAGTCAGGTCTACATTTTTTGCATGTGTCCAGACTGAGGACGTGGAGTTCAAAAGGGTTTGTGACGGTGACCTTAGCTGTATGATCACTTCCTGCTGTGCCTGAAAGGTCAGGTTGTCGCATCAGACTCTCTAAAGAAACACTCTACGTTTTACACCGCATCATCAAACTTCACAGCCTGACTGAAGCTGGTAATTGCTCAGGCATCAGATTGGTGGTGGTTGACTTCGCTGCTGACTAAATGAGCACAGGAAATGGCAAAGTTGGCAGTGCCGTGCCTGTTTCATAGGACTGAGGACTTGGTCCAGCTCAGGAGGCTTGATTAGAAAAATTAAGTTTGAGGTAATGTTTTCCTCGGTGTCCAATCAAAATCATCAACAACAAATGTTTTAAAGGTGTTTGATTCTGGCATGCTGGGGGGCACTCGGCATGATACACTGGTAATGGCAATTAAACCACTGCAGAAGCAACATCAACATAATTTCTGAACACATGCTGGGCATGACTCTGCCTCAGAAAATAGAACGGCTCATACACACATTTGAAACTTACTGTAAAATCTAAAGCACGCAGAGTGATATCATTTAGCTGATTACTGTTGTGCTTTTGACAATCATTCCATTAAGTGACACACAGCAATAGCTGCTGGCAAATGGCCTTTGTAGTATTGAGACCAGACTGTCACCCCATGCCAAACAGGACCCACATAGAGTAATAACTTTGAATCTGTAAGCCTGGGTTATGGGGTGTTTTTCCATACTGTCAATGTGACAACTCTACAGTGACAACAATCAAATTACTGCACCTTTGTGCTATCCGTGTTAGGGCATGTTTCATTAGCAACACAGCAGGAGCTCAAAGACCAGGTGCATGCAGATAGAGGAGGGTATAAAGAGATAAGGCTGCCCCCCCCCAGATGTTCCACCAATTGGAGCAACACAGTCTCACAAAATTTTGTGAAATGAGCAAAAACTCTGAAATGCAGATTATGTGCTGTGGACGTAAATAATGTGAAGATTATTCCTTCACCGTGGAAGGATTACGTGACAATACCTCGAATTGGATATTCAGTGCAATGGAAGAATAATGATAGAAAGGTTCAGCCTCTGTTGTTTGTCTGTGTAAGATTGCAAGAGGTGTCCCCTTAAACAGTCCCTTCACAGTCAGAGTGAGTTAGCTACAGTTAATCAAATCAGGCTGATTAATTTTGTTTATCCTCTCTCTCTTTCTTTCTGGATGGCTGTGATTCATGCCTGGTCTTGATTTGCATGTCTCTTTATTCCCTCCTAGGTGGTACATTCATTAGGCGACACAGAATACTCACCTCTAAATAAGTAATACACAGAGGGAAGGAATTACTGTGATTATGCATCATCACTCTTCGCGCAGTTGTTTTATTCCTTCCTTTCCAATTATCCTAAATTTATATTCAGAATGTGTTTCGAATAACAAGGCAGGATTTGCTTTCGCTCTCTGGTTCCCCCTGTCCATCTCTATCTCCCTTCTCGCTGTACTTTCATCGCTGTTTGTGTGGAAAGCTGTGTGAGAACTGCACTGCTACAGGCTGCGTTGGCGGGTTGTTTGCCAGAAATCATTAATAATATAGGAGGATTTCTTTCCCCTATTGAAGCTGAGCCTTGGCACGAACCTAGTGAGTTTATGTTTCATTTGCACTGAGATTTATAGAAAGGAGTTGTGGCAGAGAGGAGAAATACAGTGTTTTTCATTGCTTGAAAGGAAAACAAGTGTAGAGTTTATCTTACCAGTTGGTGGAAAAAAGCATAACACAGCTAATATGATGAATTGATACAAGGACATCACACTGATGCCCATAGTTTATATATAAGAGAATTTGTGTTGTGTATTTTTTACAGTCTTTTTCCTGGGCTGCAGTGGATTGAGACGATGCTTCAACCGCAAGACCGAGGTTCAAGCCCCCGCGTTGGGAAGCATCCACCCTGCCAAGGTGTTCTTGAGCAAAACATTGGTGCTTTATTAATCAATAAAATAACATTTTATCAATATTATTCAGATGGTGCTTTGGGCTGTGTAGTGTGAGAATCAGGAGAAACTGAAATGTATGGTTTAATTATTCGGTAATGGCCTAATGAACATCAGGAAAATGGCATTGGCATTGCAAATACTATAGTAAATAAATAGGAATCACAGGACACATCTTTTGCTTTACACTTCACAGGGCTTACCTGTAACACTTATTTACATGTTTTATGTTAAATGAGGATTATTTGCCTAAAGTAAAGACTCATGTAGCATTAGTGGTGGCAACATTTTAATGTAATGTTGGCTCTTAAAGTACTCCCAGGTTAAATAACTGGAAAATCAACATAGGAAAAGATATCTCTTAAAAACAGATTAATTATACATTGAAATCAAAAAGGTAATATTGCTAGCAAACTTTGTTTAGGCTTACACTGTGCTCAAATTTTGCTCAAGGCTAAGTACAGACACGAGCCAGAATATCAATTACATCCACATTAGCTAGCACCCTGCAGTGAGAAAAATCAAAACATCACAGCAGTCTAGTACTGGACATCACAGATAAGAAGCTGTGGGTTGTGGAAATCTAAACTACCTGTTTCCCACAGGACAGTATCCCTCCGACCTGCAGGGGGTATGTAAACAGCACTTACATGGTAATACGATGATTTAGTTTTGCGCTGGAGGAAATGAGGAAATATTGAATGGGGAGAGAGGAAGGGAATTGGAGGAGGGGAGATGAAATGCTAAATGATATGCTGATTTGCAGAAGGGGAGAGGGGAGGGCAGAGTGATATAAGAGCTGTGGGTGAGGGAAGAAGGGAGGGAGAGTGATGAGTTCAATTTAATCTTTTTCCGCGCTGTGTTGTGCTCCGTGACAAATCATGCCGGTGTTTCCACCTGAGCGGGCCTCGCTGTCTGCCACGCCTCACAGCACATCAAGCCCAACATAACCCGGTGCTGTCCCTCTGCTCCCTGCTGTATCTGCCTCCACAGCTGGCCTGATGGAAGAGATGGATCTGTACAACACAGTGTCACAGCCCAGTCTAATGTTGTGGATATCTGTTACCTGTAGAGTAGCTGCAATTAAATAGAACTCCCTCAATGACTTACTCTGACAACTGCATGTAGATAAATCGTTCCTGAATATCAGTGCCAGGAGCCTTTAGATCGAGGCTTGTATGCACACAGAACAATGCCTATATTTGATTTATGCCCTTGGCATGCACAGGGCTGGGTCCTGATTGAATCCTGATTTACAAAGCCGATGCTTCTCGCTGGACAAAGGACAATTTAACTGCCTGCTCTCATGTCTAGAAGACCATAGTGGAAGCTAAATTGAATGATCTAAGGCAAGAGATGTCAAGTGACACCGCAGTAATGACATGTCATCGGTTGAGGTTGTCAACCCCTTCCTATTATGAAGACCAGTGTTGTCTGTGGGTTTTGATATCAGTCTACCTACGATGAAGGCCACATCTTATCTCACACAACCAGAGGCAGGCAGTGGCTTCCTATGATATAGAGAGAGTGGAAGAGAAAGGGAGAGAGAGAGAGAAAATGAAACCATCACAAGTGCAATTCCTGACACTATCCATCCAATCAATGCGGATATAATACTCATGATCCCCCACTCACTCAGAGTCATCCCAACCCACAACACTGACTGCCACTGACGGAGAAGGAGAGCAGGGCTGCCTCTGAAAATGACAGCTTAACCACAGGGAGGGATAAGAAAGCCCATTTGCCTTTGTGTCTCTATCTCTTTCTCGTTCTGTCCTGCTCTTAATTTCTTTTTAACCTGTGTAACTAGCTGAGAGGGAAATTGCAATGTCTTAACAGGCTCACTGCACTTTTCGGAGGGTTTTAGTTGCGGTTGCCCAAGCAACTGAAGTGGAAAAGCCGCGGTTATGTATTTACATCTCCTTTGTATTCACTTGATCTCTTGTTGAAGGTTTGCATAGAAGAGAGTGCTGGTTAAATCAGCATCTGAATGAGAACAGAGGAATATAGGATCTCTGTTGAATCATAAACTAATCATAAACTCTGTGAACGACTGCATATAAAACACTACTTTCTGTATTGATCTGATTAAGCATTGAAAGCATACTACAAAGGGCATGAGTTAAAGATCAATACTCTTGGCTTTCCGAGAGCTAGCGAACAATGCTAGTCTGGCTGAAAGGTTGGTGGCAGAGGGGGGTCTCCTCCTGAGAACTGCAGGGGCTTTGCCATGGTTTTGAGTTCTGTATGTGTATGTCTGTGTGTGTGTGTGTGTGTGTGTGTGTGTGTGTGTGTGTGTGTGAGAGTATCCGGCGAGTATTCGTCAGTGTGTAGTTGTTGGTCTGCTCTTTCCTGCTTTTGCTGCTTCTCATAGCAGAACATCGATTGTCAGCCTGTATCCACTCCAGCTTTGGCCCTGGGCAAGTGTATGACTTAGCCTGCCGCAGATGGACAGCCATGCATTTAAACAACCTCATTCAAGTTATATCACTTTTGCCAGAGCGGTATACCTTATCAATAGGGTGGGGTTAATCATACAGTACAATGTAAGGAGTCAACATAGCAACTCTGACATCTGACAGTGCTTGAAGGCAGCATAATAGCGAGAATACCAGCTATGTGGCAACATTATGCTGCTGCACGTTGATGTTAGCATAACTGACGCATGCTGCACTGTTAGATCTAGTGCGACCAAATCAATTAATTAATTTGAGGCATTTGGTCACATGCCACAGATTTTTCACTTAGTTTTTCAGCCCCACTTTTGCATTTTTGGTCTGCTGCTTTTCCATGTTCATTTGTTAGGTCGACTCGGTCACAATTTACATGCAATACAATCGGCTGAGCCACACCAAAAGCGATGTATTTGCTTTGAGCCGCAACCAACCGCCCCCTCAAATTGGTCACTTCTGGGCAATTAGTGGTAGCAAGTGGGAGTTAACCAACCCAAATGTTTACTTTAGTTTAGATTGCTGTGTAAACTTTTAATAGCCAGGACATGGAGTTGGAGCAATAAGATTCAATCAATCCAAATCAATTGAGGAACAACTATTGCTAACAATTGGTGAGTTCACTGATAAATCCACCGACAATGTCTGCCTCCTTCCTTCAGGCAGCATTTAGGGAGGGAGAAAGGGGGTCATACAACTTGCTAAATCCCAGCACCACTGTAATTCATTTGTTCTGGTAATGAGAAAGTGGGTGAAAGCCGGAAGAAGCATTGCACAATCAATGTCATCTTCTTTGGCCAAATGGATTGGTTCTCGCATGGCGAACCCCGCATGCATTTGCATAGTTAACTGAATTTCAACTTTTGTCCCACCTGTTTTACTGCATCGTGTGCTTGGTTCGCATTCTATCCCAGCATGTGCTGAACAGGAAATTGCTCACTTCTCATAGGGAATGAATGAAGGCAGAACTGGCCGGAGGACTGCATTTGGTGTGGTTCAACCTCACACACACGCACACACACACACACACACACACACACATACACATACAGTATGTCTATGGAGCCGGCTGGCCAGAGGAACTACCAAACAATGTAGGACTTCTTATCTTTTCACATCGGTGTTGCTGGACGCACCACCGGCCCACAAAACTCCCAGTACCCCAGATGGTCAGTGCGCCCCTGTGGCTTGCTGTCTTATCCTTGTCTAATCACCAAGTCAACATGTTTTCATTATTCTACTAGGGCCAATGAACAGAGAGTGGCTTGAATTTCTACAGTAAAATAAGCCCGTTTCCCAAAAAGTTATAGTTACATTAGTCCTCAATACTGAGGTGTCACAGTCTTAGAGTATTATGGCACACAGCGAGAGATGGGGCAGCAGCAAAGGCATACAGACACCCACTCCTCATACAATGTACTAAATACATAAATTGTTAGTCATTGTTGTTAGAAAATCCCCTCACACTGAAAGAGCAGAAGTGACTACTTCTCTTTTCTTAACAGAAATTTTCAGACATGACTTGAAGATGAAGAGGATATAGCACCTGTGAATCAGCCAATCAAAATAGGAGCAAGGATCAATCACTGGAGACAGCAGTGAAGAATGGAGTACTGCTGGAGAAGGGAAGATTTCTTCCTTGCCCAAGCTAAATAAATCATCTCACCGCTGCACAATAGCAGGTGTGTGGGAGGAAGTCTGCAGGGAGCATGGAAACAGTGATTAGCAAAGCGGATCCACTTATAGAAAATCCACCTTCATTATTTTTTCCAGACCTCTACGATAACATGTACTGTACGTTTTCTTGTGCTTCCTTATTGCCAAACCTTTCATGTAATACTACATAATAGTAAACATTTCACATGGCAATATGCAATAATGGTGATAGGTTAGCTTATGTGAAACGGTTGCATACTGACTTAACAGTGATGAACAATGGAAATAAAACAAAGTTCATAAAATATGTATAGGCATTTTTTATAAGGGAAATCAATCAAGAGTTCAGTCTCACTTTTCAGCCTCTCCCTGTAGAGATTATTTCACTTTGCATTATCCAGTAAGAATGCAGAGCATGGAAATATTTATTTCTCATCCTTGAATGCACAAAAGTATAGATTGATATTATGAAGCAACGTTCTATTGATCTGTGTTTTATGAAATACAGTGCTGAAATATACGCAATGCTGTGAAAAGACGAGACGACCTTGACTGCCTTTGTGAAGTCTGGTTCACCTTCCCTCCTGATCAAGACTGCAGACTTGTGTCTGATATGTTTGAGTCCTGGGATGTCTGAGATACCTGGGAAAATGTGACCACTTGACAGTTAATGTGGGTTTCAGTGGCTGACAGAATCAATTGTGAGCTGAGACTTGAGTTGAATGGACAACAGATCTTCCTGTTGTGCTACACAGGGTCAGAAAAAAAAATGAACCTGCTGCAGTCAATCCACACATGTATGCACACACACGCAAACACACACACACACACACACACACACACACACACACAGATTTTTGTTTAATGTAGAGCCAGAGGAACCGGCTGATTGTTAATTGGGCCAGTGGATAAAAGGGCTCAGGGGACAGAGCCATTTGCCCGGGGCAAGAACTTGGCATGGGGTGGCCATCTAGTCTCAAGTCCCTGTGGTTGAACTGAGCGCAGTAGAAACAATTAACAACCTTGCATTAGTAAATACACGTTTTGCCAAAAAAAAAACCCAAAAAAACCCTTTAGCTGCACATTATCTTAAGTTGCAGGGACATGAGTGATATTATAAATGGAAATTGCAAATTCACATGAGCACATTTCTCTCTCTTGCCCCTCTCCTCTCTCAACACACACACACACACACCCCTGTTACATCAGCCTACAGCTATCTATCCCTATACTGTACTTAGCAGCAGGGAGGTAGGGGGGAGGCAGGCGGGGAAGCTGTGATGTAGCTGCAGTCTTTTTAATGAGGAGCTCTTGTGAGAGCTCTTACACTGGCCTTTATAACAACCAGCTGTTCACATCCAAATGACCACTTACAGCCCAATGGGACCTTCCTTACATTCCACTACAAGAAGAGGATCGGATTTGTAATAATGGAGGCAAATGTCCAACCCCAAAAAGAACTATAGTTATCCTGTAAATTTAAGGTGCTGTACAAATATCACAAATATAGGAATGTTACAGAAATATTATAGGAATATCCCTAGGGTCACTATAAACACACGATGGAGTACAGACACTGTAAACTCCTATTGAAATGTTGTAGGAATATTATAGTCGTTTTTCGTTCAGGTGAGGCCATCGTATATTGATAATAAATAAAAAAAAGCCTAACCACCCTGAGGATGATTAGAGGAATTCTCCAGGGTGCTGAAAAGTGTCCCCTTTCTCATCTGAGAGAGGAAACAACGGGACACACCCGCCGGAGCCCATTGGTACAACGTCACGCAGAGAAAATACCCGAGCGAAGGAGGTAAATGAATTACAAATGAAACGAGGAGGCGGAGAGAGGGAAAGCTGAGGATGCAGGTTTGGTCCATAACACAGTCTCCCCACTCGAACCACGGCAGCGGCAGCTAAACCTCGGTGAATACGGTGCAACTTCCACTGGTCTCATCAGCTGACGACGAGGAGATGCGTCCGCAAAAGCTTTGATTCGAGCCTCCCCCCCCTCCCTCCCTCCCTCCCTCCCATCTGTACCGAGGAGCATCCCGCACACTGAATTCACTCCGACGGGCAGGCAGACGGGCGAGCTGACACAAGCCAGACACGATGCGCGGATCTCCCCGACATGGGACAGCCGTGGGATTTATAGTGTTGCTCAACGCGCTGCTTCTTGCGACGCAGGCTGCAGAAGAAGGACTCTTCACAGACCATCTGCTGGTTCAGTTGCACGAAGGCGCACAGGATGAAGCGCACCAACTTGCAGCACAACATGGGTTCCAGAGTGCCCGAAAGGTAGGGATGCTCGGATAAAATTGTGATGCATGCGTGTCAGCAATGAGCTATAGGTTTGTTTTTTTCTTGATAAAGCCAACCGTTCATGACTGATTTATTGTTGCATATCAAAATGTTCAAATGTAATATCAATGGTTTGGCTCCACTACTAAAAAAACAAAGCTACTATCCTATCACTGCTACATATAGTCTACTGTATTTAGCGACACAGCCAGTCCAGTAGAGCAGGTCTAATTACATACTGAGCAGGTCCTCCAGGTTTCCTTTTGGTTTGACTTCACATTTACACTTTTGCTTTGACTTCGTTAAAATGACGTCATCCCTACTAAAGCGCAGGGCCTGGTGGGTATGCCGCCTGAAGGGTTATGGCCCCTAGGGACTTAACTGTGTTCAGGCCAAATTGGTCTATTTTGAAACACATGAGACATTCCCATTTCAGTGTCCTTTGATGGTCCGAATCAAATTAACCTGGAGTCATCCTGTAAAAGGTGTCTTTTTGAATGAACAGCGTAATCACCAAGGTGCCAAGGGATTCCACTCATGGAGGCCTAGTGTGAGCTCATCCTTAATATGATGGATTTTATCTGTGCACATTCACTCGCTAAATTTCATCAAAACATGCTGAGAATCTGCTTATATTTGTTGGCTTACTCAGATTCGCTTCTTTCTCTAAAGGGTAACCCTTTCACATGAAATTCTCTTTCTCTCTCTTTTTCTCTCTCTCTCTCTCTCTCTCTCTCTCTCACACACACACACACACACACACACACACACACACAGCATATACACATACATTACGTGCCTATAAGGGCCTTGTCTGAGTACATGGAATTTTACTCAGCCAAGCCAATATATCTTATTAAACAGCTTGATAAATGCAGCACCCATCACCCCATGTCAAAAAATGTAACAAGCCATTTATGGCTGAGCCATGGAAATAATCCCCCGACAGTGTGTGCCTTGTCACATGTCAAAATAAATGTGTGGGTGAAATTGGCTGGAGCGTTAGCCAGTGAGGCGTAGCAGCGAACAGAGGGGTGCTGGTGCTGTTATGAATGAGGATTTTCACCTCCACAATCAGAAATCCTGCTCCATTCTGCAACTCATCATAATATGTGTGTGGTTTTGTTTTGAGGATGGATATCAGCATCATTGGCTTCACTGGTGTAGCATCACCAAGTCTCTGATTGCTAGTTCCTTTTCTTGTAGGCACCAGATCGTCCCCCCATCCACTGCTCCCCTGCCTGCCAGGTTATGTAATCGGCAGCTATATTTGTCTTAATGGGATATGCATCATTAAACAATGTCTGTGCCGTTTGAATTATCTGCTATTGTTGCTTAATTAACTAGACCAGGACACAATACTGGTACACACACTCACACACACACATACACACACATACACATATAAATGTGTGCACAAAGAAAGACAAAAGAGAGAAAGGAGAGAGAGAGAGAGATCTGCAATCAGCCAATATTAGACAAATCCTTAATGCCAAAAAGAGCATTCAGTGGAAGCCCAGTATTTTGGCAGCATTTTTCTTAGCTTTGTTGCTCTTTGCGTCACACATGAACCGCAACTGCACTTTCTGGGGATAACAATAGAATTATAGAGAAGTGGAAGATAAGAATAATCCCCAATCCTTCCATAAGAATTTCATTTTCACATTATATCTGACAGCAAAATCTGAAAGCATTTATTTTGAGGATTGACCTGTAGCCTGAGTGTTACTAAAGCATAAGGGGGTCTTTAATCTGTGCACAGCGCCTCGGGGAAAGCTGTGGATGATGCATCTCATTTCCCTGCCCTTGTGATTTATTATGGTTGATTCCAGCACTGCACTCCACTGCCTTAAAATAGATCCCACACTAGAGCAAAGGGATTGGTACCCTTGCTACCTGAATGATGACCTTGTTTCCTTCTCTTCCATTTATTATCTATTCTGATTTGCCATTCACACACTTTCTGTCTCTCTGCCGCACACCCTCTGTGCTTGTTGCCTCTGTGTTATTGTGTAATTTTAATCTCTCTCCTCCTGTCCCTGCTCCTTCTCTCCTTCTCTCTCTCTCTCTTTATTTTCCCAGCTTCCTTTTGGAGAGGGGCTTTTTCACTTCTATCCCCAGGACACCTCAAAGAGGCGGAGCAAACGCAGCGCCCGCCACAGGCAGCGCCTCCAAAAAGACAGCAGGGTAAGCATACATGCATGCACACACACACACACGGATAGATACACACAGGGAAACGCACACTGTGTCTTTCCTGACCACTGCTGCTGTCATGGCTTCCCTTTCCTTTGCATGACAATGGTTTGTTTGAGGCTGGTGTCTACATATATTACTTTGAAGAAAGAGGATTATTGCATCGTTATATTATTGCATTGTGCTCATATTACTGTATGTCTATGTAATTTTTAATTACACTATACTACAATATACAGTATTGTAACTGTTTACATTTTCTGCTGTGCAAAGTTGATGTCAGGAGCATTGGTCTGCAATGAATCACTTATGATTACAGCATTCATTAGGAATGGTTGTGATTAATTTCAGTGGTATCAGCACTTAGCAGCAGGAAATCATTCCATCAAACCCCATAGTGATAAAGATGTGCTGTCTTCGTCCATCAAACAAAAAGTTATAATTAATTCTTTCAGAGACTTAATGCTGAATAATGCTGAAAACTGAATGAGCGTGTGTCAATTGGCCATTTTAATGAGTTGTGGTTGATATGTAGAACACAAGCTGAAAAGACCAATAGGTATCAAAAATATATATGCAATCCATGCATATTTTACACTAAAATCTACTCACATACCAATGATACAATGAATACTGTTCAGGAAATCAAAGGCGAGTCATTTCTTTGCAGTTGTGCACCAGCAATATGTAAATGTCAGTGGAGCATGTTCTGTAAACATGGATCTCATTGTAACACATTCACCTAGTTTATTTGGTAAAGAGAGTAGTGCAGTCTTGCTTTCTAGAATTTATATATTCTAGAATCTAATATATATACAGATATATAGATTAGAGAAGGTCGTCCCTGATTTTATCTCATCTTGTTTAGACTGCTGCAACTCCCTCTAGTCCTGCTAAAGGTTAACTAATTCAGTATCTTCTTTTAAATCACTTCTTAAAACACATTTTTATTGACTTGTTTTTTTTTATTTTGTATTTTTGATTTATTATTATTATTATTATTATTATTATTATTATTAGTAGTAGTAGTAGTAGTAATAGTAGTAGTAGTAGTAGTATTTGTATTTGCATTGTCATTTGAAAAATGTAATACCTACTCTTACAAAATGACAACCGACATGAAAGTAAAACTAATTTTGGAAAAACATTTTTAAGTTATAAGCTATTGTAAGCTGTTTACCTACCTAAATACAAAAGATGCAATCTTTTGTATTTTTGAACAAATGAGTGATGAGCTTAAAGTTAAAAAAAAAAAATCTAAAAATGGATACATACTGTATGTTCTTGTCTGTTTATCATCAAACACTTTGCTCTGCCTGCACACAACAGAGAGATCTGTGCTGTCTTCAAGCTCATCTCTAAAATAAAACTGTTTGGCTGTGTGCTGAGTGTGTGTTTAGTACTGTCCACTGTTGGAGGCGGGGAAAGCGGGGGTCCTGCTGCAGACAATGAACTAACCTCTGTAATTGTGGTTGTGAGAGGTGCTAATGAAAATAAATGTGAGCCACTCCACCGAGCTAATACGGCTAATGGAAGTGAGACAGCACGGACACGGGCAGGTCTACGTTCCAGATACTGGGTTTTAATCAGATGCTTGACATGCTCATATGCAACACTGCAGTTATTGATTTCTGTGGATCTCTGAAATGGATGAGGTCAGCTTATCCGATTTAATGTTGCCTGTTTATCATTCTGAAGTGTCCCCCTCCCATTTGTCCGGGTGGTATAGTGACAGTGTGCGGACATTTCGCTCCTTTATGGAAAGAGTATACATTTATTTTCTTTTTTCTTAAAGATTATTTGTTGGGCATTTTCGCCTTTAATCAATTCAAAGTAGAGATAGACAGGAAAGATTGTGAGAGAGAGGGGGATGACATACGACGCCCCATACATTTATTTTCTGAGCCACATTTACACCACAGTTTGGTCAAAAGGAAACTATTATTTTTTATTAATTATTATTATGAACAACTTTGTTGCATCTGGACTTCTATGAAGAGAAATAATAAATGAAGGGAAGGTTATATGTAAAAGAAGAATGACACCCTTTTTAAAGTGGTGTGTTGAGTCCATTTTGATTTGGAAGGAGTCGTTGCACACTCATAGCCTCAATGCAGTTAATACACCAAAAAAACAAAACAATGTTCCCACATAGCAATGTTCAATGCAGTGTCTATTGGATGTATTTGTTAGAGTCTTGGGAGCCCATTAGTTTGTAGGACTCTCTCTTAGTGGAGCATGCTGACCTACTTCTGACTCTATCTTTTCTCTGTGCCTCTTCTTCATGCCTTTAAGACTGCTCGCTGTATGTTGCTGCCCTTTCTTGTCCTCTCGCATTATAACACCCTCATCTTTTTTTCAGAATGGCACATCCTTTTATACTCCATCCATCTTCACATCCATGCTTTCCATGCATTCATCCATGTGTGCATGCATGTGTGTATCCATCCATCCATCCATCCATCCATCCATCCATCCATCCATACGTCAATATTTTTTTGCATAAAAGTATGAGACACTTACATTCATAAGCCATTTAGGACATACTAGGCACTGGGTGTGGGAAAATAAAGGTGGATGATAGAAAATTGAATGAATCCATGTCCAACATAAGCAGCATCGCTGAGCCCCGAAAGACACATGATTGAGAAAGACAAAAGGGAAATTAGGATGAGGAGAAGGGAGAAAGGCGGCTCAGCTCTTTGATTTGAGGTGAATTGAGGCGTTGCGAGTTCTGAGCAGGCAGTGGGCAAAGGCAGAGAGTGTGGCGGTGCACGGACTCTGTTTGATGATGTGAGTGGGCGGCGTGACAAGCTGGGTCAAGGCCTGTCTCAAGGGAAACACCAGCTACCCTGCCGTGTGATGGAAGAAATTGATGATGGACAGACAGAGGGAGGGAAATGCAGGGACAATAAAGAAAGTGTTTGTAGATGCTCTGCAAATGTGAAGCTAAAAATGAGACGACAGAAGTAGAAACAGGCAGATTTGACAGGTGTACAAGAGATTGAAAAAAGGTAAATGAAAAATTTGCTTCACCATTTTAAAATTTTCCAAGGCAGAAGGTAAATAAGCAAAAAAAATACAATGATTTTATTTTGCCTTTTGTCTTTGGAAGGATTTACTGATGTGTTGATTTATGCTTTCCGATTGCTGCACTTACGCTGTGAAAGAAGGATGTGGATGAATAGGCTTTGGCCATTTAAAAGGCCGTCTTAAGTGCTGCTCTCTTATCTGTGGTGGTAAACACATTGGACAGAGCCTGTGTCTCTCAGTCTCACTTGAATAAATTTGCTATGGGTGAGCGCGGGAAGAATATTTGGCAATAGAAACCAAATTTCAAAATGTAACTTTGAAACTTTGAACAAGATGTTTAAATTATTCTTCTATTATTGGCATCACCAAGTGTGATTCATTTGGATACAAATGTAGAAGTCAAGAAAATGGCTACAATTTATCATAATTCCGATAAGGCCTTCACAGAAGGGATTTCACAAATTTAGGATTAATTTGTATTGGTTGGTTCATTTTTAACCATTCCCTCTCTGTCTGTTTTAAGTGAGCTTGCCAAAGCAAATCCCAATCAACCAAATTGAAATGGCAATAAAGTATCGAACTTTAACTTACCATGATGTTATGTAAAACCATATTTTCTGGTCTTTCCAACACACACACACACACAAGGAGATCTAAACCTTCAAATTAAACTTCATTGTCCTTGAGTCGGTGACAAGCAGAGCACAGTGCTTTCTTCGTAATAAATTTCAGATCGAGAGGTTCACTCCGGGCTGAAAATTATTAATGATCTTTTGCTAAAGAGAAAATAAAACACTTGTTTTAGCTATTACTCTAATGCATATTAGATGCCTCTCCCTTCCTTAACCTCCTCAACCTGCCCAGTGTTTCTAAAGGTGTGAAAGTGTTTCTTTGATTAGATTCAGTGAAACGTTTGTTACCTTGTATGAATTGGGATTTGATTTTTGGAGTTGTTGAGTGAATTCTTGAGTGTGATGCCAGATGCTACATATGTGGAAATACAGTATCATTGTAAAAAAATGCCATCTAAGACATTTATCCCTATCTATGTTCTCTGTCTTATGTTATCCTCTAGTTTTGGAGCTATTATGGCAGCTGTCAATAAGCCTTTTTTCCCTCTAAATCACAGCTGTTCTTTGGCTTTCATCGTCCTCTATGTCTGTTTGATAATACAAAGAAACACAAGGAAATTTGTGATTGTAATTGCGGAGGCTTTTTGTCTGGAATGGAAGCCTGTACTGGGGGGAAAAAAAGCTCCATCTCTTGTGTGGCAGGTGAGGTGGGAGTGGGGGGCCTTGGCTCCAGCTGCAGCCCTCCTGATTGGGAGGAAGAGAATAGCTCCCTTGATTTATACGATGTTCTCCCTTAAAGGAATAGTCCACCCCAAAATGAAAATACACTCATTACCTACTCACCCGCATGTCAGTTGAAACACCGGTGAAGTTGGTATGTCCACATTAACACACAGCGAGTTAGCTAGCACAGCTCCATGTCAGCCTTCTCCAAAACAGCTGCAGTGGCCGGCAGCTGGTTCTGTAGAGTTCCATAAAGGGCAAAAAATGACCAGGAAATTACTCCAAACAGCTTGTGCAGCATAAATGTTTTGTAGTCAAATGATTGCACTGTGGGTCCAAAAGTCTAATATTTACCTCATTATCTCCTAGATTATCCCCACTTACAAAGCTCCAGTTGCCCTACAGTGATCAGTGGCAGAAGGGTCTTGCTGCCTTCAAGTGCTCCTACTTCCGAAAATGGACCTTGAAACAAAAGTATCTTTTTTTGGTGACTATTTTAGAAACCAAGTGCCACAGAGCTACTTTGTGCTGCAATTTTAATATGTTTATTGGCTAAAAGGTATTGTGTATGCATGACACCTAAAAGTTAAACAAAGGCTGAGAATGTCACATCTTGGCATTGTGGGTATCATGTAAAATTCGACTTTCCCATTTGTATTTACCACTTTATTGGGTCGTTCAAGCGTTGTACCCGTAATTACAATATTTCCGACAGCATTTGAAGGCAGCATCTGCTTGCTACTGTAGGGTGACTGTTGGTGCATTGTAGAACAAATCCTTGTCAGTGAGTAAGATCTAGGAGATAAAGAAGTAAATATTGGACTTTTGCAATCGTTTGGCCTCAGAACAATTGGATTATGCTGCACGAGCTGTTTCAAGTAATTTTATGGTCGTTTTTTGCCCTTTTTGGGACAATAAAGAACCAGTTCCCGGCCACTTGTTTTGGAGAAGGCTGACATGGAGCTGCGTTAGCTAACTCGCTGTGTGTTATGTGGACATACAAACTTCACTGGTGTTTCGACTGATAGGATTCATTTTTGCGTGAACTATTCCTTTAATGGTACAGTACAGCAGAGCTGGGGTTACTGATTTTCCACGCACAGAGCAGCACACTCCTACATCTAACCTATCAAAAGATATTCTATTTTTAGTGATGTGTTCCAGCATTACTTGTGGAACTGAGTTTATTTTGGCCCTGTGTAGAGCAACAGCCCTTTAGTAATATGTTTAGAGAGATCATTTGGTGACATTAAACTGCTCATGGCACGACCTGGTATTTGATCAAATATTTATATGCTTCCTCCCCCAGGTGAAGAATGTCTTTGAACAAGAGGGCTTTAGCCGTCAGAAACGAGGCTACAGAAATATCAATGATATTGAAGTCAACATGAGTGACCCCCTATTCACCAAACAGTGGTATCTGGTGAGTAATCAGCCAAGCAGCCGTCTGCATGCCGCCTGACCTTTAGCACCAGCCCACATTCTTCTGCCTTAATTACTCCGAGGCCAGGCATATTCACCACTAGTTCCTGAATCAACCTTGTTATTCTTTCTTTAATTAGCCCAGCCAATACCGTCCACGTCATCTCATTGTTACATCCATGCCAGCTAGCTTCCGCCCCTCTTGTTTACCCCAACTGGCAAGCGTGACTTTTATGCCGTGGCAAGCTTGCCATTCATTTGGCCCGTCAGATTAAGCGCTGTGCAGCGGAGATGCAGCAAAGTGCTATATCATTGACATTTACTTCCCCTTCTCCTCACCTCCTCTCTCCCACCCCCACCAATCCTTATTCATAGCACCCCCTTCCCCCCCCACACACACACACACATCCACGTACACACACACACACACACACACACACCCTCCATGTTGACTGTTTCTCTAATGGTGGCTCACCTGGGTGCCATGTGTCACGGCTGTTCTCCATATTGTCTGACTGATTAGATAAACACAGGCCAGGCGGACGGGACCCCTGGGCTGGACCTTAATGTGGCTGAGGCTTGGGAACTGGGCTACACGGGCAAAGGAGTTACCATCGCAATCATGGACGATGGTGGGTATACAGTGAATCTGCATATATCCATCATGCTAGTTTAATTTGCAGTTACAATGAGTATAATACAATAAATATAAGAAAGAACAATTGCTTTAAGGTCTCCAGAATAAGTTTGTTGACCACTGATACGCAGCATGTGTTGGATACAATTGGCTTGGAGTGATTTGTCATTCACTGATTAAGGTGATTAGTCACTACATCAGATTGTGATGCATTAAAAGGACCAAAATTTGCAAAAGCTACGTAGACACTTGTGACTAATTAAAATTAGACTTTGATAGCTATTGCATTTCTATCAATTAATGCTTTGTCACAGCAAGTATTTATTTTACATTGATGCCAACGATTTTATTCCCCAAACTGATTCATGTCAAAATCACATTTCAGGCATTGACTATCTACATCCGGATCTGGCATCAAATTACGTGAGTATTCCATTTTTATCATTATATATTTACACTCTCTCCTAGAATTTCTTTTACTGGTGTTAATATTGGAAGCAGGGGTTCAGGTGGTGGATTTCATAGGTTTCATGTGGCGTGCCACTGGTAATGGCAGGTGTATTCCAAGTTGCCTTCATGGCTGCCGAGTCTCCTTGTATTCCTGGAGGACGCAGAGACAGGCAGACGGCCAGCCAAGCTGTTTAATGTTAATGCACACTGCGCCGTGGCAGGCACAATGGCAGGCCGATCTGTCACAAGCAGAGATAATGCCAGGGTAGTTGGCGCTGCATAATGTGAAGCTCTATCTCCAGAATACTGATAAAACCTTAAAGGACAGGGAGGATTGCTAAATGGAACAAGGAAATATAGAAGACTTAGTTTGATTTGACTATAAAGTTTTTGACAGCCAGTATTTTTTTTTGTTTGTTTGCTTCCTTTGGTGTTGCTGGACTGCAAACTTATGACCTTATGCCTTGTGTTTTGAGTGTCAGCTAGAGGCGTGACTCATGTTATGGCAGCTCTGAGTCTTGGAGAGATGTGTTTGCAGTGGGTTGCCAGTAACTGGAAGGTGTTGTGTTCTTTATTGCAAGTCAAAATGCAAACCTGCTCCCAAAGAAACTGAGGTAAAGCTTTTGTGAAAGGGTGAGTTACAGTGTTGCGGTGGGATCAAAACATCGAAAATGATGCTCATGTTGCCTTCCTTTTTAACTAGAATTTTCATATGTGTAGATTAAGAAGCACCAATAGTATGTATACTAAATATTGTTACAATTTTGTTTAAGAGATAATAAAGAGATAGTCCTGATGCCGTGCGCTTTCTATTTTGCTTTTCTGCCTTAGGTCATGCACACTATGTGGTCCTTTTTCATGCAGCTTGCATAAGTGTGTGTGTATTTGTGTGTGTGTGTGTGTGTGTGTGTGTGTATGTGTGTACTTGCCAATATGTTTGCCTAGGCCTTGCATGCTTCTTGCCTGTGAACAGAGATGAGCCTTAGCCCAAAAATAACACTCAGCCTCAGCTGGGGTGATGCAGGAGCATGCTCCACCGGACTGATGGATCATGCTGTGCACAGATCTAAAGTGTGTGTGTGTGTGTGTGTGTGTGTGTGTGAGAGAGAGAGAGAGAGTGTCTCTCTGTGTGTGTAATCCTATTCTGTTACCGTCGTCATGGTCTTTTGCAGTCCCACAAAGACCTCCCACTATCATTTGAATAAAAACATTAAAAAAATTGAATGCTTAATATGGCACAGGGGGTTCATCACATCATTCAGTTAGGTTTAAATTGTGTGTGTGGGTGTGTGTGTGCGTACTTTCTCACCTTCACTTCCTTGTCAAGGTGGAGGCCGTTTATGATATATTTCTTTCAATTATCTTGGAACACTGCAATCAGCCACTATCAATTGCTTGTATATGTGGGGGCGTTGCATTGTGAGCCTCTTATTGTTCGAGGTTTCCCATTTGCTGTGATGCTCGTACTGTAACAGCTCATAAGATGCATTTTAGTATGGTGAATTATTTTGGAGATTGCGTGTGTCCTGAGATGAGAAATTTCTAACTTGGTAGTTCAATTTCATGCCAGATCTCACTGCAAATACCAATAGTCACAGTACTTTAAATGGTTTGGATAAAGAAATATGTCAGTGCAGATTGCTAGTATTATAGTTTACCACTTAGAGATGTAATAGCAGATATATTGTTTATTCTAGACTTGTAACAGATCACGGTATTTAACGGCTAGAGGGTGCGGTTGGCGTGTGTCACTGATATGAAGGAAAAGGAGGAAAAATGTGGATGGATTCTTATATAATCAGCGGAGACGTCGACCAATGCAAGACTTTATGTCTCTTTTTCTGTCTCTAAGGGAATGGTGTGCAGGGCGCTGAGGGGTGTCATTGGTTTTTGTGTCCCTTATGAGGATTATGTTGTCGCAAGTATTACTCTCCGTCTGTACTCTATGGGAAGTTACCATGACAACGTGTTGTGATGTCACGTTACCACGAAGTTCATTTCATATGTGTGCGTGCACCGCACATGTCCTTTTGTTTGAATGTGTGCGAGAGAAAGAGTGAGAGAGAGAGAGAGAGAGAGAGAGCGATTGTGAGCGTCTATAAAATGTGTTAAAGAGATTCACAGATTTATATTGTTAGGCGCTCAGCACACCCTATGACGCAAATGGCGGGCTCAAAATGGTGATCACATCCATTTTTAAAAAGGAGCTGGGGACATACAGCATCTCTCTTCACTTTAATCCCGTCAGTTGGCTTAGATCTTGAGTTATAATCTCACAGCACTTTCTTTGTAGGTCATACAATACCTTTACTTTGAATGATCATACTAGAGACTTTCAAGCAAGGTCACATTATACACAAATCCTATTGCAGCTCACTTAGATTATAGATTAGGTTATTGAAATCAGATCATATGGACTATTGAAATCAGTCGCCCCTTTCATGCTGGCATATTATAAGTGATACTTGCATGTTATTCATCACTGAGGCTCCTTCATTATGAACATATGGTAGTGTAATAAATAAATATTCAAACACAGCCACAATCCTAGAGGAAATGAGAGGCTTCACTGGTGGATGGACTGAATGTATTTGCCTTTTCAGCGTTCTTTATCATTTTACCTTCTTTGGCCTAATTGTTGCCATACTGGCAGATGTGAATCTAGAAGAACGGGGCAGAATGGCCTCTCCTATAGCTTTGAAAGGCGACATTGAGTCATTGCTCTCTCAAGTACCATTTGCTCCGAGGACAGTGAAGAGGGAAGAGTAGTTGGGAAAGGGTTAAGGTGATTGAGGCTGGACAGAATCCATTATTCTGACCCTGGTTGTTCACAGAAAACCAGAGGATGAACAGAGCCTGATTGATAGCAGAAGACGAGATGAGCTTCAGAAACACAGCAAGTGATTCATGGGCATGCCCCCGTGTTATTAGTTACCAGGTCGCAGCAGTTTTCACCCCATTTAATGGTAAAAAAAGCAGTTGAGCACGGCGTGTTCTCGCATCACAGGTGCTCCGCTGAGATAATAAGATTCTCAAGCCAATTCTTAGACTAAGCTTGCTTTTCGCATTTTACCTATGATGACAGTTTAACCACTGTCATGCCACGGGTGTTATGTCACCTGTTTACAATTTTTAGTTTTGTACTCTTTGATACCTAACTCAAACAGAGAAACAAAGACAGAGAGAGAGCGAGTAATAGAGAGAGAGAGAGAGAGAGAGAGAGAGCCTAGACGGCAGCAACCCATTTAGCCCGTAACTCTCTATCAACACATTCTCTCCTTAAACAATCACAGAGGTATGAACCTAACTCCTCAGCCACTTCATCACGCAAACCCCAGTCGCTCTGAGCATTTCTACTTTCCTCTGGTTACCTGCTCCACATCGTGATAATTAGGGAGTTTCTCCATTGGGCCAGCAGCTATTGCTGTTTGGCTTCTGTCTTTGTCCCTGACTGAGTCATCTCTTCTAAATGCCAGCCAGCACAGCTGTCAGCCCCAAGCTTGGCAACAGCCTCCGTGATTGATCTAAAGTGTTCAGTTCTATGGCTAATGAGCACGGCTGTGGTGTCGCCGCAGACATGACCACGCAACGCACCTGTGACTGGGTACACAGAGCAAAATAAATAGCACTCCAAAAATGATTGACAGGCAAAGGAGCGATGGGTAAACAAGAGAGAGACGGAGAGAGACAGAAGGAGAGAGAGAGAGAGAGAGAGGAGTGGCATAGAAAGATTACAGCCGTCAGCGCTGAACTGAGTGACGGTTTAGGAAAAGTGTTATAAAAGGAGCAACAAGTGTGACTTTTCCAAAGATTTCTGTTGGATCTGTTGTGTGTGTGTGTGTGTGTGTGCGTTTATGTTTGCGTGTGCTTCTCTCCTCCAGCCCAGGCTACTCTGGTAATTACAGTATGTTGCCTGGATTGATGACAGATGTGTGTCTCCCGCATCTGTTTTCTCCTGCTTTTCCGCTGCTGTTCATTCCGATGTTATTACTTTTAGCCACGTGGAATTAAATGCCGGGAGTGATCGAGGCATCTTTTTCTCAGCCTGAAATCCCTGCTGTGACCACACATTATCCCAGTATTGCCACTGCTTAGATTCATAGACAGGTATTGCGCCAAGGTGCATAGTACCATGTTCAGATCAATGTGCATGTTTGTATATATTCAGATGTGCATTAGTAGTTCATATTAGGAAGCCATATGTAAAATCGGAAAAATGGTTTTGGAGAAATAGAAAGAAATAACCGCCTGAGTAAAACCCCAAAGTATTCCAGGTGACAGGCGGCTGTGATAAGGTCAGCGCTCCACTAAGAAAAGCTTCCACTGCTCTCTGTCAGAACTACATCTCTGCCTTCCTTTGTTTTTCTCTCCTCTCCTCTCCTCTCCTGCTTTTGCGCCTCTGTGTTGTGTTATTATGAATCCATCCGTTTGGTCCTTTCAGAATGCCGATGCCAGCTACGACTTCAGCAGCAACGACCCGTTCCCCTTCCCGCGCTACACGGACGACTGGTTCAACAGGTAAAGATCAGCCAGACAGCCGAACCTGTTCCCAGCTGCTCTGCTGTGGAGCTGCTACAGGGTTAACAATAAAACCTCCATTGTTTCTATTCATTGTGTGTAAGCAATGCAGGCTGATGTTGTTTTGTTGTTTTGTGTGTAGAGCTGATATAAGTGTGCATGCATGTGTGTATGTTTATGTCTACATATACCGTATATATACAGTATGTGCGTGTATGTGTGTAGGTGCGCGCGCGTGTGTGTATGTGTGTGTGTGTGTGTGAGTGTGTGTGTAGGGTGCTCTTTGGCTCTCTCAGGGGTCTGGCAGCTCTCCTCTATTGATTTTCTTTCCACGTAGCTCCATTAAGTCATATCTGCGGCCTTTAAGCAGTGCTGCAGTATAAACAGAGCTATTGTCCAACACAGCACAATACAAAACATAATGCCTATTTTTACCTGTTCAGTTGGAAGATATAAGGGGGATAAAGAAAGCGGGGCTGCTGACAAAGACTCAGATCCAGACAGACATCAGTCGAGGCTTCTCAGGGTCGCAGTGTTCACAGCGCCGACCTTCTGTCTGATAGCACCTTATCTCCCTCCCATCTCGCCATCGCACTGCATGATCCACTGCCACTGCAGAACACGTCAAGGACAAGACAATTAAACGGGGAGAAATCTATCCTTTCTCACCTTGCTCCCCCTCTCTACGCACTCCTCCACCATGCTTCCATCTGCTCAAATACATGTATGTGTGTATAGGAGCGAGAGGTAGTGTGTGGGTTTGGTAGTGTAGCTGTTGCTGACTGCCGTGCACGACTCACTAGCTAATCAGCTGGTTGTTATAAATAGCTGCCTGTCTGGCAAAGCAT
Source organism: Centroberyx gerrardi (assembly GCF_048128805.1). Taxonomy (NCBI): domain Eukaryota; kingdom Metazoa; phylum Chordata; class Actinopteri; order Beryciformes; family Berycidae; genus Centroberyx; species Centroberyx gerrardi. The sequence continues at coordinate 16,959,645 of NC_136011.1, forward strand.
GCTGGGAGAAAGCGGTTGACTCTCTGCAGTGGCCCTGTGGGGAGCACAGGGATAGATACATAGACACACACCACGTGGTGCACACAAAACACTGATATGTACAAACATGTTCAATCAAATTGAGACAAATGTCGCATCTTCAAATATCAACTACACCATTGAGAATAATTCTATTACAAAACAGGTAAGTACATTTTCCCATTTTCCCCATGTAGACACAACTTGTAGCCTCTGCCTCACCTAATATTAATAATATTATTCAGATCACACAGTTACAGATTCTTTACGCTAATGTTCATTGATTTCTGGCCGTGCAAAATGCTACACCTCTTCAATAAGCAATTTCCTCATTCTAGTCGGACACAAAGTCAACAAAATCATCATCTAATCTGGGAAATCTGATCTGACATTTAACCCAATATATATTATATCCATTGTAAAATCATGTTAATTCTATAAACATTGTCTGTTTCTTTCTATCATCAGTCATGGCACAAGATGTGCTGGAGAGGTTTCTGCAGCAGCCAACAACAACATCTGTGGTGTGGGAGTTGCCTACAACTCCAAGGTGGCAGGTGTGTGTCACATCAACACTGCAGTTTGGACAGTGAGAGGAAAACCTGATTGCAATCAGCATACAGCGATGTTAGCAAATAACAATTCTGCTGATAGTACTGTGAAAGGACCTGGCCATCATTTAAAATATAGCTCGCTCTCTGCTGGAAGGGGGAATGTACTGTAGAGGAAATATATATCATGCATAAAATATAGGCACTGCATAGTTTGGTATGGAAGCACACTCAAATGGTATACCTTTACTGTGTCATAGAATTACTGCAAATAGCAAAGGTCAGTTAGAGTCCACATAGCAACATGACAACACCATCAATCCAGACAGCTCTAGGTTTCCGCTCCATATTGATTTTTCTTGAAATTTGCTCCGGGAGAAACACAGTAGAAATAAGAAAATAACTATTGACTGCTTGATTTGTGTGCTCCTAGCAGGCTGACATTACTTTCTTGCCATTGTTAGGGATTTTGATGCTGTGAACATGTTGTATTGTATTTCGGATCATCGCTGTAGATATTGTAAACATAAGCAGCTGATAAGATTTTATAAATTGCTCATTTATAGTCACCTAAACTGCACGGTGCTCCAGCTGCAGTACGAGCACATAGCAAAAGAAAAACCAAGACTAGCAACATGAATAGCAAAGGGTGATTCACATGGACATTGATGGACAGTCTTACCTTACTTGTTTCTCCTTCAGGTATCAGGATGCTGGATCAACCCTTCATGACTGACATCATCGAGGCATCATCCATCAGCCACATGCCCCAGGTTATTGACATCTACAGCGCCAGCTGGGGTCCCACCGATGACGGCAAGACAGTGGATGGACCCCGAGAGCTCACGCTTCAGGCTATGGCTGATGGAGTCAACAAGGTAAGTGGCTATCAGACCTACTGTGATGAAGGAAAGAAAATTATGGCAAATGTTGGTGAGCCAAAAATAAGGTGTGCGTCAAACATAAATGCACACTCATAACGATGCAAAGATGTAGGGATGTCTTTTTTGGCGTGGACACTGATTTTATGATCGGCCAATTTAGAGGCCACCACTCCAAAAATAATTAAATCTGCAGCCCTTCAGTCGTGGCATCCCTAATATGTTAATCTTAATTGATCCCCATAAGAACATTCTCTTGTTGCTTGCCTGCCTTCCACATGGAGGTCAGAGTGCAGGTCCACTGTTTCTGGAGCTGGTAGAGATTCTGTGTTTTGCTCACGGACACCTCAGCGGGGCGAAAGCTTGCGAGGGCTGCCAGTGGGGGCTTGAACGTGGGCCCTGTGGTTTAAGGATGATCTCACTACACACTATGCACACACACACACACACACACACACACACACACAGAGTTAGCATGCTGACAGTGCCACTGCCACTGACTGTTTGTTTAATCATCATGCGCCGTGCAGGCAGGTGTGGGTTGCTTGTGCTCTGAGATGACCCTGGGTAGCTGAGCAAAATTGACTGTAATCCCTGATCATATAAACACAACTAATCAAGCAGCCATTCTGCACTCGGCCTCTTAGGTTCTAATGACCACTTATATAAGCTAATGTGTAGGCTGCACAGGATGCACGCTGTACAAGAACAGGAAAATTAGACAATTAGACATTTTCAATTCAGGAGGAATGTATGTTTTGTCAGCACTTCAGAGGACTTGTCATCCCCCAACCCCAGTCTCGATCACTTCAGTCTAAACGAGTTAGCATCTTGAGCGTGACAGTATGGTTTTGCAAATTGCCGTGGATAATGGAAAAAAAAATCACACAGTATGCTCTCAGAGCGCGGCAGACAAAATGGAAGACAGAAGGCCTCGAGCTCACAGGTGAGCTCAACGGTTCTCAAACGTCTCTTTGCAATTTAAATAGAGAGACATGAATAAGCACGGTGTAGAGAAAGACATGCCACTCCTCCTCCACTTCACCCTTTGTTCCACGGGGAAACAGCAGGGCTTTTGTAGAAACAGGTGCAGCGTTTGTTGAAGAGGAGCCTCTCTCTATGTTGAGCCAGAGTTGGTTGCTTTATTTTTCATGACACCCTATTAGCATTAAGGGCTATACAAGCATGCAACTAGTTGTAGATTGCATGGAAAGTAAGAAACCTGACAGTGTCAAGACTATGCGCAACAGCAAGCGCTTGTGGTCCAAGTTAAGGTGGCTGCAGTGTTAAGATATGGACACCTTTGTTTAATATCGACTATTTTGGAATAAATATGTTTTGTAATAAAAGCTTGTTGATTTGCCTGGATGGTGTAGGTGAATTACTGCAGATTGTTTGTACATAGCTTTAGAAATATGTTGTCCATGATATCAAATCCCATGTGGGGTCATTTATTTATTTTTTTTAAATGAAGATAGATAGGTAGATAGATAGATAGATAGATAGATAGATAGATAGATAGATAGATAGATAGATAGATAGATAGACCTGATTTGGTTTGATAAGAATGTGATAACGGGAAGAAACAAATTTGAAACTCACATCACGTTGCTTTAAACCTAGCTGCTCACTTGAAACTGTCAGGTTCCTTGTAAATTAATTTCCATGCAATCTACAACTAGTTGCACGCTTGTATAGCCCTTACCAGTTAAAGTCTCAAGCCCACATCAAACAGCTGTCCTCAATCATGCAGTTGTTCAGTTATTCTGGTGACAAATTTAATGTAGCCAAATAAATCTTTTTTTTTTGTCATTCATCTTAAAAACTTAACACCGTGCATTGAATTATAAAGAACTAAATTACAGTTCTCTAAAATGAAGCGTATTTTTCCACAAAAATACGCTGCCATTTAGACATTCATTTTGTATTGTTCAGAGAAGGAAACGTTTGTGTCGTGTCTGGAATAACTTCACCTTCGTATTGCTTCGTATAACAAATTCATCTTCCTCCAGGATTTTTATTGTAGCACGAGTAAATAGGTTTAGGTAGGGTGACCAAATCTCTCTCTCTCTCTCTCTCTTATTGTCTGCTATTGATCTCTGTGGAACTGTCCGAAGTGCGCAAAAGTTTCAGAGCGAAAGAGAGACAGCGCGTCCCCGTAACCATAGCAACTCACTCTCGCCGTAACAGCAGCACGGGATGGGATCGGGATGATCACTGAGAGGACCATTGCCTCCTACAAAATGTTTAGTGCAGATAAACGTGCTTTTATTTATCTTCTTGGCATTGAAATCCTTGTGTGGACGCCGCAGGCTCGTATCCACCGTAAGCACTTGTCCAGTTCCGTCTTGGGTTTCGGGAAATTTATAAAGCTAACACCGGCCATATGCGGCCGGTCCATATACCTAGTGTCACTGTTACACACTCCAAAGCAGCAGTGTTTTATGTACACTATGACTCCAAAAACAAAAAAACAGAAAAATGAAATATAAGTGTGGGTTTTCACAGTTTCTCATTGACTCCCCATATTGAGCGGGTGATTCTATGTCTGACTTCAGGCTCGCGCACATTTTTGATGTCATAGCTGGTGTGCTAAAAATAGCTCCGCGGCGGAACGCTATTACTACAGGTCATTTGCGCCACACTTCTGCAATATTTTGTTCGTAATATCGAATCCAGTGTGGAGTGAGTGAGTGAGTGACTCAGTGAGTGAGTTTGAGTGAGTGAGTGACTCAGCAAATGATTCAGTGAGTGAGTGAGTGAGTGAGTGAGTGACTCAGCGAGTCAGTGAGTGAGTGACTCACGAAGTGACTCAGTGAGTGAGTGAGTGAGTGAGTGACTCACGAAGTGACTCAGTGAGTGAGTGAGTGAGTGATTCAGTGAATGACTGAATGACTCAGTGTGTGAGTGAGTGATTGTATGACTCAGCGAGTGAGTCAGTCAGTCAGTGAGTGACTCAGTGAGTGACAGTGGTGGGAGAAGTACTCAAATCCTTTACTCAAGTAAAAGTAAAAATACCCAGACACAAAATTACTCTAGTAAAAGTGAAAGTACCACTTGGACATTTCTACTTAAATAAAAGTATGTAAGTACTTGCTCTTTAATGTACTTAAAGCATTAAAAGTAAAAGTACTTGTCTTATTCCATGCCCTCATGTAAGAGATTCATTCATTTTAGAGAACTGTAATTTAGTTCTTTATAAGTCAGTGCACAGTGTTATGTTTTTAAGAAGAATGACAAAATAAAAGATGTATTGGGCTATATTCAATTTGTCATGATTTGTCAAAAGAGATCGAATTTCATACTACTAGTATAGGCTGGAGACTATGGACCAATGTGGAACTCAATATATTGTTCAGTGCTTAATAGATCTGCTTTGTGTAAATTCTGTATGATTGTATTGTATGCAGCAGTTTGCTTTTGTTCTTTCTCTTCTACCCCCTATTCTCATAAACCCCACGTGAGATCTTTCAAGTCAAGCTTCACTACCATATAACCTGCTCTCTCTCTCTACTCTTCTGCTCCCTATTTTTCACATTCTTTCTGTCTCTAACCAATCGTCAGTTCCAGTGAATGAGAGCTCTCAAAACATAAAAATGTGGAAGTTACCAGAGCTGGAGAATAATATGGAGCCACAAACATCAAACTAAGAAGCTTGATAAGAAGCTTGATACTGACAATTTTCTAAATTATATGTCTTTGAAACCCCAATCCATCTGAAGATTGCCCTCTTGTCATTGTTTAATGTTTTCAGTTGTGAATATTGCTTGATATGTCTTTGATATATGAACGTGATTCTTTCTTTTATGACATGATTATGTAAGTTAAGTTCTATAATTTGTAAACTTGCACACATTGACAGCTATAATTTCATTCAGGTTAAATTCCGCAAAGTGCGTTGGGCGTTTATTTCACTCATATAAGTACCACTACTTGTACCAACACAGTGCTTGACGTGTTTTCAATTCACTTGGATGGTGATGTTTTAGGGGCGAGGAGGAAAAGGCAGCATCTATGTGTGGGCATCGGGAGACGGTGGTAGCTATGACGACTGTAACTGTGATGGTTACGCCTCAAGCATGTGGACAATCTCCATCAACTCAGCCATCAATGACGGACGCACCGCCCTGTATGATGAGAGCTGCTCCTCCACCCTGGCATCCACCTTCAGCAACGGCCGCAAAAGAAACCCCGAGGCCGGCGTGGTGAGTGAGAACATTGTATATGTGTGTGTGTATAATATAATATACGTAAGAGACCTTTTGTTTCAGTTATCTAGTGGAAAGCGGCTCAAAAGGATTTTATCTCTATCTTTTGTAGCAAGCTTACCTAATGTTTTTGACATTTCATTGTTCCCCAACGCTGCCTATCTGAATGGGTGCAGGCATTTTCAACCCTTTCAGCATTCACAGACGACTGAATACTTGTTCTTAATTTTCTTCTACAGTCTTTCGCCATGGCAGCTCTGTCCTCATTCATTCAAACAATCGACCGAGTTGGAAATAGACTCTTTTCAATCGGTCCAGTATGCAGTGTATCCTAGGCCTTTCGGGAGATAGGACAAGACCGGGGATATAAGACCTGAGAAGCTGTTACACTGTAATTGCAGGGTGGTTGTGAAAAGAGGTTCAGATGGAGGGATTGGTCTTCTGTGATTACCTCCCTTGACATCCTCAAGCATCACTTTCTTTCAGATGCTCAGAAAAGCAGCCACATAATCTGTTGTGTTGATCATGACATTTAGGGCATAGTTTTCTGTGAATGTGGTGTTAAGAGGAAAATTTAGAACGGAGAGACAGGAAAGCGCATGTTTTACAGTTCATGGTCTTGGCTTGATTTTTCTTATTGTCAGAAAACAATTTTAACTGTGAGGAAAAAATCATTTTGCTACTGGGTAATGATGTAAACAGAACTTTATTTGTTTTTTTGTACATTGTGTATGGATGAAAAGCAAGGTACAAAAGTAAACTTATCTAGTGAGGTAGTCCTTTTTTGCTCAACCAGATATGACTCTGATACATAACACGGATACATCTCCCTTCACCGTATCTGCCTTCACCGTATCTGCCAGGGACTACAGATGGAAATTAGCTAGCAGCTAAATCTGGTACAAAGCATCTTCTCTCTTTGTTTGAGATTAATGTATTTTGTATATGGTCCCTGATATAAATAAACTCAATAAACTAAACTAACTAAACTAAGGCTTAAGAGTATGGCACACCACACAGCGTACTCCAATAGGCTATAACTGTAACTGTGACTGACTCATGATTATTTCAGCATTTACCTGGGGAATTGTGTCATTAGACGGTGATGCCTGGAAAAATGAGCGAGTGAGTCACCGGAGTCAAAAAGACCCATACCATTGTACTTTGAAAGAGGAGAGAGCTGAGACACGGCAACTATTGTGTACTTTCCTTTTTTTGTAGGCAACTGCCAGACCTTGATGGTATTTTAATTTTAGAGAGTCTAGAGTTGTCATCTGCAACCTTAGCACATTATTTAAACTTTCATCGCATGCAAAAGGAGCATGTACACGCCTGGAATATTCATTGGCAAAATATACCGTGCTTGTGTGTAGTAAGAATTTCCCAGTGTACAAAGGCAGCAGTGTTTGTGTTGGGATTATGCCAATCACCCTTGGCTGTTGACAGAGCCAGGGATCTTCCCTAGGGTTTCCTCTCTCTAATTGCATTTGATCTCCGATTATTTCTAATTAAGCACCAAATAAAAAAAAAAATCTGATGTTTATTCAGTAAGTATAAGCATAACCAATATGCTAACTACTGTATGTGACAGTGCAGCTAATATACAGTACACAGTCTTAATTTCTCCTTTTGTGTTCGACTTCATTGCTCAGCCAAACTCCATAATTCTGCCATAAAATTGCGCTGTGAGAATAAATTCTGTTGATTGTGTGCAGTTGTTGGAATTACTTTAATGCATGCCAATAAAGGCACTTTCACAGCAAATTAGATTGCATCCATGTCCATATCTCCTCTTCCTCCCTTGCCTCTACTTCGTATGAGTAAGTAGCTCATTGAAAATATTTCCTTTTTGTTTTCTTTCTTTCCTGTGCTTGTGTTATGGCAGGCCACCACAGACCTGTATGGGAACTGCACCCTGCGGCACTCTGGAACATCAGCAGCAGCTCCAGAGGCAGCTGGTGTCTTTGCCCTGGCTCTTGAGGCTAAGTAAGTACTGCAGCACCCACAGAACTGTAATAACTGTGATTATTGATTTAGATGGATTGTCTATATTTGGTATTATCACTTCGTCTCTGCTGGAGAGTGCCACCTGGAATTGGTTAGATGAAACTGGTAATAATGTCACAAAAAAATGCTTACAACCATTAGATTTGGCTAATCCTTTATATAGCAGTATTTGACTTGAAGAACACTGTACTCATGTTAATGATTTCTAAGAACTTAAATTTCCCAGTAAGTACAACCTTGAGCTTTCTCGTCTTTCATTTCCTCTGTCTTTCTCTCTGTCTCTCTCTCTCGCTCTCTCTCTGACTGTCACTCTCTATCTATCAGAGCCTTTCTCATAATTATCTCCCTCCATATCTGAACTCCTCAAAGGCCCAAATCATTTCCTCACTCTTCACAGAATTGCTTATTTACTGCAACTGGCATTAAGGCGGGCAGGATAACTCAAATGAAAAGTGAAATAGTTGCTCTCTCGCCCACATATTACCGACTCTATGTGCTTGTGCCAGGGAAACAAATCATATTTGGACCAGTGTGTGTTCTTTATACCTCATTACAGGGCTGAAACACAAGGTTTATATTGTTAGGCTGGGCTCAGAGCTAACGTTTATGTTTTATTGATTACTGTGTGGCCCATATGCATGAAGCAGAGAAACCCTGTGCTGGATGATGAAACACACTGGAACACCCTCTCATCTTAACCTGCTGGACTGTTTGTCATGGTGTTATTTGGAAATACTTAAGCTTGTGTTGTTGATCTTAGCGACAAAATGTAACATTATGTTTTGTCTTTGAATAATCTCAACAAATATTCACACTGTGGCAAACGGCGACAGCGAAGAGGTTTCCATGTCATACATTATGAATTTATAGTCATTGTGAATTCAGTCTAATTGGGTCCTTGTGGATCAGAGAAAACTTTAAACATATGCCACTTAGGTAAACACACACCCTTGATTAGAAGAATGTGACAGATTCAAAACGTGGTAAATTACTGCTTCTCAAATCCCGGAGGTGAGCCTTTCTCCCAGATGCTTCATTTCTCACATTAAAGGCTGACAAGATTCTTCTGCTGCCATTAACTAACACCGGCAAGTGGAGTTGGGTAAAGAAACACTGTTTGCTTTGCACACACAATAATGATGTTGCTGTCAGGAGGAGCGGATGCTCGATCTGTCCGGCGGTAAATAACCCACCATGCTGTTAGAACGAGTGCAGAGCCTTTTTACTGCCCAAACACTCTTGAACCAATGCATTGGCAGGAGTCAGTGAGTCACCCAGAACAAAGCTGTCACTACACACAGCCAAGATAAGAGAGGGAGACACAGACAAAAGCTAGCATCTGCCTCAAAGCATAGAGACTATGATGTTTAGACATTTGAGAGCATATAATCAAAGCATAACCATGGATCAGGCCATATGCCATTCATTTGAGATTTACCAAGTCTGCTGAACACCTTTTTGTCCTGTGCTTTGTAATATCAGCAAGTGGATTTTTCACTATTTGCTGCCAAAATTTCAATTTTCTCCTTTCCCATGAACCTGCTATAGATGAGAGGCAGCGATAGCTTGTCAAAGTTAATGGAAAAAATGAAGGAGCATCAGTATTGCTGCCAGCCTGTAATTTCTGACTTACTGTATTCTCTCCCCTCTATCACCCTCCCCCTCCCTAATCTCCTGGCTCTGTCCTGTGGATCCTGGTGACTGTTCCTCCGCTCCAGCCCTAACCTGACATGGAGGGACATGCAGCACCTGTCTGTCTTGACCTCCAAGAGGAACCAGCTCCACGACGAGGTACACCAGTGGCGGAGGAATGGCGTGGGCCTGGAGTTCAACCACCTGTTTGGCTACGGTGTGCTGGATGCCGGGGGCATGGTGAAGATGGCCAAGGAATGGAAGACCGTCCCCGAGCGTTTCCACTGTGTGGCCGGATCCATCCAGGAGAGCCAGTGAGTGTGTGACACATAAGCATGTACATATCACATATAGTAACTCACTGTTGTGCAGAAGAGACAATACTCATCCAAGTATTGGATAAGGGCCTAATTCAACGAAATATCTGTGATGGGAGTTGCCCACTTGATCACCCTGATGACACACCTGCACTCACACACTCAACCCCATAACATTTCGATCACATGGTTATCATTCCTCTGACATATGAATTGGGCTTCTGTATAAATGCTGGCCCCTGATTAGGGCACAAGGGACTGCGAGATCACATCCTATGTATTGGTAAAGTTCTTTAAAATAATCTTCTTATATAAGGTTCTAAACATAATGTACTTCCCATGTGCTATAATGTGAGCTCCCTCTGCCAGGCCTCTGGGTAGAGTGGTGCTTTGATTACAGTCCAGCCATCTGGCCGGTGCTGTGGAGGAGATCCTCAGTCTCTGCCCTCATCTTTCACAGATGCAGCTGTCTATCTCGGGTGCTTAGGGCACCCTCCTTCTTCTCCTCTCATCCTCTCCTTGTCTTCCCACATCTGTCTCCCCATGCATCACCCTCTCCTCCTCCTCCCGTGTCTCCTCCATCTCTAACCTTGCCCTTCATTTTGCTTGCTCTTCTCTGCTTTTTAACATCTCTCGCTGTCATCCTGTCCGTACACTCACACCTCTACCTCCTCTCCTTCCTGCAATCTGTCTGTCCCCCTTTTTATTTCGCTCAAGGGCTGCCACCCTTTCATCCATCAGGTCCTGATGCTTTGAGCCTGTATCTACTCCCTTGTGTGATGCCTGGTGGTTTCACATGGCTCAACCTCTTACACACTATAATTAGAGAACCACACATGGCCCAGCACGACGTGCCCTAGCAACACTGTCAATTAGACTGACTGACAGCCGGGAAGGGATTCCATGCGGAGGTGTTATTTACTGTGTGCATGCGTGGGTCTGTGGTTACATGTGTGTACTCTATGCATGTGTGTATGAGTGTACATGTGACATGTAACCCTAACCCTAATAATAATAATAATGCTGCTAAACAAACACACACAAAAAAACACTTTACAGAGGAAAAAATGACAATAATAAATTAGTAAAAGAAATAAGAACAAAGAAATAGAAAATCTAAGTATTGTTACAGAAAGCAATTTTAAAGAAATGGGTTTTAAGGATAGATTTAAAGGACTGAAGTGATGTAGCCTCAACCTTAGCAGATTGTTACACAGTATAGGGGCTCAGAGTGAAGATCGGTCAGCGTATTTGTGTCACCATAGACACCCTCAACCCCTCATTTTACTCTCTAATCAGTGCTTCACAGACGGTGCAGTCACGGCAACACAGCGTGTGGGTGTGCATCGTGAGTGTGTGCTTGTGTGTGTGTCTGTGTGCGCACGTGCCTCCCTGGAGTACAATACCCGACAAATAAGGAGCATTCCTCGGAGTCAAATGGCTTTTCACTGCTGCCCTAGGGACATCTCATACAAATAGAGGAGAGGAATTTGCTTCTTATGCCCATTTGTTGTCACATGAGACGGTCCTTGACACTTCAGGATCGCATCGCAATAAGTGGCGTTGGTTCTTTGCTCAGACAGTGGATGAGCCTTAAAGGTCTCAAAAGAATAACCGTTAGAAGGCGTTGTGCTAAGGTTTGGGAGAGAGAAATGCAGAATGTAATATCTTTTTCAAGTTATTTTCGAGCTGTGATAAGAGTTGTGGTGCTGAGTCTGTCATTCTGTCATATTTTTCATCAGTTCAGTAGTTCCCCGGCGGCACCACAGGGCTTCTGCTGCCTCTATTGTTGCAGAGATATAATTACAACAGGCTCACCTCTGATGATAGTGTATCAGTACAGAAAAGCAATAAACACACAAACACACACGGCCGTACTCGCGCACACACTGCTCAGCATTGATCTGATAGCTGCTTTGGCAGGCTGTGGCTTACTTAGCTGGAGCAGAACTTCTCATTATCAGTGGTGCCGGCACGCGGCACCCCACCGGGCCGTGGGTTGTTTTTAATCTCCGCCGGTCCTGCCCTTCAGAGGCGTCCCCTCTCCCTGTTCTATGACCGAGTCCCGTAATTACTCTCGCACATTATCTGATGGCAACTGTGTACCTGCTGTGCAGGAAAATCATTTTGCGGGGACAAATTGAATTCTACACATATTCATATGTAGGAGAACAGTAATGCTCACAGTCACAGATTCTAACAAACCAATAAGAATAATAATAAGATGAAAGATATCTGTTAATTGCAAGTTTATAAAATTAGATTTTAGTTGTGTCTTAAGAGAAGATACAGTTTATGGACACACACACACACACACACACATACACACACACAAGCGCACACACAGAGAAACCCACTCCTTGCTTTTACACAATCTTACACTTCTTCTTTTTTACCTTTCTTTTCTTTTCTACTTCTTTTTTATCTGCCCTAGGAAGCGTTTAGGAAGTCATATTGTTAATGGAAACCATTTAGTTTTTGGTTATGTCAGACTCCTCAACATACACTGTAGGGTGTAGTTTACTGTGAAACAGTAAACATATTGATAACTCACTAAGTCAACCTTAAGCAGCTCACCACTGCACTCACCTCTGTGTACTCGGCATAATGCTCTATCAATCATATTTATAACAGAGTGCTATCCTGCATGAGTCTCTCACTCAATCTCTTTCTCCCTCTCTCTCTCTCTCTCTCTCTCTCTCTCTCTCTCTCTCTCTCTCTCTTTCTTTCTCTGTCTCCAACTCTCCCTCTAGCCTTCTCTCCACCCTCCCATTTCCTACCCCCTGTGTTAATCTGAGCAGGCAGTAATGGCACAGAGATGTGGCCTGTGCCTCTAATAATGCTATTAAGTCTGCTCACAGCCCTCGGCCAGCCCTGACCACCCCTGCCCTGCTGTGTTCTCCCTCTTTCTTTCCATCACCAAAAGGGATGGGATCAGCAGTGTGTCTCCCTAACCACAAAAGAACAACAATAGCAAGACCAACCTGCCCTTACACTCTGTTCTGGACAAATCCATTTCACCAAAAAAAAAAAAAAAAGCCCTCATTCATGCATTGAAGAAGAGCTAGATTTCAGAGGTGGTCCAATTTTTGACATGTTTTATAACTGTGATTATTAGATAAAATGGTAGGATCTGAGGTTTATTTATCCTGGTTACTAAACGCTATTTCAAAACTTTTAAATTTTAATGGTACCATTTGTCACATGCTCGTTTCAAACCCAACTGGATGCATTGTATGTAATATGCATACTCAGATATGGCTTTTTGCTTGAATAACAGCACTGTTTAGAATCATAATCAAGTGATAATCAGTTTATACAGCAAGCACAATGAATATGAGGGAATTTGTCCTATAAGTAGATATTGGCATACATGGTACATGGACAATGGACCTCACATTTAGTGCAAGGAGACATTGCAGGACATACAATAGACAGTAGACTACACATGCTACTCTATTAGTGTAGCATGAATGCACGTCCTACAATTTTGTTTATCCACATTTATCCTTTCTAATTCATAGTTGTGTGGGCCATATGGATATAAACGAGAGTTTTGCTTATTGTTATCATCATTGCACTTTAATGGGGAGTTACATTAGCTGTGGCTCGCCTCAAGGCCTCTCTGTAGAGTACCAGTCCCAGCCGTGGGAATCTTGCTCCATCACTGCACTTCAGTCTCAGAAAATTATTCATCACTAAATCATTCATATTTCCATCTCATTTGTTTTGCATTTGAATAGAGTCTAGGTATCCAGAGGGCATTATCAGTGTATAGCTCTCATATAAATGAGGGGCAGTGGAGAAGTTATTGCATGATGGACCATCACTGGTGATATTCTAATTACAATAATGTTGGTTTGATTTTGATTTTGATTGTTTTTATTATAGTGTCATACACCATACTGTCCAGCCCCAATGGGCTTAGAAGACACTGTTAAACAAAGAAGAACAATCCTGATAAATATAGAATACATATTGTCAATACATCTACAATTCACCTTCAAATTAAACTACAAATGATGAATTTCAGTATCATAATATCCAATATCTAATTTGGAATTCAGAATAAATAAGGATTCCTTAATTCTTTCCCACGCCTTAGAGATATATTTAGCAGTGTCAAAATCATATTTTCTAAACAGAAACTCAAGTCTCTGACCATCCTCAAGCTGAAATAAATTACAATGAATTAGCTTATCGCACAACTCAATTCTTAAATCATTGTATAAGGGGCAATAAAACAAAGTGAATTTCATTTTCAATCTCACCTAAGCTGCAGAGTGAACAGTCGCTTTTCCTCTGGGGTATTATTATATCATTCAGTTTCAATAGCAAAGGGTAATGTACCTTGGTATGCCATTGCCACCAAATGATGCATTTAAATGTTTTAAATGCATCATTGATTTAAATGTTCATAAATTAATATGTCAAGTGCAACTCTTTTGTTACAATGTGTTGTATTCCTGAGACCTTTTGTATGCCATGATTTTAAGTAAAGGAAAAATACTTAATGCCTAATAAAATCAAAATAAATGCATATTTTCACCTGCATTTTTGGACAATAAGCCACAATAATGAAATAAAATAAAATAAAAATATTGTAAGTGTAAGTCATCCTGTGACAGGGGTGTATGGTACCAAACAAAAATGTAATCCCAAAGAGTATTTTGGCCCCTGATTTCATGGCGAAGCAAGCAGAGATGGCACTCGTCATTGTTGTTTTGCTATGTGGGAGCAAGCTCAGAAAGAGGCTTGATTCTCTGTCAGGGTTGGTTGCTTCTATAGGCAAAATAGGTCAGGTACTTACTGGGGCATTCAAAGGAGAAGGGGGTGGGGTGTGAAGATAGACTGAGAAAGATAAAAATACTTCTCGAGCTAGTTCTGGCTCTCTTAGCTACAGGGATTCCCACAGCCCACAGATTTGGATAGCATGCTGATGACTTTCTTTTTTATTCCTTTTTTAACATTCATATTTCTCACATTAATGTTTTTCATTTCCCTCCCTCTCTCTGCCGCACCATCTTAACTCGTTTCATCTGTTTTTCCCTCTCCAGTAAAATCCAGTCTGGCAACAAGCTGGTGCTGGCCATCACCACAGACGCCTGCCAGGGGAAGGACAACTTTGTCCGCTACCTGGAGCACGTTCAGGCGGTGGTCACCGTCAACGCCAGCCGCCGGGGCGACCTCAACATCAACATGACCTCGCCCATGGGCACCAAGTCCATCCTGCTGAGCCGAAGGCCCCGTGACGACGACGCCAAGGTGGGCTTCGACAAGTGGCCCTTCATGACCACCCACACCTGGGGCGAGGACCCCCGCGGGACCTGGGTCCTGGAGGTGGGCTTCCAGGGCGAGGAGCCACAGCGCGGAGTCCTGAAGGAGTGGACCCTCATGCTGCACGGAACACAAAGTGCCCCTTATATAGACCAGATAGTGCGCGACTACCAGTCCAAACTGGCCATGTCCAAAAAGGAGGAGCTGGAGGAGGAGCTGGATGAGGCAGTGGAAAGAAGTCTGAAGAGCTTGCTGAGTAAAAACAACTAAACACCATCTGCATGTTGCCGACTCTTTCATTCTTTTTCTCTTTCTCCCTCTCTGCATCTTGCTCTACACTTTTCTGACTCTCTTTGCATCTCCTCAATTCTCTTCCTCTCTCTCTCTCTCTCTCTCTCTCTTCTTATCCTCCCTTTTGTCTACCTCTCTTTCCCCTGACTCTTTACTCTGCCTTTTGTTATGAAGTGTTTGAATTAGCCCCCCACCTACAATGAATGTTTCTTGTAATCCAATCATGATAAAAATGTAACCTTGAAATAATCTGTTCTACATAGAGAAAACAAAACTATATCAACTGGATTTCTGTCTGTTTTTTTACACTCTACGGAATTGTACATAAACAGAATATAATCCACTCTTTCATGTTCTTGCTTTAACTGCCCTGCACCTCTCTTCTGCCAACTGTTGTACAGTTTGTGACTGTAAATGATTTTCTGTGTCATTCTACTTAAAGTTTAATATCTTGCAAACAGAGCAGTGATACTTCTTTCTGTTTATATTTTTGTGACATGCACTGTTTATATAAACAAAGGAAAGGAATGTGTGATTCATTTTGCAGCCTGTGGTCCTCAGTTCATATTTCACAATCTTTGACGTATACTATAATAAATCTATTCAGCTGTTTGTTTAAGCACTTGAGTGATTTGCACCACGCTTGAACAGACTCTTGAACTAAAAGTAGCATGCAATTTTTTTGTCATTTGAATCACTTAATGAATGTGATCTGGGTTCTTGGTTTGGGAATATATTCCCTCATGTTAGGACAAGAAAATCCTTTTGAAAAGTGGAACATTAACTATTCTCTCCTTATAATAAACATGCTTTTATTAAAGGTGCTACATGTAGCATTTTAACATCAATAAATCATATCCACATTAATTTTGAGACATAATTACTCTAAACAAACAAGACCATCGGCAAGAACATTGGCAGCCTCTACACTGCGTTTTAGATTGTGTCACCAGGTTGGATTTTGAGGGAAATCTGCTGTATTTTATGGCACAAAGAGAGATTGCTTTACGGCACAAAACAAGTGGGCGCTGTTCTTTCAGCGCATACAGAGCGAGTAGCAACATCCTCTTTGCAATGCGAAGCAATGGAGTTTATGGGAAATGTAGTCTTAATTTTGAGAAACTAACACTACCTAACCTAGCACTAACAATACCACTGGCATGAGACAGAGGCTACTACTCATCTCGACCATGGTCTTGTTTGTTTGCAATAATTATACCAAGATATCACAATTACTTTGTCAATGATATATTGATGTTTAAAATGCTAAATGTAACACATTTAAGCTGGCATTGTCCTGTCGCTTTTAAGAAGCTGATGTGTTTTGATCACATGCCTTTGCCAGGGTGTCTTTCAGTCACATTTTATTCCATGTATGTTCCAGTCACACTCTGTTCTTTCTTTTGATTCACTCTTCTCTTTTCCTTGGACTATCAATATGCAAAAATATTTTGGTTTCAGACAGTACACTGTAGCTTATTTCAGCCCACAAGCATTTCTTGCTACGGCTATTTATCTCTTCAACCTCGTACAATATCTGTTGCTCACTCTCCCTTTCCTATCTCAGTTTATCTTTGTCTGTTTCTCCCTCAACTCCTCCTCTTCCTCCTCCTCCCTCCTTTCTGCAGGGAGAGTGGATTATACTAAGTGCAGAGGGCATTGTGAACTCCTTAAGGTCACATCGATGAAAAATGGATGAGTCTCTGTCTCCTCCACAGCTGCAGCACTTGAAATAACACCTCTTATGCAGGAATGAGAGAGAGTACACACATACACGCATGCCTATGTGTTTATGACTTTCAAAGCAATGTGTGCATTGCTGCTCCAGTGTTTCAACCTTAAAGCAAGCAGAATGAGGGATTAGTTGATGTTTGAATCTTTTTTTATTGTTCAATATATCAAAGCAAATTGATACACAGCAAAACTGTGCTGAGGGCAGGCAGTGGCATCCAATTGACCAAATCAACTCATAGGGGGAAAGGTGGGGTTCTAAGGCAGAGTTTAGTAGGGTGGCATAACTCAGTATTTCATCTCTTTTCTTCTGACTTTTTTATAGGTGACTTGGAGTTTCATTTCTCATTCTCCCAAGTTTTCAGACAGTAAAGGTATATGGCATGAGCATGGGTGCAAGTAGAACAACAACAGCAGTACTTATGGAACCAGCTAAACGTATGCTGGACGCAAGACCGGAGACTGCAAGCAAATGGAGGAGCATCAAAAATCAGAGCAGGAATGTGTAGTTGGCCTTAAAGCGTGGTTGATCTCCCTTGGAGACACAAAACATTGGTCTTATTTAGTTAAGGAACAGTGGCATTTTATGTAGTCTTTTACTAACATCAGTATTGTCTTCTTGTTAGTGGAGCCAGACCGTGTGGAACCCTGGAGGAGTTTACCGCGCCTTCGAGTCAGGTCTCATGGTTTCAATGTTTCTTCTTGCTGGACTTCTCAATCATGGTCTCCACCACCATGGCAGTCTCCTCGTAACCCTTAACCTTGCGGTCGTTGGAGAACTTCTCCACAGACTCCACCACCTCCACCTTCTCGTAGCTCATGGAGTCTGGGGTAAAGCTGCTGGTGCTGGAACTGGAGCTGGTGCTGGCTCCGCGAGGGCCAGGCATTGGAGTGGGCCCACTGTGGCCCCCGTTGCTATCCCCGTTTCCCTTTGGCCCAGAGGGTTCTGGGGTGGGCTGTCTGGGGCCAGGACATGGGCCAGGGGATGGAGGGACAGGGCTTGGATCTTTAGACCTAGGGTGAGGTTCTCCGTTCTTATGCTTACCCTTACCACCACCACCATCGTCCTTTCCTTTTTCTCCCTTGCCCTTTCCTCCTTCTCCATTGGAGGGCAGAGTGGGACTGAGGGGTCTGGGAGGTGGCATGGGCTGAGGAGCTGGTCCGTAAGGTTCGTAGGGGGGCATCATCCCGTTTTGGATAGTGACATAGATGTGGCCGGCAGACGGTGTGGAGGTGTAGAAGCAGGGGTCCTGGTAGCTGCCGTCCCCAGTGACAAGGACATAACGACCCTTAGTATAGAAGTCAGCGATTGGCTCAGGCTTCTTGTACTTCCTCATTCGGTCTCTGACAATGTTGCAGAGTGTGTCAAAGGCCTTGCTGATCTGAGCTCCGTCGGGGACATCCTGTGGAGACACTCCAATGAACACAGGCATCTGCTCTGTTCTCTTCACCTCCTCCTCCTGTACCTCCTCAGTTGTGACCCCCCTCATCTCTTCATCTGCAGCCTCCCCAGTGGCTCCTCCACTTCTCTCCTCCGGACCACTGTCCATCACATCTTTAGGGGTCAGCTCTTTCTTCTTCAGGACCTTCTTGGCCAGGTTCTTCTGGCGAGGCTTGATGCTGGTGATGTCTTGGATAGCCTGGGTGATGTCTGGAAACACATGAGGTCAAAAGTCAGCCGATTGGAGTGCTTGTTGAACTGAGCAAACACCAAAATTGGTCTAAATTGAACCTAAGCAAACACCAATTAACTGATTCCTGGTGTTACAGCCAAAAGCATTTTTAAGGACCACCCTTGAATAAAAAACATTTCACCAAGCATCCTGAAAAAACACCTCAGTGTTACACCAAGGCTAGAATTTTATTATGTGCTAAAAGTGGATCACATTCTGATCCATTGTGTGTGTGTCTTTGAGTGGTCAGGTAAGATTAAATCTCTGAGACCCTGTTAGCATAGTTGTCTTTCACAATGGCTCCTGATTGTGTGTGCACTCAATAGAGATTATCAACATAAACCAGCTGTGATATTGTCCTCTGATGCTGCCCTTACCTCTCCCCCTGCTTGGTGCAGTGGGTGTGTGAGTGTAGCGGTAATTAGTGGTTAACAGGGTAATGGGGGTGCCAATTATCGCTGAATTCAACCTGCAGAAAGAAGGAACAGTAGAACAGTAAAATTTCAGCTACACAATAGACATATGTACTTAACAGCTTTCTTGCAGTTGCTTATATGGGGTGAAATATAGGAGTATCTAGTAAGTAAACTGACTCATTTTACCAAGAAGGAAACAACAGGCAATATTTAACATGAATAAATCAGAAGATAGACCTAATAACCATGGTGCCTGCTGTGCCGTAACAGAAAACATTTGCTGTCAAGCAGTGCCATCCTGTGGCTGCTCAACATTAACCCAGGTAAGGATGCTGATTCGTACATATCCAGTTAGAGCCATATGTAACACTGATCCATTTCATTTGAAGTCAGATCCTGACCTCTGGTGGATCAGAATTAAAATGGAAATTGTCTGAAGCAATTTCATGATGAAACACATCCATCCTGATCTTGACAACACATCACATAATGCTTTTTTAAATTTAATTATCTATAAGTATTGATGATAAGCCTACTTAGTTAATTGGCAATGGAAATTATTTACCTTACTGAACAATGACAGGACAAATAAGCCTAGGTCTATCTGATTGATAATCAGTCCTTAAACATCAATTAGTTAATGTAATGGGCGCTTGGAATTATAATGTCCTATCTAACTTTTTTTTTTTAATCAAAATTGACTTATCCACATATTCATGATCTTTGAATGTTACTTTGTGACTAAGTGGTGATATTTTATATATATATAAAAGGGTATATTTAGGGTTAAATATTTAAAAGGATAGAAAGTACAGTTTTACCAGCTGGGATGTCAAATCTTTGATGCTCAATATCTCAGAACTGCACTTCACCCAGACAGAAGCTTATAATAATTTCAAGCTCACAATATGTTAGACATCGAGGTTATCCCTTTAGACCAATAATTTGTGTCACATATAAAGTAATTACCAGATTAACTTATTGAACATGGGGGTTTTGTGTGTGTGTGTCAGCACCCTGTGGAGGCAGTCTACCTGTTGTCTTCGTTCTCGATGATCCTCTTGTACCTCTCCAGCTCGTTCTCCAGGGAGGTCTGGTACATGGCCAGGTGGCGACACTCGTTGGTGAACCTCTCCAGAGACTTCTCGGCCTCCTCGATCTCCTTACGCAGAGACTCAATTTGCTCGTTGTACAGCTGGATCTCGTCGTCATAAGTCTCCTGTGTGTTTTTGATGGCTTGCTCCAACATTGTGGTCTGAGAGAGAAAGATACAAGGAGGGATTAAGGAAGGCATTGTGATACACGATTTTAAAAAATAACAAAGCCCCTTGAGGAGCTTCACCAGCACATTGCACAGGTCACTAATAATAACACTATGTGGTGCTAATGAAAATGAGAGGGAGAGAAATTATATATGAGCATAAAAAATAAAAGCAGGAATTTCATTAGTGCACAGTACAGTTGTTGCTTACCTATTCAATATTTCATGTAAAAAAAATGGTGCAGATGAAAACAGCCTCAAAGTCTTTAGATAAACAAAGCATTTTATAATTTATTTATATAAAAATAAAAAAATAAGATCTCAACAGCTAACAACAATTAGACGGTATGACATTGTAAGCCTCTATGGGATACAGACATTCAAGAGATACATGGTACAAAACATGAGCAGAGTGAAGAGCAACATTTGGGAGGATAGCAGAGGTATGTCTTTGGTCAAAACCTGCAGGAAGAAAACAAGCACCCACATCAACAAACACTCAGTTGGGGGAATAAATATGGTTCATAAATTTGATTATACTGTATTCCATTAATTTGAAGCAGTCCCTGTTTCTCTTAAAATGTCCCTGTTCCTCTCATTGATGTTCTGTGAGGAAACACTTTGCTCCCACTAAACCTGGAACTACACTGCTGTCATAAGAAGGTCATGGCTGACATCTAGTGGTACTTCTGCATCATTAAGCTGTTATGGCAAGATGGGTTCAATTCAATAGATCAATGGACGTTCTTCAAAATTTTAAAATTGAAAATTTGCTTTAAAAAGATTCCTATGCCTAAGTATGAAGAACTTATGAGTGAATTCTCTACCACCAGGAAATCAATTTTTTCAATTAAATACTGAACTGATTGAATGGAAAGTGATTACAACACATAATATGAGCATGGGCCCATCTGTGCAGTGTCCCTGCCTATTTTAATCTCCTTTTGTCACTCAGAATTACTTTCCTTCAATAAATCCTCTTAAAAATGTCTTACAATAAATGTTTGCACTAGTGGAGAAAGCGATGGAGACTGCATGTAATCAGTGTGAGACCTGTTGTCATGGTGACAGTGTGACCCACCTCAGTCTGTAGGCGTAGTCTCTGTGCCTGCAGCTGACAGAGGGCGCTCTTGTACTCCTCCAGCTGGCTCTGCAGCCCTGGCACCCTCCTCTGGGCCAGCAGCTTCTCCTGCTCCTTCACAGAGTTAATACAAAACAATGAGGAAAGCACAGTATATCATCCCAGCATGAAGGTGACATCACACCCCCTCCTCAAAACAGACTTGCTACTAAGATCAATTGTCCACCTCTTTCTGATCTCTCACTGTATTAAAAGCTTGACCCTTGAAAGGCATTAAAAATAATGGGGTCATACTCCACAGTGAGGATATGTTGAAGTATCAACGTTGGACTCTCCAAATAAAGTGTCACCATTTATTCTATGGACAAAACACTTTCGTCACTCCACCCTTCATCCATTCTTGTAAACGAACATTTCGTACAAGAATAACACACTGACTGGTCTGAGTGCAGTGGCCCACCTACAAACCAAGTGTTTGAATTGAACGGCAGGCAATACTGTCACAGAGGTACAGATGATAAAAGTGATATAAGTGACATAAAAGCGTCTGGTGTCAGAGGTTTGGTGTGGGACACTTGATGGATGCTAACTATTGTAAGCAGTCACACTTCTCAACGTCTCAACGCAATTGCAGATTGGAGTTTTCACTTTTCAACTTTTTTTTCAGGTAGTAGCAAGAGTGCTAGGCCTCATAATATTAGCTTCCTCCTCTCTCACACATTTTCTTTTTCACTGGGCTTAACATTACTTAGCCAGAAAAACTGTGGTTCTTTGGCTCCGCCTGTTGAGGTTTAACTAAACCAACAAGATTATTTTTGCCTCCAATCTGCACCACAATTGCCAGTGACTGGAGCACAGATTAGCATACACAGCCATTCCTCCCTGCATTTGCTTCATTATGTGGTCTGACACCCTGAGTCAGCTGGTCCATCTGTCTGTCTGTCTGTCTGTCTGTCCAACTGACTGTTTGTCTATTTTCCCCTCTCACAAACTCACAAACACACAAACACCACATGCACGCACATGCACACTCACATATGTGAACACGTGCAACATGTGCCCACCAGTACACACACATGCACATACACCCATGTACACCAAAACATGATCAGACTGAGAAGTCAGTACCCTCATCACTCCGAGACACGTAGCCAGAGCTGACACACATACAAACACCGTGCACTCCCCCAGGCAATGTACTTGCACATGCTCACACACGCGCGCGCACACACCCCTACACACACACACACACACACACATACATGCAGACACACACAGAATGACAACAAAAGTGACCTCACCTCGGAGATGCCCACTGACATATTGGGAACGAGGGGCGTTGTCTGGTTGATCTGGTGCAGAATGTTTACGTATGTCTGGATCTCTGCAAGGTTCTGTATATAGAAGATAATATAAAAGACAATATAAAGATATATCACTGAGCAAAGAGAAGGAGATCCCACTGAATGTTAACACGTTTTGTATAGAGCACCTTAGACATTCCATTTTGCACCTAGCACAATTTCATCTGGTCTGCTCATTCACCTTTCATTATTCAAGCCTATATTTTGCACATCTCATTGAAGATGGAGCATGAGAATAACTGAATAGATCCAATAAAGGGTTTTCATTCCTTTACAGCAAAGATAATTTCTTTTCTAAATCCATGTGTGCTGCAATCATGATCTCAGACTCAATAATAGAGGGCAAATATATTTCCGTTCTCCGAGGGGATACTTCCAACTCGGGACCACAAACCAAATATCGCTGCAAGATGACTGCCCATTCTTTGCCACATAATGTAGCTATAGCAGTGCCTTTTGATATGCTATCTCAATGCTGCCTCAATATTGCACAGAGTCATGGATTAATTCATCATCAAAAGTAGCTTTGTTTGGAAATAAAAAGGGAAATTGCTCTGGCAAGAAAGTCTATGAAAACTATGCCTGGTGCATTATGTAGCGGATTGGTTTTCTTTTGTCTCTACATTTTTCTGCCCATTTTGCTTGCTCCTTCAAGCCATTTCTGTGCACATCTACATAGAGCCATATTTCTCTCTTTTTCTGTGCATTTCTGTCATGTTTCAATGCCTATTTGGGAACATTGTCACATTTATTGTTTCTTCACTTCATTCTTCCATCATGCTATCACAGAAGGTAAATTGAAGCTGAAGTCCTCTTGTAAATCACAACACGTCTTCTGTTACCCTCTGTAAAAGGACAAGGGCCGGCATTCTTTGCCTTGTTATTAAAGGTGCAGTGGCCTCGCTTCAGCAATTTTCAAAAGCAACACAGAGAGAGCCATACATTGTTATGTAATATTCTTAAAGCAATATTCTTTGAAGTGGAATAGGTTCTTCCACTCCCTGTGAATTAGCCAGGAAAATACATGCAAAACACAGTGTCCTGGGAAAAGAGGTACGGTCAACAGGGACATTCAGAGAGTGTCTTTGAGGAGGAAGCTCCCTGCTGTGTAATGATTAGGTTTTGTAATATTTGTAATAGATATCTATTTAATAAAAAAACAACAACAAAAAAACAAGCAGGGCATGGGTACTTACAAAGAGTAGGTTAATTAGTAGATTGAATTGTTGTGCCTCTCTCTCATTTTTAGATTATTTTTTGGGCATTTTTGCCTTTATTAGATAGTTCAAAGTTGAGAGAGACAGGCAAGACTGGGACAGAGAGGGGGGATGACATGCGACAAAGGTCCCAGGCTGGATTCCGACCCAGGACACTGTGTTTCCATGGTGCACACCTTGGACCACTGAGCCACCAGGAAGCCCCTTATTGTGTCTCTTTGAGGTTCTATTCACTATTTGACTTTATGTTGAATCAGTCGCTATATGTGCCAAATTTCAAGCTGTGATTGCCCTATTAAGAGCAAAATGTCAGAGATGTAAACTTTAAAAGGGGATTATTAAGGCCGTTTCTCAGCGATTGGATTTTACCGATCCAGTTTGTAAAGGCCATCAAGGATAACTATAATGGAACAATCAATTAAATTGGCTACTGGCTCTCCCGTATCTATCGTCGCTCTGTCGTAAATAAATCCATTGATTTATATTCATCTTGCTAATGAAGCCTATTAAACTTTCCCCACAGCCACTGACAAAAACTAGATACACTGAGTTACACTGAGTCTGTTTAAGTTTATCTTTGTTTGCAGTGAACATCACTGACCTTCTTGTGTCTATCTTTAGTGGAGTTGATGTCATCCTGCAGGAACTGGGATTGGATCTGGAATTCCAGGTTTCTCAGCAGAGCACTGTCAGCCTCCTGCCAGAGGAGAGGAGAGGAGAGGAGAGGAGAGGAGGGGAGAGGAGAGGGGAGGGGAGGAGAAGAGAAGAGAAGAGAAGAGAAGAGAAGAGAGGAGAGGAGAGGAGAGGGGAGGGGAGAGGAGAGGAGAGGAGAGAAGAGGAGGGAAAGGAAAGGAAAGGAAGGGAGAGGAAAAGAACAAAAGGCAAAGAAGGGGAAAGATACCACAGGGAAACGGAGAAGATGGAGGAGAAGAGTAAAAGAGGCAACGGAGCAGAGGTGGTACAAGGTGAAAAGACTGGGAGTTCTCAGGCTGAACAGCGCCATGTGTTAGGACCCATGACCGGTATTGATGCAGCAGTCAAATGTGTAGTCATCATGTTATATTTCAATACAACAGAGCCAAAGAGTGCATTCACTGAAAACTTTGAACAAAACCCCTCTCAAAAATGTTATTGACACAATTCAAAACATTTAATTTCTTTAAATAGGTAAATAGGTTGAATCTTTTATATTCAGCATTCTTCAACTTTCCTCTTAAAACTCTTATTATCACAAATTAAACCTCTTGTCCATGGACCCAGGCTCAATAACACATATTGCTAGTCATTTGGTGACCCTCCTGAGGAAGAACCACAGTCCACAGGGTCCAGAATCAGGCTCCATATCAATGTATGAGAGTTCTATTACAAAATGCTATATATCAATTTTAGGAAGAAAAAAAAAATCTTTTAATTTCATCTTTCAATGTCTCAAAAAAACATTGAGGATCCGGACTATAAAACTGTTATCATTTTATTTACCTAGTACCCTTTAAAAGTACCATCATTTGTTTTAATTTTATCCTTTCTGTCATTTTGTATGCACGGGTTTGACTTCCTTTAAATTTAGGATATCATATTGGAATGAAATTCTTCATATGCTGTTAAAATTCAGTTGAATACTTGTGTTGTGCTTTCTCTTGTACAGAGCTTTGCATCCATCAAAAACGAATCATCACTGAATTTCCATCCATACCTTGTTTAACTGGTCCAGCGTGCCCCGCAGCTGTTCTTGATACTCACATTCATTTCTGTATCTAGAGCATAAAACATCAAAATTATGTATCTACATGAAAGCAGTGCAATTTCAAGGACATTGTGATATCGAACTACAGCAATCACTGGCGCAGGACTGTGTGTGCCAATCTGTGTCTAATTTTTTTTTGGGGGTTGGGGGTGTTGCGGACAAGCATTGACTATCCATCAACATTTAACATTTACATTGATTACACCCATTGTGTCCTTACTTACCCCTGTCGGCTCACTTTGAGACAAGCCGTGCTGACAACTTGAAGCACAGCACCGCTGCTTTTGACATTCTGTCTTAAGGCTGTTAATCAACACTATGGGTGGTGAAATCTCACTGTCTCCACTAGCTGATCTAAACAGAGTTGGTCAACACTCTTCTGAACCACTCAATAATATAGTTGAGCTCAGTTGCCTGGAGGCAGCCTTTCATTCACCATGGTGGTTTCTATCAAGCAGTGCTGCCTTTATCACAGTTTGACACAACTCTTGTCTTGTATTACCAATATAAAGAGTTAAATCAATCCCTCATCAGCACCAGGGTTGAGGAGTAATGAATTACATGTGACAGACAGGATTACATTAATCTGATTACAGAATGGTAACCGTAATCTGTTCCATTTTCTGAAAAAAATACATGTTAAGGGAGAGAATATATTTTGATTATGAGATTATGGACACAAACTTTTTTACACATGTTGGCATAGTGGTTGATCATGGCTGTAGATAATTAAATTAACATTATTCAAATTACAGTCTGTAAATTACAATCTTCTAACAGTCTGTATAACATCATATTCTATGACTATTGTGACAATGTAATCCAAAAGTATCTTACAATAATCAGAATACATTTCTGTTTCAGCAATGTAGAGGATTACCTTCCTGATTGTAACTTTAGAATTTAGAATTTAGAATTTTTACATAAATGGACATGATTGAATAAACATAATTTAACTGTTATCAAAATGTTATAACTGTTCTATTTTAGCGGTTTCAAAAATGTGAGAGGCAAAGTGTGATGTGGCACACAGGTCTAGTTACATACATGCTGACATTGTTTTTAATTTTTTTTTAAGTTTCTCTATGTTCTTTTTAATTTTGTATCCTGGTCTTTATGTCATAAGAAAGGGATCAGTTGGCTGCTGTTTTTTTTATTTTTATTTTTTTATAGTTTTGAGAAGCAAAAATTCTTCACGTTATATCACTTCCTCTTAATTTTTTAGTAAAAAAATATTTTATCCCTATGCAGTATTCTGCCTCTGAAGAAGAAATCTGACCTGAGTTGTGTCACACACCTGCTGAACACACAAACACCAACCATTGCCCACTCTCTTACTTGCTGGTGAATTCATCCAGCATGCGGCAAGCATCCTTTAGCTCCCTCTCCAGCTTGGCGTGGTCGGAGGACAGCTCTCGGATGCGCTGCCTGTTGACTTCGATCTGCTCTGTGAAGGCCTCCTCCAGGCCGCTGGCCTCCTCCATGCGCTGCAGCGTCTCCAGCTGCTTGCGGAACACAGCGTTGCGCTGCTCCAGGACTCGCGCCCTGTTGATGTAGCGGGCGAAGCGGCTGTTGAGCTCCTGAAGGCTCTCCCAGCCCTGGATGGCCGAGGCGCCCGCAGAGGTTTCAGAGTCCTCGGATTCCTCCTCAAAGACATCGGAGCGCTCATACTTTTCCTTGCGCACCTCGCGCAGGTAGCTGGTCTTGAACATGGTGGTGCGTGTCTCTCCCCTGCTGCCTGGGTTGGTGGTATCCCCGGAGTGCTTGGTCCCCTTCAGCACCTTTATTGTGTGAAAACTCGGGTGCTCACCCTTGGCTGTCTCATGCTAGACTAAACGCTGCCCAGCACTGGCTGGCGGCGAAATAGCCCCAAAAATCTCCCCCCTGGCTGCGGCCACGCATGCTGCATGCCTGGGGCCTTCCAGAGTTTATTGATGCCTTTGTGACTGAGATTACAAAAGCCATGCCATTGATGACAAAGCAGAAACACAAAAACAAACAATCGGTTGGCCCGAGAAAGCACTGCGTTGTCACACACTATTATAGGGAGGCCTTTTGGTTTTCAATCAGCTGTTTTTCTAGATCTCTGTTTGATTTGGGAAATTGGATGGTGGCCTACCACATGACAGAGAAGAAATTGTGTGCGGTGCGCTTTCTATGGAGTGTGGACAATTACTCCTGTGCCAAAAGTAAGCGTGGAACACACTGTGTATGCTGTGCCAAAGAAACAACTCTTTTTCGTTCGCAAGTGGGTACTATTGGCATTTCGGTCCACAAACTCGAAAACATTACACATAACAACCCCCTAAAAATATTGGTGAACATGCAGCAGAAATCCATTCAAAGCATTTGGTAACATGCAGGCCTAGTTGGAAGACTATGCTGTATGCATTTCAGTTCCCCAAACAGTGTCATGGTTGTTATAGTATTTGTTTATAGCTATCATGGAATGAAACGGGCCTAACAGTAAATAACTGAGGCTGCGGGCTAAATGTGTAGTGTTGCAGTAAGTAAAATGATTTAAATATTTATTCCTACGCATTATGATGTTGGTGTTCATGGTAAAAATCCCAGATCCCATTGCAGAGCCCAGACTCAAATCTACAGCTTTATGCCAATAGCGACTTTGAGCCAAACTATGTGATGATGCTGGTGTTTTGCCTGGGAGGAAGGCTCTGAAGCTGAAATACCTCAGCACGTCAAAAATGTTGTTTTGCTTGAATAATAGCAAAGAGCCTCTAGTTATTTCCATCAAGTCACCTCTTTCTCTCTGTGTATTTCTCTCTCTCTTGGTATTTTCATTCTTGCTCTAACACTTTACATTTACCAAAAATGAGAGTAAGAGAGAGTGAAAGAGAGCGAGGAACAGAGAGAGAGAGAGAGAGAGAGAGAGAGAGACCTTTCTGCATCTGCCTGCTCTCTGCTGTAAGCTGTGGTACAAGGTCAGTCAAAAATGTCCCTCTGGACAGATCTAGCAGGCTGTCTGTAAAAAGGCTGAATGAAACACATGTCAAATGGCTTTACATCAGCATTTCAGCATTTTTTTTGGCCCTAGAAAAGCCCATGGCCCAAGGGCAGACTGTGACAATTAAGCTGTGAAAATTAAGCTACTAAACAAAAGCTTTGTGGACATACAGCTGAGTTTAAGGCATGTATATCTATCGTCCATCATTCAAAAGATACATGTATATATGCTTTTCCTTCACATTTTATCACATAAATATACCCATAGGCTACCATCTTAATACACTTGTGTAACATAAACTTCCAACTGAGCTCATATTTTTTTATAAATTCTCATCAAAGGTGGGAACCACATAGAATATAAAAAATATCAATATTTTTTAGCAGTTATTTTCAGATGGATGTAAAGAATCTGTGACTTTAATAGGTGAGTCTCAATGGTCCGGATCCCAAAAAGCTTGAGAAGAGGGCATAATACATATTGCAGCACAAACTGCTACAGGTATTCTACTTGAGGAGACTTCACCGCATCGACTTCTAAATGACATTCAGACAGCTTTGCTATTATTTAGCATTCAGCATTGAACATTTCCCACTGCCCCTGACTAGGAGCAGGTGAGGAGTTTCCAGACAAATCTCTCCAGGACTGTTCCTTCCAGCTAATGAGCAGTCAACTCCTTACCTATGCGAATCTCCAGGTGTGAATCGCATAAAAGACCGTGTGCAGTGAGTATATAAAAGGCAGATGTCTATCTCAGCCACTGACCGACTTGATTAGACATGCAACTGTTGAAATGTTGTGTCAAGCCTTCAGAGTATTCATGATAACATCCCCAAAACATGTACTGAATTCAAATGCTAAACAGATATATCTAACATGTTCATGCATATAAAATATAGTAAAATGCATTCAGGGGTATTACCAATGCCATTGGTGTGACAAAACCTTGTGGTGAAAAAGCATTGCATACTGCACAACATAGTAAAATGGTGGACATCAGTACATACCTGCTCTAGAACAAACACAATCACTCAGACTGCATTGAGATGTCCCTTTGGTCACCTTTGTGTATCTAAACTGTGTCTCCACAGCCAGGAGGAAATGCTCGGTGACATTTATGGGTGCCGCTAACCTGCAGCCAGTTAGAGAAAGTTGGCAAGTTCCCGATGTGTATGGGAAAGAATGTGTATTTTTCTTTCTGTCAGTGGAGGGTATATGAGGTGCCGTCGTAAACAGGACTCCCACAAACAGAATAATACACTCTTGTGTCCAACACAGGCAACCAAACACAACTAGACACTAACACAGAGAGAGAGGGAGAGAGAGAGACAGAGGGAGAGAGAGAGAGAGAGAGAGAGCGCAAAGTGACCACATTAGTATGAACGGTTTGCCCAGTTGGAATGAACAGTAATGACAGTGTGGACGAACACTGGCACACAGTATGGACAAATACTGACTCCCAAAGTCAGCATCCCCAACAAAACCTAGAGCCAGCCAAAACAGACTGCATCTGTTCAGATTTAAACCCCAGATATATATTTGTATCGATTCTGTTTCACTACCACTGATTCTCCCATAACGTCGTCACACATAAATAAGCTTACTGTCTGTCCACCTTCTCGCAGAGACCATAGATTTTTGGTCTTGTGCATAATACTTCATGGCAGAGGAGAGATCACTAGGATACCATCGCCCTCTTTTCCCATCTGTATTCATTGTTACGAGGGGCTGTAAATCCTAGGCCTGGGTGAGATTAGAGAGCTGTCCAGGATTGGAAATGAAGGCCCAGTGTTTATCCTGCCGGTCAGGCCTTCTGGGCTGCGGTGACAGGCACTGGATAGGCCCGATGAGTAAGTAGCTCCTGATATTTAGAGGGTGCTAAAAATTAATAGAAACACGCAACGGCTATTCTCTTATCTCTTATGGGCTGAGGGTGGATATGTCAAGTTCTGAAAAAATATATATATATTTTTTTTTTCTCCTGCTGTGACCAGGGGATGTGTTTCATCTTGGTAGTGCTGGTTTGCTGGTGTCTCTTGTTATCGGTTATTATATTTAAACTGCACAAAGTGTATCTGTCAGCCCGTGCACTGAATGGGAAAGGAGGACACAAGAAGCCATCCTGCTGCTATTGACAGGTGAGAGACTGTCACAGGCGATGTAGGAACAGCAATGCTAGCTTTTCATCACAATAAGGGATTGATCCTAAAAAGTCATTGCTGCTGCTGTCTAGTGTGCCCATTTATCTGCTGTTCAGGATGGATTACCGCAAAGGCACTGTAGTGACAGCTTTCCACGGCTGTCTATATATTGACCCAGAGAGAAAAAAAGTCAGTTTGTGTGAAAAAATCAAATTGCAGCAGTTTACAGTGTTGCCCCTTATCAGATCAACTTCACGGCCCTGATAACTAGTCAGCTCTTGACTAGTTGATTCAATGCAGCGATATTTCTTCTATGGCCTATTCAAGGGGTTTATAACCAGCAACAGCAAAATGAGGCATTATAAATGTCCTGTCAGTGTTATCTAAGAATGCTTTCCTAGCTATCATATTGTCGCTTATTCAAAATGGGCCAAGATTACAGTCTTTTGGGACAATGATAATCCTGAACATCTGGGTCATTGATTTCTGTCCCCAACACCATAACGCAATCAATGTCCCTTTGTGTGCAGCCCTGTGAGAGACTGGCAATGGCCTTCATTCTCTGTCAGTGAATACCGAGCACCTGTTTTTTCATCTGAGATCAAGACAGAGAATTTTGTAAAACAGAGATCGGTAGGTAGTCAGTGAAAGAAACAGTTACATGAAATGCTATTAGAAAGCAGAATGACTCCCAGTCTCTAGAGGTTCTTCAAGAGGCGATGATGATTGACTCGGCAAAGCCTGATGACGGGCCAATGGTGATGTTCTTTGAAACACCTGATAACAATTTAGTCTATATTAATTGAAGTCAGAAGGACGGAGTGTATTTTATCACACAGCATTGAAGGAAAAATCCACCCTCGGATGCTCTTACACTGTTAGATGTCATCCATGTGTCATGTTGAGCTGCCACAGGCAATTATTTTCCGATAATGGAACATCAAAACCAGAGAGCCAAACATAATGTTATTACGAAAATGTGAAGGTCCTTTAAAAATTACAGTTTGTTGAATTCAAACTCATACAGCAGATGCATTATGTGAATTAACTGTTAAATTTGCACAGAAGCAAACTGACTGGAAGACAATTTATGAACAATTATTCATACCGAGGACATCTCTTATCTGCAACCTTGAATCTATTACTTTGTGATCCACTTTGAACCAAACGCCTTATTTTTTTGCGCTGGAATGTCCTTAATTTCCCCATTACATGAACATTATCCATTAAAAATAACATAGCTTTAAAAAAAAAAGTAAGGGTTTTAAAGGGATCTATTCATGGGTTGATTCATGGAGATGCTAGTAATTAAGTATTTTTTTATGCATTTTGTGCACAGTTGAAAAGGTTATTAATGAGTTATTAATGGAAATTTCTCCCTGATTTTTTTTCATCAGAAAGCAGTTAAAAATGAAGGAGGTGTTTAAGAGGGTTTGGATGGGGTCTCCTCCATTAATAACTCCCTTAACTAATTTTAAATGGATTTTGCATGAATTAAGGGGTGAATTAATGTAAATGAATGTAAATGTAAGGTTATTTTAAAGGATTACTAGTTGATAATAGCCTACATCATTTCAGAAAGTATTTATCTAATGAAAATGGATGAGTTTATGAAGTTCACGCAGTTCACAGCTCTGCAATTTATCCTTCTGTCACTACTAGGTGTGAAAGCTACATCCTCGCACATCCATCAGCCATCTGTGTGAACTTTCAACCGCTTCAAGGTGCGGCTACCATCAGTCATGTTTACTGATAAAATACGCGTGGGTGAGACCTATGACCAGTGACCACGCTGAAAACACGTCTCCTCTCAGCTCCTGCTCACAGGGCTGAAGAATCAAACAAATCCTTTCATCATCCAAAACCCACGCACAAGAAATCTTCACTTTGGTGAGGGTTGTGAAACAATATTGGCTGGTTGTACTAATTAACCATTAATGAAAAAATCCATAACGCTGACACTGGCAGATGTAGATAACGATCTGCTGAAGTAATCACAAGACATTTAAGGTATGAATTGGATAGTAATTATTATGATTATGAGGGAGAAATGGTGGAGGAGGTGGAAGTTTGGGATGATGATGATAATGATGATAATTCCCCCCACCCCCCTAAACACACACACACACACACACACACACACACACACACACACACACACACACACACACACACACTCCTCTCTCCTCCTCGCCAACGTGAAGGATGTAGAGATCTGTCAGGCGTCACGTCATCACATTTACCATATGAGGGAGAAAAGACGCAACTTTTTTTTCCTTTCGAAGACGCGCTGTGGAGGAGAGGGGAGTCTAGATGCAGTACAAGAAATGTGCAAGGAGGCAAATGGAGCGAAATTGTCCGAGAGAGAACACGATTGGATACGCGTCACACACCATATACAGAAACCAATCGCATTTCTTTTTTTTTTTTTAGAATTAATTGAGAAAACTTAACCGTGCAATGTTCTACTTTCTTCCACTTTGTGGGTAAGTGCCTCAAGTGTTTCTGATTTGTTTTCACTCGTGCGTTTTGTCCTTAGAGACCCATTAGAGATAACATTTCCTCTATAGTCGTTATTATCCACTAGTTGCTTACACTTTCCGTTATGTCTGTTTTATTATAGGCTAAACAGCAAAAGTTCAGTTTCGGTATTTTCTTTAAACAGAGCGATGTTTTTCTTCCATGGGAAGTTATTTACAACAGTTTTAAGGTGGAATTGCACAAATATGCTACAGCAGACTCTCTGTTGCCTCGATAGAAATAATTGCTTCCTGTCACCTGTTAAACAAACAAAGAAAAAGACGTCTGCGTCTGTGTGTGTTGTTTACCATTTCTCCGACATGGACCACTTCAGTGTATAGACTTTCCTTAGTGGCTTATTATAATGCCAATAATCAACTAACACGCTGTGATCCATTTACAGAGGGGCTGAATAGACTCCCCTCAGACTTTGTAAATAGGGCTAATTAAGCCTGGTTTCACAGCCCTGATTGTACATCTCAGTTTTGTTCACGACCTGCTGATAAATTCAAAATTTCAAAGGCTAAAATATTCAAAGGCTCAGCTTGTATTAAGCATAGCCCCTTTCTTTTCTTTTTCTTTTATTGTTATTTTTTTTCTCTTCTCCCTGAAGGGAGAACCATATTCCCTGCTTTTTAATTCAAGACATTTGAGCTCATGGGCGTTCTCTCTCTCTCTCTCTCTCTTTCTCTCTCTCTCTCTCTCTCTCTCTCTCTCTCTCTGTGTGTCTCTCTCTCTCTCTCTCTCTCTCTCTCTCTCTGTGTGTGTGTGTCTCTCTCTCTCTCTCTCTCTATCTTCAATTCATTGAGAGGACCTAGAGTGTGTGGACTTACTGTGTCTTTGGTTTGCTGCCAGGTTTATTGCCTCTCTGCTGAGACACAGTACATGACACAGTGTTGTAATCTGGTTTACTGTCTTTCATATTTCTTGTGGTCGGTTGTCTGTTTGCAGTTTTATGTGGTCCCCACTTAGTTCACATGGATAGAGGTGACCAATGTTACTGCAAATCAAAGACCTCGTCATCAAACGGAAGCTATAGGCTATGAAGTTGTTACTGTAAAAAGGGCTAATTACGGATATACTGAATTCAGTTACAGACATTTTTCATGGGAAAAATGCTTCAGGGTTACTCCTGAAGCACTGAGGTCAAACACTTTATTTTGACCAGACATACAGTATCTCTTTGACACCGAGTCGTGTTTGACGAACCCTGGCCTGGGATGAGTAATGCTGAGATGAAAACTTTCTGTTCCAGGTGGAGATGTTCTTCTGGTTCCAAAGGAGATTCAGCCTGATCGAATATCCATCTTCACCCAAACACCTTACCGGTTAAGCTGTTTCCTGGGAGGCATTGGCACCATATACCAAAAGGCTTCATTATTTTTCCATTTTTTTGGATGAAACTGATATTGGTCTCAAAAACGAGTCAGTCTAAACCAAGTAACAGTGTGTGGTAAGACATGGGGGATTCCAACATCAGCCACTTAGCAGCGGCTTACGCAGAGACGCGGGACCATCTCCCACCCAGCGAGCTGGATCAGTTCATGGACAACTACGACATGGACTACGGCATCCCTCCTGATGAGATCCCGGACACCACGCAGGGCCAGGCCTTCTTTGTGGCCACCATTGTTATTGGCGTGGTCCTCGTTTGTATCATGCTTATCTGTGGGTTTGGAAACTTTCTGTTCATTGCCACACTGGCCCGATACAAAAAGCTCCGCAACCTCACCAACCTGCTCATCGCCAACCTGGCCATCTCAGACTTCATCGTGGCAGTGGTGTGCTGCCCGTTCCTGGTGGATTACTATGTGGTGAAGCAGCTGTCCTGGGATCATGGGTTGGTGCTGTGCGCCTCTGTCAACTATCTCAGGACTGTCTCGCTCTATGTGTCCACAAACGCACTGCTTGCCATTGCTGTTGACAGGTGCGTCCCAGAGGTCTATGATTTCTTTCATCTGGCCATGCATGTGTGTGAATGTGTCCTTGTGTACATGCACATGTGTGTGCAGTTTAATTTGCCACCGTTTCCCACACAAATCTTCCTGCACTTGTCAAAATGGGCAGGTGTTTTAAATTAGAACATATCTGTGTCCATATATGTCAGTATGCCTCCCCATCTTTCTTATTCTGACCTTGTAGAGCCTTCAGTGAGATTTCATTTCTTGAAAACATCCACCTGCTCGGTTGTTTTATGAACGTTACATTATAGTAGAAAATCCACTCCAGCCACTCCTTCCCTCATTGTTCCCTTCTTCCATTAGTTCCTCCAACATCAGGGCCTTACATCCGCCTCATTCTTCATCCAGCCTTATTGAAGAGATTTTGAGAGATATTGAGCCACTAAAAAATGTCTTTGCTTCTGAGAATGAAAATCCAATGCTTTTTTCAGCATCTCAACAGAAATGAGCTGTAAGATATTTCATGAACACAGGCAACAACACAGGTGGCACCAATTTCTACTGCATTTTTTGCTCTTACAGTATGGGATTTGTTTTGAATGGAAAATGACTATTGTGAATGTATTGCACTGGAGAGAGACAAGACATTGTAAAAATGAACTACAACTGATTTTTCAAGCATGTCTTTATTGTACAGTATAATCAGCCCATCTCTGTTTCTACTACTCTACTCTAAATTACTAGTTTAACTACATGTAGTGAAAAACACACTGACCTCAGTGGATTTGTCCACTTTCCTCAGAGATGCAATCCTTTAATAGCATAAACCGGCAGCATACTGCAATTGAGATTCAGGGCCTTGGCTTTATCATTATTTATTACTAATCAAAAGTAAAATCAAACCTTACTGCATTTCAGTTTTGCTTGTTAAGGTCTGTTTGTGCACACTATGACCAGAACTTCAAAGGCACCGTAAAAAAAACACTTTGATTAATTTTCAGTTAGATCAGCTTGGGAGAGCTCATCAGGGAATGATCCCCTTGCTACTGTGTTTAGTCTGTAACAGTTACACATCCTTTCCATGTTGAGTCCATCTGTATATTCCCCTAGATAATGTATCTTTGCCAGCTACATTATCGATTTACCCGTTGGCCCACTGTTAAGGTGCCTTTGGAGTGAGTGTTGTTTGATCTCTGTCCAGAAACTTAACATCAAGCCTGGAAGGAATACAAATCATAGATTATTGCATGTAACATAGTAAGGATGCTTAAAAAAAATCATCACTAGGTTCTATGCATGATTCTACATGATTCTACTTACTGTTCGTAGATATTGAATTTAGCTAAAACGTTAAGTGTTACAATCTAAATTGTCAAAACTATCAAACAACACACACATATGAACATGCATACGTACACCATTTTAACAAAAGTCATTTCTAATTTCTAAACTAACCTCTCTACTATCACAGCATTCAAACTGACTCAAATTAGGAAAGTGCTGTGTGATGATGTGATTTAAATTAGAACGCTAAAACGTTTTCAGCTAAAGTTCAATGGAGTGTGAAGAAGTGACACAACTGGTCAAATAGCATTTATATTTTGTGACTTCACAGAAATTAACTTCTATCAATCTGAGAAATTCAGTTTTCTGAATAATGGGGCATTTTGAACTGTAATGTTCAATTTTCTGAACCCATTTAGTTTGCACCATGTTTCGACTCCTAATAGGCTGTTTGATTGCACTGTGTTATGGATTTGTCCCCTGACTGCCCCATGCAGTAACGTCTCTGTCCTCCTCCAGGTACATGGCCATAGTTCACCCTCTGAGGCCTCGTATGAAGTACCAAACCGCCTACTGCCTGATCACAGGAGTCTGGATTGTGCCCATCCTGATCTCAATTCCCTCCGCCTACTTTGCCTCTGAGACCATGTACCCTCATGGCGGCACGACCCCGACCACCCACAAAGTCTTCTGTGCCCAGATCTGGCCTGTGGACCAGCAGGCCTACTACCGCTCCTACTTCCTGTTTGTTTTTGCTGTGGAATTTGTCGGGCCCGTGATCGTCATGGCGATGTGTTATGCCCGGATCTCCCGCGAGCTCTGGTTCAAGAATGTCCCGGGTTTCCAGACGGAGCAGATTAGGAAGAGGCTGCGCTGCCGACGGAAGACAGTGATGGTCCTGATCGGGATCTTGACGGCGTACATCCTCTGCTGGGCCCCATACTATGGCTTCACTATCCTGCGAGACTTCCATCCGACGCTCATCTCCCGCCAGAAAAACTCATTAGTGGCCTTCTACATCATTGAGTGCATTGCCATGAGCAACAGCATGATCAATACCTTCTGTTTTGTCAGCGTCAAGAACAACACAGTTAAGTACCTGAAGAGGATTGTCCTGCTGCGCTGGAGGTCCACTTATGCTCCCAGTAAGACTGTGGATGAGACAGACATGAGGACCTCCTCCATGCCTGTGACAGAGGAGATTGAGTGCATTCGCCTGAGGTGAAGAGAAGAAACTCTATAGTCCGATGGTCATTAACGGTGCATTCAGCTGTCAACTCCATCGATAATTCACTAGAAGTAATTTCTATCTCTACTGAGCCGATCAACCTGACAAACTCGGCCGACATTCCAGCTGTCAACTAACTGAATTTTGCGTGGTCATTGACCATCAACAGCCAATCAGATTTCTGTACCTATTCCTTTTCCTACCGGCGTGACGACAATTCCGTAAATAAACGTTCCGCCTCATGACAAAAAATGGATGATGATAAGTTGATCACCGTGATTCAGGGTTTTCCCATGCTGTACGATTATTACTTAAAAAGGTACAGGAATAAAACACTTAAAAAGAAACGTTGAGATCAGTGGCCTCCATTGTTGGTGCTAATGGTAAGTTCTTGTGTAGTACTTTTAGGAGGGAAATAATTTAATTGGCGCTGAAATATTACATTTCACTACATGATTACCAAATTTCAGATAACAATACAGTGTGTAAAGTTATTCTTTGATAGCAAAACAAAATGCAGCTATACATTACAAAATCAGCATGAGAATGTATAGTTAATTATATTTCTCAGTGGGATGTTATCCTAATCAAAACTTTGTTACTGCACGAGACCAAAGGTGGGAACTCCAACACCATCCAACATTGGCAGTGTGAAGGTAACATAAGATAATAATTGTATTGTTGATATACAGACATTGTATAGTGGTTGACAATACTGACATTAACATGGAGCTTTTCTTTCATGTTTTAGAGTATGATGAAGCACAAGCAGTGCTTAATTTGTGCCGGATCCTGCCGGAACAGGATCCGGCACCTCGCGGTTTTGGACTACCTGCGTTCCAGTACCTATTTGCGTGGACCCGGCACCTGATGGCATGAAACGTTTTTTTTTTTGTCTGCCATGTAATACTCCCAGTAGTTGACTCTTCTTTCCTTTCCCCTCCCTTCTAAAAACCTAACTGTCTCATTTCCATATGAAGACAGGTGATTACCCTATTAGAAAGTAACAACAAGCGCATAGTAGGCTAATCACTTCACACATGAGTGAGCTGCTCTGCAGAGTGTGTTATGGTAAACTTCAGACAGCGTCATGGCTAAAAGTTTAGTTTAATTTGCTGTCCATATGTCCGCTGTGTGGACTATTAATTAGACACGGTAAGCATGATTTTTTTTTTTTTTTTTTTTTCACCTTTATTTATTCAGGGGAGTTTCACTGAGAGCAATGCTCTCTTTTTCAGGAACGCCCTGATCACATTCACACCTGTAAGCTGACCAGTACAACCACAGTCTGATCTGCTGGCCACTGAGCAGCTCCACTGGAGCGGTTGGGGTTAAGGGCCTTGCTCAAGGGCACCTCAGTGGTGGTAATGAGGGAGGGGAAAGCGCTGCTTTTCACTTTCCCCACCTAGATTTATCCTGCCGGTCCGGGGGATTGAACCGACAACCTTCCGGTCACAAGCTTGCTTCTCTAACCTTTAGGCCACCACTGCCCTTTGTAAACATGTTAGCATACTCTGTAATCTATTAGGTCTCTGCTGGGACAATCAAAATTCATATTTGCATAGATGACTGCGAAACAGATTTTTTTTGGAGTGCGGACCTGTAAGTCCCACAGTTAAATATGCGGGCAATTGAATTGGTAATAACATGAGAACTGGTTGACGTGAAGGGCTGTAAGCCACATCACTGTGGGCATTTCAAAACCAGCGCGGTCCAGCTGAGTGTCGCATTTAGGTCTACTTCTAGCTGCACCACGACACGTTTTGTTGCATTATTCGCTGACATTGTTTCCTACATTCAAAATTGATATCCTATGAAAGTATTTGTATTGAATATTGATGCGTAACTACTCGAACCAGAATTTCTCTGGTAAATGGTTGAAGCCATTGCAGTTTCCTTTATGTATGATTAGGATGTCTCATAGTAGCCTATGTGGGCATTTTTATGTTGTGCACAGTGCAGTTATATCTTTAGTCTACTACTTGAAGGGCAGGTTTGTAAAAATTAGTATTATGTAGCCTATGCAATAATCAAATATTGTTATAGGTCCCCAGTAGTCGGAGCTCTAAGGTCATATAGTCGGTCATTTAGTAATGTTTAGGCTGTTAGGTCTACAGTAAGCTATATGGCTGTACTGAGCACCACCGTACCTCCAATGTGCAATTGTCTTGATATGTTCCGGAACCTTTTCCCTCCACACCGACCCCTTGGTGTTCCGGGACATCATCATTTACAAATTAAGCACCGAGCACAAGGAAAGGTTAAAAACAACAACATTCCATTATTTGAATGGGACCACATGTGTGTGTGTGTCACTAACAGCGACTACTCTCACAGTTTTGATCTGATTTGGATCAAACTTCGCAGATACATTCACAGTTAGGCAAGGACCTAACTGTGGACACTAAGGACACTACTGATTTTTTTTTCAAATCGGTCAAAGATTGCTGGCGCTGTCCACGATCAAATGTTTCACCATAGGAGTTCATTGTAATGTCTGGGGAAAATGCAAGTATCGCGGGTGTATCATATTGTGAAAACGCCCTCTGAGTGCCATTCTAGTTTGACATTTTTTTTTGTACTACTGCCAACATATCTGTCCAGTAGGCCCACTTGATACTAGGTGATATGAAACAAACCGGACCAATACAATGTAACAACTAGGGAACTCTTTTTGGACTGTAAAAGGACTATTATAATGTGAAAGCCTTAGTCTGCAGTACATACTTCTATTCATGGTACTATGCGAATGTTATTGTTGTGTCCTTCATATTATGCTTATACAACGTGTATTATCAAATGTTGCAGTTGTATAGTAAGTTACATTATATGGAAGAGTTGTAAATATTGGTTGCTAATGCTCTTCACGGTGTTGTCTACTCATATAATGCTAATCTTTGTATTGCCTACATTCCTTTTGATTGCACTGGATTTCTTTTCTGTAATATCAAATGACAAAGATCAGTTTTATCATGCATCATTGCTTTTGTTCAGGACCTTTTGTATCTCACTTTTTGTGTGTTCTCTTTCCCTCTTTGCTTCTGACATGTAATTAAAAAAAAAAAGTTTTCAGTAGAAATGTAATTTTCTGTGGGATATACAGCACTGAGAAGATTCCTTTGAAGAACTGATCAGCCGTGAACGAGATAGCCAATGGTGTTATTGACTACAAAGAGATATTTCCATAAGCTTTTGTGTATCTTAGAAGGAAAAAAAAAGTTATTTCTATTGTTCTTTGATCCTTGGTTGTGTTTTTGATGAGCAACAATACAGTGCATGCTTACTTTGTTGTGGATCAGTGCATTTTATGTGTGCTTACTGTAATAAACAATGAGCCACTGAAAAAAGCTTATTTTTAAGCTGTACTTTTATTCACATATTTTTCTCTCTCCATGTGACCAGTTGTCTTCCACACACTGCCATGGACTGATTCACATGCACACTTGCACATGCATGCACAAATAGTGGGGGGTTGACAAGCACTCGCTTGCTATTTTTCCAAATAATTAATTCCAAACTTGATTGCGCTAAGGTGCTTGATTCCTTTTTGAATGACTGTCGCGCATCTGAAGTAATGATATT
Organism: Centroberyx gerrardi; assembly: GCF_048128805.1. Taxonomy (NCBI): domain Eukaryota; kingdom Metazoa; phylum Chordata; class Actinopteri; order Beryciformes; family Berycidae; genus Centroberyx; species Centroberyx gerrardi. The sequence goes on from NC_136011.1 coordinate 17,000,935, forward strand.
AACATCCGTGAGACGCGCTGGTATACACTGCCACGCTGCAACTCAAGTCCTGTTATGAACACTCAGTGTGATTCCATGACTCATTCTGCAATGTTTCAACCACTCAAATATACAAAATGAATTGACAGATTGATTATTTTCACTAAACATACACACATCACCCAAAGAAGAACTGAATACAAATGCATATACTGTAACTGGCAATGTACCTTGCATTTTTCATCTAAAACATCACTGGTAAATGTCAAGTTTGATGTCAGTCCCTCAGAATCAAAGAGCAAGGGCAATCATACAGGGAGAAATCCATTGTGGAAGAGGCAGAGATACCATTTTCTCCACTGACAGTAACCTCAATAGACCATAATGCAATGCAGCCACAAGATATGCTGCGTTTGAGTAAGATGTGCAACTGCAATCATAGATACACTCCAATGTTCACAAACTAGTTGGCTAGCTGGCTATAATTATATGCCCATCCACCTGCCTTTGATTCAAAGCAAATAAAAAAAAAAAAACAAGTTCACACCTGTTCTGTGGTGGTTGTTGAAAGTCATTCTGGGAAACGCAAGGTATCACTAACTGAAGTACAAGTAGACAAGGCGGGTTGAGGGAAGGTGGGTCGACCAAAAACAACACTTCAATCATAAAATAACTCCTGGAATGCTTTGAACATCACAAATTGATGATGTGTAAGTGTAACAGTATCCGAGGGTGGATTCTCCTTTAATGGGGAATACTGCAGAGTTTCAGAGTCTTGGTTCACTGGTTTCTAACTTTAGAAACATTTTCACAAACATGAACATGTACTTGCTCATAAGAATGAAATCTGTAAGTTTGTAAAGTCTGTAAAATTATCTTTGCTCATAGATGTATTATTGATAGACAAGCACAGCTGAGGCTCTTTGCTCAAGGCAAATTTAGAGCAAGAAGCAATATGGTCTTTTTTTGATGCATGTTCTTGTGGGTCAACCAATCTGTTACAATTAGCCAGTTTGTTAAAATGACAGCAAAAACCCAGCCAAAAAGGTATTAGGTCACTCAATATATTATTAACTTAATAAGCTCTTATTAAGCTCTTTTTCTAATACACCATTTAGTTATGTATAGGGAAATATGCTGTATGGTATCATAACCAAACATAGCAATAAAACAGCATTAAAACAGAATTATATGCTTTTCATATGATCCTTTCAAAAGTTCAGTCAAAGCATGTGTATACCGGTATGAATATATTTCTTCCAAACAAGCGCTCAAAAAAGAAAGCAATTAAACTTTTTGCACATTGTGTTGAGTTTTACGGAAAAACATGCCACCATGGTTGCAATGCAAAAATACAGCGTTTGCATTTTTGCTGCAGTGTTGGAATTGGACGTCAGTGGGGAAGAAATTAGGAAACTCTGAAAGCTGAAGAAAACTCAAAAGTGAATTATCAAAATGATTCCAAATCGTTTTAGCCCCACTAAATTAAATGTTTTAGCCTTTAGTTCAATCGATTGCAATTTGCAAGTTGTTTGACATTACAAATTGCACAGAGACGACTGTTAGCTGCTTGTGGTCTCTACCCTGGAAAGTACCATTGTATTGAACCGAGCTGTAGCTATGAAAACCAACGAGATGTAGGCTACAATGGAGCGGGTCGTCCAAAACACAAAAAACACCAGTTGTGATCAGCCTGATGCAATGTCTGCTATTATCTTTTCTGCTATATTACCCGTGTTGGTGGCTTGTGAAGGATACCTAGAGTTTGCTAGTGTAACATTACTCAGCTTGCAGGCTTTTTAACTCGTGGTCAAGCCAGCAAAATAAGCTAATGCTTCACAACAGTATAGCTAATACATGCTGCGTAAATGCAGTAGGTAGCATGTTGACACATGGAAAAAGACAATTATGTGTTTCTGCTGTGCTCACATTGATTGTCTACCTACCCATAGTCAGGCTAACTCTTATACTTTGCTGTTGTTAAAATAAGTGGGTGAAGCAAAAATGAGCATGCCTACATGTCTATTTGTTTCCCCCCTAGCTATACATTAATATTTTCAAAGAGGCCAAAGTGGCAACAAACAGGGTCAAGCTGACAAGTCAAGATGAGCTGAACTGCTAAAATCCAATCTTGGACAGAAATTGTTTTTTCTTCTTCTTCAAAATGCAACAATTTAAAAACTCTCACATTAGATCTAATCTATAATTAAATAAATTGCACCTTTCTGGTCATATTGCAACTTCAGTGTACTCTTTTGAATTGATTTCGTAAAAGCAGTATGTACTTGTGAAACGGGTGATGGAGAAAATGCATGAAGTGGGTAGTAGGGAAATCAGAAATCAGTTGCTGCTTTCAATTCAGGTTCCCATCTCTCAGCAGGCATGTACGGCAGAGGGCTTTTTTCTGATTAGCTGAAGACCCTGTTGTACCAGGCATGCTGCACTGACCAGTCTGCTGCTTAGTTCTACCAAAACCCATAGCAATGGGTTAACGCTTGCTTGTCATAGTACAAAACTGCTCACATACACAGTCTTATCAACCATTATCCAGTAAATACTAACTAGCAGTCACATATTGTCCCTGGAACATGTTTAAATTAAATTGCATAGGGAACCGCATGCTGACCTTCGTCCTTGTCCACCTCATTCCACAGTGTGCATCGCTCTTAATGTTTTACAGTGAGCCTAGCCATGCCTCTCCTCATGGCTAGTAGATGCTTATTTAGTCTGTTGACAGCTAATGGAGATTGTCCACTCTTATGCTAATTTTCTTATAGGCTGTTGTTTGACACTGGGAACTGTTTATTTTGCCATTACCAAGGACCCTGCTTATTACCCACATTAGTCTCTATGTTTTGGCCCCTGTGGGTAAAGTGTCAGTTAGTGCAGGGAGAATGGTTCTGATAGTACTGCTGTGTGTTTTTTTTTCCTGTTTCTCCCTTTCCTGGAGAAACTGCTATTAGATCCTACAAATAAACACATCTCCAAACACATTTCTTTTGCTGGCAATAGGCACCTCAGCTTCTCATTGTTTGCCTTCAATGGGCACTTTCGTGGTGAGATTCAAGTCTTTACTTTACACACCATTACACCTCTCAAGATCATATTACCCAGTTGTTCAGGAGGCCTTCAAATTTTATATATACATATACACCGCAGACACCTGCAGTGTCATTGAATATCTTCCCTTAAACTGCTATCATTCTTTTATTTTGTGAAATATAAAAAGAGTGAATAAATTGTAATTTTCTAATCTTCCTCTGATTTGAGAGGGTGAAATTATACAAGTATACAGTACAATATAATTATACAAGTGACTGCATTACCAGCAAGTCTTATTAATACACGGCAAATACAATTGCGTAAAGAATATCCTCCATGGGAATGCCTAACTTTAAAATGAAAAAACGTGCTTTACACTTCTCGGGTCCTTTTGTTGTTTGCACAAATGTTTTACATTATACAAAGAACATTTCCCATTAAATGGCTTTGCTGATTTGTGGGATGATCCCTTCAAGTGAAAGGTTATTGATAACTTCAACAAAAACAACAGATTTTGAGTCAAGCTCTGTGGTGTTGCCAGTGCAAACAATGTAAGTGGAATATTGTCTTTAGAGCTATCACTTCCAATGCTGCCTATATATTGCACTCCTTTTGATTGCATCTATTCAAATGGGGCTCGATTCTGACCTTGACTGTGCTGCACAGTGAAGGTTGCTTTTAATGGCACACCCCAGTGCACCAGTTCCAACCCTGGAGTTACAGTATGCACTGGGATGCATGGCGTACTGTGAGATATGCATTTAAGGGCACTTAAATCAATGTAAATCAACGTGTGTCCACCATCACATTATGACTTCTGACTGTGACTGATGTCCATTTGTACGCTCCTTTACTTACACATCTGAAACAGCCCTCGCTTTGATTTCAAGGTGAAAAGAACAAGAAATCTGCATACTAATAAATTCTAATGACATTTAATAGGATATGAATTGTTCAGTTGCAAAAATTTGAAGGAAATTAATTAGTGCAATGCTGTTGATCGGTCTTTGAATAACTGCAATGGTATTGAAAGCAATTTGAAGATTGTCCACAACTAAGCAAACACAATGTGTCCTGCCAGTTATGTGCTCATGTTTTTCAGGGATCATCAAGGATATGGCACTAGGGTGCATGGAGGGTGCCAAGAAATCATTTAAATGATTGAGTTAACAGATGTGCAGGGCATCCAGTGCAGCTCAGATTGTGCATGGATAGGGCCAGCATAATGTGGTGCACATTTGCAGAGCCTGATTGTACAGCCAAGATCCCTCCCATGTTACTCGAGGTAACATACACACTTTTCGTATCGTGGCAACAGGTGCTGCATCAGGATGTTTCCCCCTTCCTGGTTCAGTTCTTAAAGACAGTTAGCAGATGCACCATATATATTGAGTAACTGCTGTATGGCTGTTGGCCAAGCTGTTTACCTGAACCTTTGATACCCTACGATTGAGTATCTGTTGCTATGAATAATATTCCTGTCCACCTGATATTCTATACAGTGAACATTCAAAAGCTTCGCCAAACTAGACACCACCTATCCAGTTGTCCTGTGCTTGATTTATCCAGTTAAGAAGACACCATCTGTCCAATCAAATAGCTCTGCACTATCCACTGCAGTGTCGATTTGGGTAGCTCTAGGCTGTTGAGTGGTTTGCTGCGCTTTACCCATGAGAACTCTTGCTAGAATGACTGTTTATAAAATGCTTAAAGGACAAGTTAAGCAATTTTGGACCTATCTATAATTTGTCTCTTACGCACCTGTAATACTTGGACCCACAGACAATATTGTCTCTCGAGTCAGCTATTGGTTGAAATGGCGAGCTCCCGTTGCTAGCATCTTGCTGCTAACAAGCAGTTATGTCAAGAAACACATCTCCAAAAAAGCCATTTGTAGGCTTCACAGGAAGTTGAGAGTAAACGAAAAAGTTGCAAAGTAAATAAATTAACATTAGCGCACTTTCACTGATCAGCAACTATTTTTCTCTGCCGCAGCACAGACTGCTGTGGGGTGAAAGTGCACTACTGGCGGCATGATCTAGTTTTGCGGATGGTCAGGCCATATTGTAAAAAATTGCACATGGAATGAATGAAGTTTGGTAGAAGACTTTCCCCTGAGCCAATATTGTCTATGTAGTAGTAGTAGTAGCAGTAGTAGTATTTTTAGTATTATCAAACATACATAAATACATACTTTCATACATACATACAAGTGTACAAACCATTAGGGACGCCTTCCTAATATGGACTTAGCAAGGTGCTGAAAGCGTTCCACAGGTACGCTGGCCCATGCTAACTCCAGTGCTTCCTGCAGTTGTGCTAAATTGGCTGGTAGTGGATATCTACTCTCAGTACTTAGTTCCATCTCGTCCCACAAACTGGGCAGGTCAATACATTAAACTTAATTCATTGTCATGTTCGCGGAACCATCGCTGGACAATCTTAGCCTGGAGGCACAAGGCATTATCCTGCTGAAAAAATCGATTTGCAGATGGATACACTGATGCCATGAAGGGATGCACCTGATTGGCAATGATTTTCAGATATCCTGAGGCATTCACACGTTGCTTCACTTTTATCAAGGGGCCCTGTGTGCCATGAAAACACACCTCACACTATCACACCACCACCAGCCTGCAATATTGACAAGCAGCATGATGGATGCATCTCTTCATACCCTAGTCCTCCCATCAGCATGACACTGCAGGAACCAGGATCCATCAGACCAGGCAATGTTTTCCCAATGCTATAGTGTCCAGTGTTTTCCCTGTTCCTTAGCCCACAGCAACTGATGTTTATTGTTTTTTGCTCAAAGAAGTTGAGCTCTGTAAAGTCATCAGTTGCCATACCGCATTTGTGTCAAGATGTGACGAGTTGTGCGTTCTTCTATGGGTCTTTTAGCACCAATGTTACATTGGACTGTCTGTTGCCTAACTGTAGTATATGTAGTATGTCCTTTGGGTGGTGGATCATTCCAGATAAACACAGGACACTGTTAAACATCTTTCCCCGTTCAAAGGCACTTAAATCTTTTTTCTTGCCCATTTTCCCTCACATACACAATCCAAGTCACAACTGTCTCAAGCCTTAAAAATCCTTCTTTAACCTGTCTCCTCCACTTCATCTACACTGATTGAAGAGGATTTAACAGTGGATTTATCTGTTCCAAGGATAAAAAGCAGCAAGTAGCAGGGCTTTCTCCTACCGAGCACCATCTCCCTGGAACAGCCTCCCAGTATCAGAGATGCTGACTGTGCAGTCTTCTAAATGCAGACTTAATCGTGCCTGTTTTTTTTAATGACCAAGTCTAGTTGGTCATGCGAAAATGACACACTGATATCATGTTATTGTGTTTTGTATTTATTCATTCTACTGATAGTACATACATTTTATTGTTTTACTTTTCTTACAAATTGATTGTGCATTTTATTGTATTTGTTTGTACTTATTGGACTACATGACCACTGTTTTCTTCTTTTTTAATTGTTTTTGTTTTGTGAAGCCCTTTGAGGCAGGCTTTGCAATATTGGGTTATACATAAATAAAACTTTACTTGATTTAACAGGTGAAATCAATTAGGGATCATGGCTTTCATGCAACTTGCATCCAGATTGTATCCGAATGTGATTTATCCATAATACATTTACATTTGTTATAAAAAATGCGTCTTCAGCAGCTCGATAGAAGTCTGATTGCCCTGCCCCAGTCCTTCCCCTGTGATATGCAAATTTCATTCATTTGTACTCTAGCCGTGAGTCTCATCCATATCCAGCTGATGATCGAGTGGCTCCGTTTCAGATCTGGCAAAGTTCTGCACGCTCAGCCGGTGGAGCAGCTGCATTAAAGTAAATGGCTGCGTATCTGATCCGACCCTTTCGACACAAACAGACGGAACAGAAACACACTCGGTGTAGCTGAGCCATAACAGATCCTAATCAAAAGCTTACCCACCCTTTTTGCGGATGATATGTTGTCCAATTTCATATAAATCCCTCAAGCAGGAAATAATAAGATAGAACATTTTTCATTCTAACTATATACACATGTAGCTGTGGTGTGAATGATTGTCATCCGACATTGAACTGTCAGTATGTGCCATGACATACACAGAACAAAATTAAAGGGAATTTTCCCCAAAAACCTTCCACACTGTCAGTGGGGATTGTGGAGGCGGCCGCAACCTCTATAGATGTCAGGGACCGGCTGGTGGATGCCTCTTTCCTGCCGCCAAACTGTCCCTGTGGTTCGCCACCAACTTCTGTTTGGCCTACCACAACTACTGATAATGTATTCTTCCTAATCCAATCATCTTTCCAACTGTGCCGCAGGTGTGCCGTGTGCCTCTGGCCACGAAATGGCCAAAAACCTGTTGCTATGTCCTATGTGCTCATGCCCTGCGCCTTTGACTGCACTTTGCACAGTGTGCATTGATTTCCGAAAATAGAGCCCCAAGGTTTTGAATAAAACTCAGTGTGCACATTGAATCCAAGAATAGGAACAGCTCAAACATGTGTATCTCAATCCGCCTAAAACCCGCATAAATTTACGCAGCTGAATCAACCCAGAACGAAGACAACAATAATTTAATTCCCACTAGCAGATGATTTAAGATTTATGAGGATGTCTCTCAGCAGGATACAAAATTAATACTTAAACTTCATCTATGGGCTGTTGAGGGCAAATGCAACTTTTAAATACATATTACAGTATAAACTTTGTATTTGAACATGTCCAGGTGGGTCAGAGTTGCAGAGAAATTATATAAAATGAATGAAAAATGCATTGACTTTATGTTTAAAGGGGAATGTTTTTATTCTTCCACTCAACCTGGCCTGGAGTGTCAGACCCTTGTGTGTCTGACGGTGTTAATCCCTGGAGGCAGTGATGGGTCTGTCTCTTGACCTGTCTGCCCACCTGACTCTCAGCTTGACCTGCCATCAGAGCCAGACTCAGCAGCTATCCAGGAAGCCACATGTGACATTAACAAAGTGTTGTTTCTATCTGTGTCTCCCTTCTCTCTCTCTCTCTCTCTCTCTCTCTCTCTCTCTCTCTCCCTTCTCAATCCCCATTAACATCAGCAACAGGGTTGACAGCAAATGCAAAGTATGGGAAGATTTTGCTCCATACACTCCTCCATTTCGTGGTTAAAATGGAAAGATGATTCTCCTCTTTATATCAACAGGTGGGTAGGTGTTGCTTGGAGCATGCTCAGACAACAAATGGCTATGAAAGGCAAAACCAATCTAAGGCCAGCTCTCTTAGATTGCCTATTTAATGCAATGTTTGTGCACTTCCCTACACTCATATGGCCCACAGCTTCTCAGGCCAGAGACATTCTGTGACAACAAATCGATGGCCGGTCATGAATAATGATTCTGATTTCAGGCTCAATTAGTGCTCACTAGGGAACAATTTGATCAATATTGTTCTTTTAACAGCCTAAATGAGGAACCGTCCATATATCATTGTTAGAAAGAATTGGAGGTGTCTGTAAACAGCAGTGGGCGAATTGAGAAGCTGTTGTGTGTATTTGTGTGTATTAAAGGACAACTCTTCTGTTCATTGTTCGTGAAATAGGTTGGAACCTAATCTAATCAATTTTTTCCTTTTTCTTTCTTTCTAGTTCAAATTTTTTTTATTTTGAATTTTGCAACATACATAAACAAAAACAGAAACGAGCACGCAGGCCCGAACATGGTAAACAAAACAGCACAAATTAAGGAGCACCTTTTTCCTTTTTTTCAAAATAACACACTTTCTTTCTGAATACCGTGTTTTCTAACAATTCTTCTGCCCCCATGGTCATTAAGTGCTATGACGTCTCAGGCTATATTTAATTTCCAGTATCACCACCTTGTCTTCAGTTCAAATTATAAGTATGCAGGCTCCTATTTAATCAATGCCACTGTGTAATTTCCAGACAAATAGGCTCAACTGAAAAAGCTGTATTCAAAATAAAGAAGCTGTGTGGAATATGGTCATGGCTATCTATTTTCTAATTGGTTCAGTTGTCTCTCATAGCTGTTCAAAATATTCTTCTCATTTAAAATAATATACAAACAATATACACGTAATTACAGAAAGAAGACTTGGTTCTATTCCACAGCGTGATGACTCATAGTGAGAGTGAGAACATGTAGGCTATAATAACCATTTGCTCTCTTGTCTGTGACAGACCGAGAATGTTGATTCAGTGGAGTAAAGCAGTTGTTATTTGACATTTTTTGTGCAGGTAAGTGGTTATCAGAAAATGGACCCCTTAAAGTTTTGTAAAACTTAATCAATGAGACCCTCGTAGCAGGCTATCTTGCTAAAAGGCTTGGAAAATCTGCCATTGTGACTGCAAGTTTTTCAGGCAAAGAAAAGCAGCATCTCTATTGAAAAATAGTTGTTTTTTGGGGGGGGAAACATGACTATGCTGATATAAGACAATATTTAGGGTCAGGTCGCATCTTACTGAGCAAGATCCTTTTCATTTCTGCCTTCAGCCCCACCAGGCATGAAATCAAACAGGAATCCTAACTATTCCACTGTGTCATTAGTTGTTAGTGGCTCAACCCTGGTCCGAGAGTTGATGACAGCCTGTCAAAGACCTTGTTTGATGCACTCTGGAACCAAAGTCACAGGCGGGGGTTGGAGAACAAATTTAAACACATGTCAAGTTCTCATCACCCATCAACTTCCTGCCACAGCTCTCCATCAATATTAATAGAATCCATTCGAATACCAGTGGGCATGAGATGACCTTCGTCAATCACATCTCTCAATTACTGTCTGCCTGTTTCAGAGGGCTCATGGTTAAACGTAGAGACACTGTGTCAATAGGGGAGATGGGTTACATTAGGGAGAGAACACAAAGTTGGTCATCCCACAACAGACAACATTTGTGGTATCAGAGTATCATTTGTGGTATAATAAATGCTAAATTATGCGATTTACCAGTGCCGAGCATAGACTCTGATACGGGAAAGGGGAAAAGATCTCCAAAAGGGCACCTCCCCTGAAATGCTAAAGGGGTCTCAGGCTAATGTCTTATTGGTTTATGGAGAGGATGAAAACATTCATGTTCACATCTTACTGAGCAAGATGTGAACAAGGTAAAGCATGTTCTACTGTCTGGCAGCATTACTTCATGCACACATACATTCCCGAAATTGCAAATGAGTTTCCTGTGCTGCCCATTTTTAAGCGCAGATATACTGTATAGTGCTCAACACATACAGTCTAAAAAAAAAATCATATAATGTATTTGCTAATTGCAATGCTATGCCTGGACACTACTGATACAGTTTTATGGCAGAAGTTTTATTAGTGTGGTTGCTGTGGGGGGGCATCAGGGTTGAACAGCCTGCATATAGTGGAAATATTGTGGTATAAATGCCCTTCAGACTGGTTATATGCTTCTTTTAGCTTATAGCTCCTAAGGTGATCAGTGTTATCACCCCTTTAGAAATCCTATCTCAGTGTTTCAATCTGAAAAGGACGCCAAGGACAAAAAGGGCAGGGGCAGTTCAAATGCAAGATATTGATAATACATTTATAATGATAGTGGTTGATAATAGTTGAAAATGATACAAGGTAGTAGAAATGCACAAACTAACATTCAAGTATGACTGTCATATAACTGTCACATATAACTTAATTCTTTCAGTAATTCGTTTTTAATCACCAATCTGTGATTCTGATGAAGGTGAACTGGTCTGCTATGATATGAAGTGGTTCATGTCTGTTATCCAGCTAAACAGTATTGTAAATGTCTTTGATTCTTTCTAATTGATTTTGTATTTTTGTACTACTTTGTACTTGTAGACTCTAAACTGCTTTAGTCAGAGCTGAACTATGCACTAAATACGTGCATAGAGGGTGAGAGAGAGAAACATACATACATACATACATACTATCTAACTACTACTAAGCAACTAGGTTGAACTTTGCCTTAACCTAGAACCTGCTTTTCTTTATTTCTACATCACATTGGTCATTGATTGTGGGCTGGAGAGGTGCAGTTTGAGTCCATCCCCTATCAAGATCATGACTCACAGGACAAGGCAAAGGGGGGGAACACAATGTCCGGGAGAGGCCCTCAGAGTAATTGCAAATGCAGTGTTCTGGTCTGCTGCCTCAGCTTTTAACAGAGTAAATCAGGAAATGGCTTCTCCATCTCCCCGAGGAGGCAGGACGAGAATACTTGTGTGTTTTTTTATCCTGGCGATGAAGCCATGCAAGTGTAGTGCTACTGTCCTGTGCTTTGCTGAAAAATTGTGTACATCAGTCAAGATGGAGTGGTTCAGGACTGAGACATATTAGTTCTAAAGTGATGTTTCTTTGCACTGAGAAATATGTTTCACTGAAATCAGGTACTCATTTAATGATTTGTATTTGTACTTTACTATCCCCGTGGGGAAATTTGTCCTCTGCATTTGACCCATCCTATACAAACACTAGGAGCAGTGGGCAGCCATTGATTGTGGCCCGGGGACCAACTCCAGTTCTTTTGCCAGTGCCTTGATCAGGGACACTGACTGTATTAACCCTGACATACATGTCTTTAATGGTGGGAGGAAACCGGAGCACCCGGCGGAAACCCACACAAACACGGGGAGAACATGCAAACTCCACAGAACTGGGACGGACCGGGGTTCGAAGCCAGGACCTTCTTGCTGTGAGGCAACAGTGCTAACCACTGAGCCACCCTGCCATCCTATTGCCATTGGTTAAAATATAATTAGAGCAAAGGAAGATGGCTCACAATGTGTTAAATAAACAATAACTCTGGACTACAGGTCTTGCTCTGACTCATTTAGCCATTTAGTAGCATGACCTTTGAGATGGCGAAGGTGTGAATCGTTTGAAGCTTTTACTGCCCTCATGTTCACCTCCCTCTGTGTTGTTTAATGGAACATGATTGCTTATAGTGCATTGCTTCTATCATTCAATCTTGAGTTGAACTTTCCATGTGCAAAAAAGGCTTTTCTGGCCACCTCTGGATTTGTCTGATGAATCAGTAACAAGTCTTTCATGCTCTTCAACAAGTCCATTATTCCCCACAGTGTTGGAGGACAGCTCCTTGGACTAGAGCGCTGATATTTTTTAAAATGACAGAGTTTTGGTTCAGATGGTGTTTGCAAATGGATGTGATGTTACCATATAAATAATTTGAGAGGAAAAGTTTCTGCTGAAGAAAATACATTACATTTACAGTACATTTTAGTTTTCTTTCTTTTGTCTTTAGCTGTTATAAATTTTGTTTAGCTGCCCTACAAATTATTTTGTCATAAAACCTCATTATTAAGATTCATAGATAGAAAAATCTCCCATATTTTCATAGGTAAATATTTGCAGGTATGTGTTGCTCTGGTTCAATTTTCAAAGAGAGAGATAGCCTATCAATCACCTGACAGTGTCACGTCAAAATAAGCTGACGTGTTCACTAGAAAGCATTGGGAGCAGTGACACAGGGTTTTTTTTTTTTGCAGATGGTGGTGAAAATGTTATTATTGACTTTAGCCTTTTGCCATGGTACCAGTATACCAACTCCTCGTCCACGCAACAAAGGCTCCAGTAACATTAACCAGTGACAACAACCATCCATTCCCACATACCTTTAAAGTGCTTAGAAATTTAAGCATGTTGGTGATTAATTAGTAAGTGACTGGACAGAATATCTTACTCTATAGGTCTTAGTGTTGAAAGTGGAAGTTGTTGGTGCAGATTTAAATAAATAAAATTTAAAAAAAAAGTACACAAAAAAGCTACTCAATTACAGTATGTTACTTTCACCCTTGATAATAAGTAAGTAAATAAAATTACTTATCTATTATAAATATTTGTAACTAAGTAGTATTTTGTATGTAATGACACCACTTGAAATTTTTATATCTGATTCATATGTGAATACTTTTGCTAGTACATCATTTGTACTATTTGTACAGTCAATATGTAAGGCAATGTATTATATATAGTGAATGTTGTAGTCTCCATTTAGTTTGATGTGTTTCAGGATTCTAAGTTTAACTGCAGGTATTCCATTCAATTTATAAGTTCACATACAATATGTTATTATTATGGCAAGGCATTCAGTCAATTAGTAGTTTTGAACATAAACCACTCCCTCTCAAAGCTACAATTGAAAGAAAGAAAGGGGGTTACAACAAAGATGCAAACACATCAATGTCTATCTCCTTTCCTTCATGATCCCCCTATTCTCTCTATCCTTCTTTTCCCCTTTTTCATGATGTCTACCCGCAACAGTTGCTAATAGATAGACATGTAATCACTTATATGGAAAAGGGGAGTGTGGTTGTTTGACGTCTGGGTACAATTCTCTGATAAAGGTGTGAGACAGATGAGAAATGGCTTCTGTCAGTGTATGAAATCAATTGTAATTAATCTTTCTCATCAAGTATTTGACAGCTTTGCTTCAAGAGCATTATTTCTAGTCCTAATATAGTGATAACCTATTCACACATATCAACAGTCTTTGTTCATGAAAACAAAAGCAACACATCTCAAAGGCTGTGTGAGATAATTTTAGACAAGAAATAAATGCCTTGAACATACTTTCTGGTAGTGTGTAATTTTCTCAGCAGTTAGGTGAATGGTTAGTCTTCACATCCATGAAGACTAGTGTACATCCATCCTTGGAAGCAGCAGAATTTATATATAGTCCTTGGTTGAAGGTGTAAACCTTATCTGTGGACGACTGTTGACTTTAAATCAGTCTTTCCCAACACCCTTTCCTCCTATCTTCGATCTGCTTTATTTCTTCTAAACTCTTTCTCTGTGCCATCAAGATGACCAATCTATGCTGTGTGGAAAGGATGCCCACCAAAAACGTTTCACACTGAGCTTTGGTTGTCAAGAAAATCATTCGAACCTTAACCTCAAAGAGATAATGGTAACTTAGATGATTGCAGGAAACCCATTTCTGAACTGATAAAGTGGAAAGTGAATTGAGTAGACCACTGGTCACAGACAAACAATTGTGTTTACCTTCCCTGCAAGATCGAAGCTCTCTCAGCTCAGCCAGTGGGAGAAAATCAGTAGTTGGCGCTTTCAGTCTCTAATGGCAACATGTCAACAGACTAAGGACTTTGACCATATACATTCACTACTTGCTAGACGATACATAGCACAGTATAGGAGAGTAGAACAGTTCTGCCTGTGGCATTTGGTGGATAGGCGACATAAACAGCCGCCTAGGGCACTCTCTAGCCAGGGGCGGCATAGAGCGTTTTCTTTACTCAAATACACTGGCGTGACTCAAGCCCAGGTGCTGCTAATCAAATATATCCCCCCTTGCAACTGCAGACTTTATTGAGTAGAATCACTGAAAATGGACTGAGCCTCTGGAAAATATGAAAATAAATAAAACGTTGCATATGTCATAAGTCTTTCAAATCTCAGAGTTTCTAATTTTTTGATAACAAATAGATATTCCTACCTATTGCAGCAGTGCAGCATAGCCTACATTTTGCCCAAGCTAAGCCTATCAATACAACTTCATGCTAACCCTGATCATCATGACTGATAGCCTATCTACTATGAATTTCACATACCAGAAAGCATATCCACAATCCTACATTTCAAAAATCTGTGATGGTTTTATTGTCACTACTGGTTTTCCAGGAAGTAAAAGTAATGAGCTTTTGATATAAAAATACAATAATAATGATAATAATAATAATAATAATAATAATAATACAATTTTGTTTTGTTATTTTTTGGCATAGATTATCAAATAGGTGTATGGTATGAAAGTTAGAATGAGCTAAAAAGGCAAAAAAGTATTTTTACTTTCAGTGACTATAAGCGACTGGATGCTGCATCCATTACAGAGGCCATCCTCTCTCAGTTACAGTTACAGTTGCAACACTGCTTTGTGATCAAGGCTTTGATGCGAGCATGTGAGTGGGGTAGAGCAAAGAAAAATTGAGCTGTATCCAAAGGCATTCTTCACGCAGTCATGCCCTGAACCTTGCTGATGTTCATAGGTATTCAGATATACCTTTAGATAAGAATATGATGGACACCTTGGAAATGGTTGCTGTTTTCTTTTCAGCATCAGCTATCAGGAAAAACATAATGCAAACCCAACACATCTGCAGAAAGAAGTGAACTGTCAGATGGAGAAAATGTGTAAAAACAAAACAAATGTCTGATACTAGATGGGGTCAAAAGTCAAGACAGTCAGTGCATTTGTGAGGAATCTTGGTGCTGTCCAAAAAATAGTGTTCCTAACACTATTTCTCTGAAAAGCCAGCAGGACACAGTATTGACTCCTTTGACATTATTGTTACCCTAGGAATAATATAGTGCAATATCCTTGGTTACCTAGCAACATAACAACTTCAGCCTTCCAATGGTGACTCAGTGCATTGCCAGTTTACAGAATGAGGAGGGATTCAGCTCAATATATAAACAAGTAGGAAAAAGTGGACAACTCAATTGATGTTAGCCCTGTGAAGAAGAGGACAGTGAGAGAGCAGCATAGAGAGAAAACTCCCAGTCAATTGAAGAGCATTAGAGATTGAATCTGTTTTTGCCTTTATTGTTTGGTTTGCTGACAGAAGTGAACCAGCTTTGTTGGTTGATACCAGCTAGTATCCAAACATCTCCATTCTAACTTTGTTTCTTTTGTTCAAACATGTCAGCAGAGAGGCTGACTGGCCTCGCTATGATGCATGTCCACAGACACATAAAAGTGGATCCAGAAAAAGTCCTGAGGCAGTTGGATGCCGCACCAGTTCTTCCAACATACTAGCCTGTACACATTTTACTTTACTTGATCACAGTGAGTGAAACTACGTTGACTTTAAAAACTCTTTTCAACACTGTGCTACCACAGCACTTTGGTGTTAGCACAGTGTTGAAAACAAGTAGCCTGATATTCAGACTGAATGACCATTTCGTTCCCACTCCATTATTCAGCCTGACATTGCCTCCTCGTTAGCTGTTTTCTGTGTGTGGGGCGGTTGTTTTTCCCCGAACTAATCACTTGTGATTGACGTATTTGGCCGCTCTAATGTTACTTCAGTCGACACTGATACTGGGCATGTTTACCAACTTTACCAAGAATGTTGGTCATTTCTGACAAAAATATGGTTAAGGGGGAGAATTCAACAAATATTATTCTGCCGAAACGCCAAGAAAAACCGTTGCATGAATGGTTGAAACTTAAGTCCCGCCCACAAAGGCGCTGATTGGCTCAATTGTTTCTCAGAGCGAGAACAAACTGTTGACTAGAGCAACACCAGACTCTCTGAATCGCTCGTCAAAATGTGAAGAGTGGGCTTGACGCGATACAGGAGTCTGGAACCAGGCTAGTAAACAAGATAATCGCTGAACAAAATATTTGATTCATGTGTTGACATACCCATAGTAGTTAGAATATTGATGAGCTACTTCCTGGTATGTGGATGTACAGCACACCAGCCTCGAGGTGGTTGATGCTTCTACCACACTGCCTGGTGTACGAGCGCACACTGTATTTCACTTATGCAGAGCTTTTCGGGCTCTGCGCTGCCTACAGGGTGAATGGAAAAAAATATTACACACAAACAAAGGAACGAACGAATTAATGAACGCACACACATGCCAACTCTAATAGAGATGCTCCTCCCAAGCACCTAAAAATGACTCCTATATTATATACAGACCACTTGCTTAGTAATTTCATACTCACGTGCTTTGCCAATATTTATATATTATATTATATTATATATTTACATGGTTGCCCTTGAAGAAAAATTGTCTTAATTTTCATTTATATCCCATAGAGAATAATTGTTCACTTCTATGTATTGAATGGACTGTTTATTTTAGATACCTTATTGTTTGTCATTTTGATAAATTACCCTTCCAGTTCTACTTTAATACTGTACATTGATTTTAGTATTTTTGTCTTATACTCTTTTTGTAGTACAGTTGAAATTAGCTTTCCAACAAATTTATAAATTTTACTTGCCTGTCATAATGCAGAAGGCACTTATCTATTCTATGATTCCTAGATAATATACTTGCCTGCTTAATATGTCTCTTACTCACCTGCTTTACCAAAAATGTAATATTATATTTACATTGTTGCCTTTGGATAGATATTATCTTACTTTTTTCTGCAATATAATTATACTTGTCTGTACTATGACCATACTTACTTGTCAAGCTTATCTTATTGCATTATCTTTTCATTGATTCAGTGCAGACCAGGGACACTGGTGGATTTCACAATTCAATTCAATTCAAACTTTATTTCAGACTCAGGGTCCAGATAAAAAACAGGACATAACAATGAATTACATACAAAGGATCAATAAAAGATCATGGTTTAAAATATATATTAATGTCTTACAAAGAGACAACTGTACCAATGTCTCCACAGCTGGGATTGGTAGCGTATAGTACTAAACCTTATATTTGATAAAACCAAGATGATTTCATTTACAGTCATTAAGCCGGCAGATACATTTATACATGAGATTTCTTAAAGGCCTATTTGGCTGGAGTCAGTTACGTTATGTGGATCAACTTACCGAGTGCTGAACGATGCTGCTGGATGTAGCCGCAAGTTACAGGTAAAGTTAACACAGTCGCTGTTCGCTGTTGTTCTGTATTCAGAGTTGGCAAAGTCCGATATAATATTCTGTCAGAAAACAAACTCAGGTTCACCAAAGCACCGTGAAGTTTGTTGCAGCGCGGAGTTTTCTGTCTGTCCCCTTGACGATCATCACCGGGCGTTCACAGGTGTTCAGCCTCCCCCGGTGCAGGCACGTCTCTCTCGGCTGACGCTGTTACAGCTCCCGTGGTCGCCCTCTCCTCTACACTCTGTTTTGTCTGATTCCACAGCACTATATTCGGCCTCATAAGTTGTAATAGTCTGCTCCAACATTATATTGTAAAGCTAGTTGTTTTTTTGTGTTAGATTCAGCTCTTCTGGATGAATCACGGAGAAACTTAGCAGCTTAGCTTAGCTGCGGCTGAAACGTCGCTCCGGTCCGGTGGTCGCTTCCTCTTCCAGACTCTGATGTGTCTGATTCAACAGCGCGATATTCGGCCTCGTATCATGAAACTAGTTTTCTTCCAAATATACTGATATTTTAAAGTATTTAGTAGTATGATATTTTAGTGTCTGCTTTTCCCTATCGCTAGCGTAGCATGGGACGGGAGTGTTTTGGGAGACCCACATTTTACCGTCCTTGAAGGCACCACTACAGAAAATGCGGAAACGTATTTTGTAGTCTAAGGCCCGCCGGGTGACGCATTTTGCGTCACCCGGCGGACTTTTGCCGGAAAATGAGCGGGGAGCTCCCCGCTCAGGCATGTGAATTTGCATATACTACCCATATTGTAATGATAGAATGCTGATTGAAAATCGGCGAAGTTGCCCTTTAAAACAGCTTGGAAAGTATTGACTCCTGCAACCACAAACATTTCACTTGCACTACACCATCTAGGTCTTTTAAGTAATATTCTCATGGCATCATTATACGTTACTTGAAGTCTCTGTAAGCTTGCTTTTTTGTAGTTTGACCACAAGTGTGCAGTATAGAGTGGTGTACAATATGCTCTAAACAGAGACACCTTCACTCCATCTGTACACATACTAAACTTGCATGAGAGAATGTTTGCTTGTGCATAGCCTACATCCTGCGGCATTGCCTATATATATCATCATCATTTGTCATTTGTTGTGTAATAAAATGTCCAAGATATTTTACCTTATTACAGACCCCAAGATTATTATCAGACAATTTGAAGTCAGGAAATTTTAGACATTTGTCCTCTTTGGTTCTACAGATCAAGACAACACTCTTACTGGCATTGTATTTGATATCATGTTCCACACCATACACCGTACATATAGTAAGGAGCTGCTGAAGACCAGCGCTACATGGACTAAATACCACAAGATCATCTGTATACATAATATGGTTCACTAAAGTATTACCAATCATGCACCCAGTATTACAGGCTTTAGATTAAAAGAACTGGGGACAAAATTCCCCCTTGCCTGACACCATTGCTAACCCCAAATGGGGCAAAGACACTATTGCCCCATTTTACTTGCATAGTCTGGTGGGCATACCAGTAAGCCAGAATTCTCACAATGTATTTGGGCACCCCTCTTTGACTCAATTTAACAAACAACTTTCTATGATTAACACGATCAAAAGCTTTGGAAGCATCAATAAAACACATAAGAACTGATGAGTTTTGACCTCTATATTTGTTTACAATTTCCTTTAAGGCATATATACACAAGTCAGTACCATGTTTAGCTTTAAAACCAAACTGGTTATCTGTGGAGTTAATAAACTCATTTATTCTATCCAGCAGGATTCTTTCTAGGACTTTTGACAGTATGCTGGCTAAAGCTATGGACCTGTAGTTATCTAGGCTGCATACTTTACCAGCTTTGTCCTTAATGACTGCTAACAAAATAGACAGCATTGAGTCTGGTAACAGCCCATGAATCATAAAGCCAGTAAAACAAATAGCAAGGAGAGGAGCTATCCTCAAACTGGCATATTTAAGGTGTTCAGCAGTAATATGGTCTAAACCACTTGCTTTGTTATCAGATATCTTGTTCATAGCTTGGTACACCTCATGTGACATAATCACCATTGAATCATTACTCTTAATTGTGTCCGCCTTAAATCACTTTTGACACAGTTAAATAAGGTACTATAATGCTGTCGCCATAACTCAGCAATATTGTCTGTTCCAGAAATTCCATCTACAGTGCATGGTAAAGATGCTTTACAGTTGATAAGATCTCTCACTTCTTTCCAAAAATCAATAGCATTGTTACTTAGCAGCTTCTTAGCCATGGAATCAGCCCTCATGGCTTGCTCATTTTTACAAATGAAGCGAATGGCATACTTATATCTTGCATTAGTGAGCTTCTTGTACTCGAGCACATGCCCTTGACTGGGTCTACCTGCCATAGCCCATGATTTAAAGCATGGGTCCTCAAAGTGCGGCCCGCGGGCCAATTGCGGCCCTCGGAAAGCTCAAGAAATTGCCAGGCGGAGCAAGCCGTTCAGTGACGGAGAATTTGTGCGAGACTGCATTTTGAAAGTGGCTGACATTGTATGCCCTGTTCGCCAACATGCCATCAGAATGGCCTCTATGTTCGGAAGCACATACATTTGTGAAAAAACCTTCTCCACCATGGCCATCAATAAATCCAAGCTGAGATCCAGGCTGACGGATTTCCATTTACATGCTGTCCTTCATATAGCAACGACAGAGATGGAACTGGACATCAAAGGAATTGTGGCCAACCGAAGACAGCACCATAAATCCCATTTGAATTAAGAAAAGGTATGTTGATGTAGTAACAAATTCATAATCAATGTGACTTAATGAATATCCTATTGATGACAGGCAATAATAGCCTAATAATAATAATAACAATAATAATGATGATGATGAATGTGTAGTATTTGGTAAGCTTCTATTTTAAACCTCTCTCTCTCTCGCTCTCTCTCTCTCTCTCTCTCTCTCTCTCCCTGTCTGTGTGTGTGTGTGTGTCTGTGTGTGTGTGTGTCTGTCTGTCTGTCTCTCTCTCTGTCTGTCTGCCTATCTCTCTCTCTCTCTGTCTGTCTGCCTGTCTGTCTCTCTGTCTGTCTGCCTGTCTGTCTCTCTGCCTGTCTGTCTGTCTCTCTCTCTCTTTCTCTCTCTCTCTCTCTGCAGGTTTTCCTGTGGTGCTTGGGCAGCTGGAATTGGTTCTCAATCAGGTCCCTGCTGATAAGACAGGAAATCAACAGCATATCACTCACTCCAGCACAAGGCTCTCTCTGTGTGTGTGTTTGCAAGGCACTTTTAAGACAACTGAATGAAATGACATGAATCAAATGACATGAACTATTGTACTGAAATGACTGCACACAGGATTTTGTCATTTCCCACTTGCACCTTTGTCATTAAAACAAATGGACAAATGGGATTTTTTCTCCTCCAGAAAACACAACATACATTTCTCACATGATTCACAATTGGCATGACTTTTAGTCTAGAATAGGCTATTAAAGAAAAGATTTGTTTTGGAATTATTTTGTGTTCCATTTTTTCTTGGGCGGCCCTCAATCCAATGTTGGGTCCCTAAATTGGCCCTCAGTCATCAAAACTTTGAGAACCCCTGACTTAAAGGCTTCACGGGCTTCAGCATGATACTTAGCTACATACTCGTTCTAACCAGGTCTGATGTTATGTGTCTTATTTTGATGCTTGTAGTAGGGCTTACTGCCTTCATACAAAGCACTTACTATATCATTATACATGGAGCAGAGATCTCTCCTATGCTCCACATCCTTACAATTAACGTCACTACACATAATTGCATCTCTAGATAGATGAATATTACTTAAGGATTTGTCTGTATGAGCATAATAGGCTAAGATGTCCTCCTTTGTAAGGGTTGACCAGTCCAGTTTTTCTGTGTTGACACTATTTCCATTTCTAGTTAGTACAGGTAGATGTTCAACATTTATTGACATAGCAAAAGGTATATGATCAGTCGTTGCTGCCCCATACAAAATGCTCATACACCCCAATGAAGCATGTGCATCAGCTGTACTAATACAATGGTCCAGCCATGATGTAGTGTGCCAGGCCTCACTAATGTATGTATAACTATCTGTAGGCAAAAGCACTTTGCTTGATAATATAAAATTATTATCTTGACAGAACTGGGCCATGTGATTGACAAATAATGAGTTCCTGTCTGAGATATCCGCATTCATATCCCCAATGACATATACACTAGAAGAAGTATTATCTTGAATAAAGGAATTGATGAAGGCAAGCCTATTTAGATATTCATCCTCATTCTGACGACACTCATAGGGTGTATACACATTTAGGATAATGAATTCCTTATCATTATGAATAAATTGTATTGCAATACACCAGTCAACACCAAGCCTGACCACATTTAGAATAGCCACACCCCCTGGTATCCTACCTCTGACTATTCCCATGCCAAGGTCAGTTGAACACAGAATCACATGGTTCCAGTCATGAAGATTCATAAATATATTCAGGACCTTGCTGTTCATTACATCGTATTTCTGTGGAACATCTACATTTCTGTTATTTATAAAAACATTTTTTTTTTTAAATATTTGTTATAAAAAATATAATAATACATAAATATATATATATATATATATATATATATATATATATATATATATATATATATATATATATATATATAGTATTTTATCTTATTTATCCACTCATACTTGAAGAACCCAAAATATAGCTACTAAAATATGCAGTGGTAAATGCATTACTAATTATGTAATGTAGTGGAGCTTTACCCAAGTGGAGTGATGTTACTTTTCCTTTAAAATGTTATCTAGCCTAGGCCTATATTTGATGAATTCATTCTTCAATATTCCACCTCACTTGCAATTCATTTAGGATGGGAGTGAATGATGTTTCCTGAAAAAAGAAGATAAGTTACAGGAGCATATAAACCCTCCGAGGGTTTGAGTCTCATGGCTCCTCAGTTCCTATTTTGTGCCTTCAATTACTTTTTTTCCATAGAGATCACCATTGAGCATAGCAACGGGATGAATTTGATGCATCTGTCAGTGCAGAATATCAACCAGAAAAGGCTGAAATGGACTATACCTTGTATAAATATATCTACAGTATACTTGTTTCTGTAGCATGGATTACTCTCCCTCACCTAGGGCACCAACAATGACAGGACCACCACTTCTTTTTCGCTGGCTTAATCTCTTTAATAGTACAGGGGAAAATCGCATGTTCACAAAAGAAAGATCATCAACTTTATCCGCTGTTATGTGGAAATGCAATGTCAAATGTGAATTAATCCTGAAAAGGTTAGCTGTATATAAGCTAATAGCCAGTGCTGGAAAGAGTACTAAACACCCAGGTAGAAGTATTGTTACTTTGCTGATATTTTACTTAAGTAGAAGTACATTTACTGGTGTACATTATACTTACTAGTGTAAATTACATAAGTAAAAGTAAAAAGTATCTCATTTAAAATGTACTCAGAGTAAAAGTTACTGAGTTACTTTTTAGAAAAGAGAACATTGATATATGTGATCTTTCCCATGCAATTCTAAAAGGATGAGAGGGAAGAGATAGAAATTACAAAATAAAGTGCATAAACAAAGTAAAGCCATTCTCTTCTTTGCTGACTGACCTTTCACTGGAAATGGCTCCATAATTGGCCAATTTGCGATTGTCCAGTTTCTGATGCTTCTGAGGCCGAGAGTACAGAGTTCAAACTCGATTCTTTTAATTTGAAAATTGAGAAATGACAAAATAAAGTGCACAAACAAAGTAAAGCCAGATTGCTCTTCTCGTCTTTGCTGACTGACCGCTCACTGCGAATGGTTCCATAATTGAAGAGTTTATGATTGTCCAGTTTCTGTTGCTTAAGGAGAGCCACAAAATTTGAACTCTGCAGTGGATGTGATTTAAAATGTAGTGAAGTACATACTTCACTAAAAACATACTTGAGTAAAAGTATTGACTTTAAAACATACTCAAAAAAGTACAAGTAGCTTTAATGGATTACTACAGTAGCATATTCAAAGAAGATGATACTCAACCTGTAAATAGTTCTTTGTCAGATTATATGGGATCATGCCTCCATACAAAGCTTACTGTAGAGCAGCAGTCACAGTGTGAAGGTCTAATTACTGAGAAATAATTATATGCCGCTATATGTTCCTTTCAGAATGGCAAGACCCCTGGTTTAGATGGTATTCCCACTGAGTTCTATAGAATTTTCTTTGCTGAAATTAAAGATTCCTTACTGGCTTGCTTTCACTTTTCTCTTTGTACTGGATGGCAATCTGATTCCCAAAAAGAGGGATTAATATCCTTACTGTTGAAACATGGTGCTGATGGTCAAGCAAAAGATCCGGTTAAATTAAAAAATTGGAGACCACTGACCCTTTTATGTTGCGATGCTCGCATTTTGGCTAAGTGTATTGCACTCAGAGTAAAGCAAGTCATTCAACATCTAATAGCCTACACTTTGACCAAACTGGCTTTTTGGAAGGTCGCTTCATAGGGGATAATATCAGGTGTCTTTTGGAAATCATTGAATATCATGATAAAGAGAATTTACCTGGTTTGATATTGGTGGCTGATTTTGAAAACGCCTTTGATAAGGTTAAATGGAATTTTATGTATCAGTGTTTGAAATACTTTAACTTTGGGGAATCCTTGATCAGTTGGATTCATGTCTTGTATCAAAATCCTGTTAGTAGAATCATCAATAATGGTCATATCTCTGACTCCATTAAGCTTTTTAGGGGTGTTAGGCAAGGTTGTCCACTTTCTGTTTATCTGTTTATTCTTGTTATTGAAATACTGGCCATAAAAATAAGAAACAATGCTAATATTAAGGCTTTGGAAATCAATGGCTTGGAGTCTAAGTCTTCCTTTTATGCTGATGATGCTACTTTCCATATTAGGTCAGATGTGCTCTCCTTGGCAACACTCATTAAAGAATTAGACGATTTTGCCTCTATATCAGGCTTGATGCCAAATTATGAAAAATGTTGCCTTCTTAGAATTGGCTCTTTGAAAAATTCAAATTTTCAGATGCCATGTCAAGCGCCTATTAAATGGACTGATGGCCCTGTGGATTTGTTGGGGATTCATATCCCAGCAAATACGAAGGATTTGGTAAAAGCGAATCTAGATAGTAAACTTAGTAAAGTAGATAAAATTCTGCAGCCTTGGAGAGGTAATCATCTGTCACTCTATGGTAAAGTTACATTAATTAATTCTCTGATTGTTCCACAATCCACCTACTGCCTGTTGTCTCTACCTTCCCCTGGTGATGCCTTTTTTAAGATGTATGAACATTTTGGGTTCATTTGGAACGGTAAACCTGAAGAAATCAAACGAACATATATGTATAATTCTCGTGCAAGTGGTGGTTTAGGTTTGTTAAGCCTTTCAGCTCTTAATTATAGCCTGAAAGCTTCATGGATACAAAGAGTATATAACAATCAAAATTAGTTTTCATCCAAGCTTCTTCAGTCTGTATGTATTCCATATATTAGAACCTTTTTCCCCTTTCTTCAGTTAAGTCAATCCTTTGTGAAGCATATATTCCCATTTCTATCTAATATTTCCACATTTTTTCAAAATTCATTGACTTCATGGCTTCATTTTCAGTTTCTTCCACCAAAAAATTAAACGGAGGTTCTGCAGCAGTTGTTATGGTTTAATGAAAACATTTGCATAAATAACAAGCTTCTTTGCTGGTCATTATTCATTGAGAAGCATATTTATTTTGTCAATGATATCGTAGATGTCAATGGCAATGTTTATGCGTTTGATAGTTTTATTAGAAAATATGGGTATTTATGTACAAGTCTCTCTTACATGCAGCTAGTGTCTGCTGTTCCAGTGGCGCCAGCAGCCGTAATCCTGCGTACATTTTTTTTAATGATTTTTTTTTTTTTTAACATTCTATCTTGAAAATAAAATTGTGACAACAGCAGATCCTGTCTTTGGATTCTTTTTTTATTGAATAATGTGCTTGAGATGCATTTTTGGCTGCGTCCACTCACTAACGTTACCCTACCAACGAACACTCAAGCCGTTTGACGCAAATACATTTGAAGGCCGATGACTTGTGTTAACGTCACTGGCTATAGGTCATTGCATTTCTGGCGCTTAATCGTGACGTTGGCAATGTTGGATTTAGCTTACCGGTATCTTGTGCGAATAAGTAGCCTAGAAATGAGCAAACGAAAACAATTGAACATTTTTCAGGCTTTTGAAAATAGAAAGCGAACTATCCTAAGCAGTGAAGATTCTGCCGAGAGCAGCACGAGCATTGAGTCTGCTAACGTTAGTGCTGCTAGCATTAACGTTACGACAGAAGCTAGCAGCCAGCTACATGTCCGTGATCCACCCGCTTTGCAAAGTGATGAGCCCCGGGAGGAATCTACCGTTGCAGCTACCCCCATCAGTGACTGTTGTCCAAGCCCAGAAGACTCGGATGTTTTGTCACAGCAGCAAATATCCACGGTATGTGCTACCTCAGCCTCTCAAGATGACATTGGCAGTGTTAAGGCTGATGAACTCAAAAGGGCATCTGACTCTGTCAAACTAAAAGCATTACAGTCTAGATTCAAGCCTCCTAGAGGGTGGATAGCCCCATCTAAGGGCATCTGTGGGAAGCAATGCAAAATTCCGGAGGTTTTTTTGATGAGAGCATTTACCCCACTCTGCGTTACAGCAAAAGCGTTGATGGCGTTTTTTGTGTAGCTTGCATGATTTTCTCATCAGGAGACACGATTCTGAGAACGAAGGCACTGGAGTAATGGAAAGAAAATAGTTTCGAGACACTTAGCAACACCAGCTCACACGAGTGCACAACTGCGCGCAGCTGAATTTCTTAATGTTGCCTTGGGAAAGAGCCAGTCTATCTATTCCAAATTAGATCGCTCACACCAACAAGCAATAGAGCGCAATAAATATGGACTCAAAGCAGTCATCGATCTAAGCAAAGCATACCCATTCGGGGCCACACGGATGAGCCTAGTAATTTTCAGGCGCTTCTGAAATATGCTGCTGAGGGAGATGAGTTGCTGAAACAGTATGTTGAAAATGCACCAGCTAACGCAAAATACTGTAGTCATCAAATTCAAAACGAGCTGATTGAGATATGTGGAAAACAGATTCAAGACAAAATTCTCCGCAAATGCAGGGATGCCAAGTGGTTTTCCCTATTGGCTGATGAGACGGCTGATATTAGTAACGTTGAGCAAGTGGCCCTTGTAATTCGGTATGTGGACTGTTCTGGCAGCTACTCAGTGCGAGAGGATTTTTGGGGATTTTTTTCTACAGCTGACACTACAGGCGAGACCTTAACCCAACTTTTGTTGAACAGATTAAGAGAACTGGATTTAACTGTAAATGGAGTGTATAATACTTTATTATGTTCTGTTCTTTTATGTAACTTTATACGTTTTATTTATGTATAAGCTTATATGACTATACCTGCATTTGTTTATATCAGTTAGACTTTCTCTACCTTTTTTCTTCATAACTGGGCTGTTATCTCCATTCTGTCTAGTTAATATACTTTGTTTTACATTTGTTATGTTTACAGTATTTTTAGAATAGCCACACCCCCTGCTAACTCCCGGCTATGGCCTGGGAAATTGGAACCAATGGGGAACAAAGTATTTGATTTGAGTGTGATGAGATAAAACAGCTATGAATCACGTAAAACCATATTATCCCACATCCCTCAAGACACAAACAGACAGACCATTTTATAACCCCTGCTGTCTGGCAAATGCCTTAATGGTTGACCTATGATTTTCTTATTTTTCAATTGAGTGCATTTGTACTATTCTATTTATGCATGGTGTTTTGTTCCCAATTTCATCAACATGTCATATTTTATATGCATGTGCATCCATTATGGAATGGAATTGCTCCTCGGTGTTGGATAAGATTGCTTGCAAAACATCGTCTATCAAACGACTCAATTAATTTGTGCACCTGCGGGATGATGTTTTACAGAGGAGGCCTCTGCCTGTGGTGTGTATCCTCCACTCCAGTGCAGCTTAAATTAAATGGCCTAACCTTATGTGGTTTTATTCTATTGCTTTCCAGAGGCTGGTTGTTATTAGGTTTTAACCTTTGCTTGAGGCATGGCAACCTGTTAGTAGAGTGAGCACACCATCTGAAACCATTTTAAGGGTCTGTTTTGTTCTTTTATTTTTCACCATATGATCACTATGCCTAACAGATAGCACTTGGAATAAAATTAAGGTTGTGCTGCCTTATAGTTGGATCTATGGATTAACAGGTTCAGTACTGCACCTCTTAGATGAATTGAAATAAACTGATAAAACAGATTTTTAGGAGATGAAACAACATGTATAGCAGTTTTGTGACGGGGCATTTATTATGTAATTATTAATTAGCCCACATAAAAAGTTCCAGATGCTGAGATAAAACAGGAGCAAGACAACAGACATTTACCTAGTTTAAGTAAAAGGAGTCCAGTGATTTTCATCCTTATTCTCCTCATTTTTGCCATCATGCTGATTGATTCTAATCAAAATTTCACTGTAGAGCTCTGCATTACAATCGGAGAGGTCTAAGGGAATCCCAAACAGTCAAACCCAAAAGGACATTAAAACACACTCTTTCAATGCAAATATCACTCATACTGCAGTTGTCTTTAAATAACTGTTATTGAACAATCACATTATATTACAGTTATAATGGTCCATTTGATACTTCATGGCTTTGCTCACACACCTCCTTGTTTACTCTGCTGGCTGCCAGTCTTATGTGTGCATGAGTTTGAGTATATATACCTGAGTTCAATATAGAAATATGTAAAATAATTAATAATACAGTTTCTGTATTTACAACTGAGAATTGCTATGATCCTGGCTTTGCAATGGGTTGAATAAGTAAGGCCAGAGAAAGTTGTGGTTTCAGACTCTGCTGCAGTCATAACTAGTTTGACATCAAAGACGCAGTGAGGGATGATGTAATCATGGACATTTTGGCGATAATGCAAAGATTACAGAGAATGGGTAATGATATTCAGTTTTGTTGGATACCTGCCCATAAAGGTGTGGATGGCAATGAGAAAGCAGACACCATAGCAAAGAGAGCCCTTAAATTATATGTATAACAAAATAGCCTACTAAAAGTATCATTTGGAAGGGGTGTGGCAAAATTGTTGATAAGACCTATAGTCATGGACTCAAAATGAATGGAATACAGAGAATAGGGGAAGGAAATACTATAGTATACAGAAATCTATTAAGGTGAAACCTTTTAAAGGGAAAAACAGGAGAGAATAAGTAAGTTTCTGTAGTCTAAAATTTGGACATGCAGGGTTAAACTCAACTCAATTCATATAAATGTGATTTCTGTAATGTCCCAGAAGATATAACATATGCTTTTTGAACGTTGGAAGTATGATGTAGAGACACAGAAATTATGACAAGATAAAAGAGATTGGACAGTAATAGAATTTAAAATGGATTCCAGCATTGTGGGAATGCAGCAGGGTCCTTTTTGATTTTCTATGAGGTACAGGAACAGGAAATATCAGGGAGGGTTTCCACAACCCTAAAGCGAGAAGAGGACCCAGACCCAGACCCAAGTGCTGCTGCTGGTCTGATAAGTTTGTTGAGGAGGCTGATTCACATTGGAATTGGGAAAGACTGGCAGCTATCAAATAATAACTGTGTTTGCGGAAGACACTTTGTTACAAGTAAGTGGATAATTTACTTATTTTCCTCACAGATACTTTAGCTATTCTAACATACTGGGTGCTCCACAGTGATGTGGGTAATATATTTTAGTGTGACATAAAGTCTATAACCTGGTATGTACTGTAGTCTCTCTACTCTATAAAACTTTACAAACTAGCCAAATTGACAAGCTGCCAAAGGGCTAATTAAGGCTACTAATTAAGAAGATTTTTTCCAAAGCTCATAAAAATGGCATGTAGATATTTATGATTCATGTTGCTGTTTTATTGGGATGTGTAAAATAGGCATGAATTCTTAGAATGGGTAAAGGTATAGGAATAGGTATAGGAAATTAAGCTGCATGGTAGTGATGCAGCTCACTGTCAAGATGTGACTGCTCCTCTTCTCATTCAAAGTGTCATATTAAGGGGAGCGTTTGACTTGCTGTTGCCAGCAGCTATTTATGATCTTAATTACAGCAGCCATTACTGTCACTCAGCTGAAAATCACTGGAAGTCACAGCAATCACCTACTCTGATCAGACTGGACGCGTTTGGGAGACAGACACAGACATGCTGCTGTGCCTTGCTGTGTGTGTAGACAAAGACATACTTTTCAAACCAGAGCAGCTTTGACACTGACTGGTAAGTATAGGAACTGGGCATTCTACAACTGGATTGTCAAACAGATTTAGAGATAATTTTCCCCCTCTAAAGACATCTGCTAAATTTGTAGTTGGAAAGTTTCTTGGAACTCATCATAGCTATTTCTTACATTCATCTCTCTTATTCAAAGAGTTTTTTTTCCTGTAAGGGAAAGACACAGCCGAGTGAATTGTATGGAGAGTAGTAGCTTATTCAGTGTCAGCACTTGCAGGCTTTGGGCACTCAGTGAGCGTGACAAAGCTGTCATGTTGCTTTCATTGCCAGTTAATGGATCCGGCCGTTGGGGAAATTCAGAGAATACAACCTATGTGCATAAACCCCCAACTACTCTCCCTTGGAAAAAAAGGAGCAGTTTCTGAAATAGCCAAGTCTCATCTGAGTAATTAGTCATTTCTGTGTCAGCCTGCTTTTGTTACAGAAAGGCAGCTTGTATTGGTAGAAAAGAGAGGTCAAGCTTTCATGCTTTATAACTTCAACAGTCTTTGAATTCATTAATGTAGGTGGGATATCAATGTGGACAGAAATTAGTGCCTTCTTATGTTTCATAGTTACTAAACAATCAACCATACAATACAAAGCCTCAGCAATAATGACAATAAATATGACAATACATTTTAAGGACATTAAGAATGAAGTCATACAAGTAATATGATGCACTATATAATATTGACAATAGCGTATTGTAAACATACAATGCATTTTTGTACCCTATAAATGGGTCATACAAGGACACATTTGTGTAATCTCTCAGAGAAATGTTACAGTGGCAACTGGGGGTCTTTCCCTCTGTTGTTGTCTGAGTTTTAAGTCTTTTTCATTGTTAGATTATTCAGGCCTAGCCGAATGCAGAGCTGCTCTTTGGGCGAGTATATGGCTGAGCAAAAATATATATATATATATTTTTTATTATATTTTAAGAATAAAGTGAGAATTTTGAGATTATTTCTTTGAGAATTTTTTTTTTAGAATAAAGATACACTTCAAGAATAATGTTGACATTTTCAGAATAAAGTCAAAATTCTGACTTTGTTTTGAGAATAAAGTCAATATACTGAAAAAAAGAAAAAAAAAAGTAATTGATCAAAAGCTGATTTTCACCATTCTCCTACTAAGACACATCTCCGGAGCAGACCAGCAGCAAGTGCTGCACGGTGTAAAAGGCAAAAAGGTAAAGTGGAACTTAGTTCCTTCCTAGTCTAACATTAACTGTTTTTAGATAGTAGCTACAGCTGCAGGAAAACCAGCTATTCCTCTCAGTATGCCCAAGGGACTTTTTTCCCTCAGTAAGGCTTGTCAGGCAGCTGCCAAGGCTGCCAATCACTGGCACGCACCCCTTTCTGCAATGAGCCATCTGCAAGTGATGAGGAAACCACATGAAGCTCTGTTAGTTGACTAGCTAGCTAACAGCTAAAGTTGTGGAGAAGTGCTGATAGTTTACATGATTTCTTTGTAATGTCATTGTTGTATCCCTAAATATAGTGATTACATGAGAATGCACACTTCAGTGATTTTCTGTGACTGCTAAAATATTAACTGGGAGAGACTTATAAAAACTAGTATTGGCCTGCCAGACTGCATTTCACAATTGATTATAACTTTAGCAAGGTTAGCTAGCTAGCCATCAGGACTATCATGTGGTGCAGTTTCCTCATCACTTGCAGGTGGCTCATAGCCGAAAGGGGCGCGGCAACAATTGACAGCCTTTTAGGAGGCTGCTGCCTGACAGGTCCTACTCTGCGCTCAGACCAAAATGATTCATGAGCAACAAAAGCGACCAGCAGTCATTAATTTTCAGTGAGAGCTGGCGACAATAAGGTGTAGCCGTTGCCGTGGCAGCAGTGAGCAGCACAATGCCAGCGCCCAGAGTGACGAGTTGAAGTTGGACTGAGATTGAGAGGATCTGGTTAATCTTTCAATAGTACCTGCTCAGCTTGACTCAGTTGCCCCCTTCAGAAA
Organism: Centroberyx gerrardi; assembly: GCF_048128805.1. Lineage (NCBI taxonomy): Eukaryota > Metazoa > Chordata > Actinopteri > Beryciformes > Berycidae > Centroberyx > Centroberyx gerrardi. The sequence continues at coordinate 17,032,829 of NC_136011.1, forward strand.
CAAAAAAGCCAACCCAAAAGCCTTACTTTGGCTTCATGAACATACACAAGCCATTAAGAGAGCGTAGAAAGACAGAGCAAAAATGGAAACTGGCTTGAAGTCTCTCACCAGATTTTAAAAGATTTGATGCACCAATATCGACAGCTTGTGTCATTTTGTACCGTGTTTCTCTGTAACTACTTGTTGATCTTTTGTATATTAAAGTTTTGTCCTTCAGCATTACATGTTAAACTAGAAGGGCACTCGGAGAACGCAGACCTCCGCCAAGGTTCGTGCTATATATTGATCCTTGATCCGGATCCGCTCCAAAATTTAATGGGTTCTTCCTTGGCCCATGCTACACCCTTCCATGAAGTTTCATTAAAATCGGGCCAGTAGTGTTTCCGTAATCCTGCTAACAGACAAACAAACAGACAAACAAACAAACGGCCCCGAAAACATACCTCCTTGGCGGAGGTAATAACAGCCCATTAATACCACTCATCAAGCTTTTCCTTTGCTTTACAGATAGACGGAGATATCATCCTCCTTATGGATGATTAAACTTTGGCCAACTACATTCCCTCATATGGAGACAGAATTGGACTGTACAATTTTTGTAGAAAACAGCTGGCTGCCTCAACGAGAAAAATGGGTCCTCTTGAAAAGCTCAGGGAGAAAATAAAGCCAAGAAAGGAATCCAACCAGAGACGAGGAACCTGAAACCTGATTCCAAACCAAGAGACACTAAACAGAATATTGAGATAGGGTGGATACACAGAGAAAAGGGTGTAACTAAACATGTTAGAGTAAATCAAGGAGGAGGCACTAGAAAGGTTGTTATGGACATCAATGCTGGATTTAATGAGATCCTGAAAGAGGGCAAGTCTCCCACATGGTGAATCAAGCAAAGGCCTTGAATCAGACTTCACATGATGTATGGGACTTCAAGCAGAACCCTTGTCAAACTACCCGTGTTTCTACTTTGCAACTCAACCAAAGCCACAGTCAACTGAAGACACTTCTAGTCGGAAGGTGATGACTGTTCTAACGCTGAGATCCAGCATGATGTTATTGATGTTTCTGATGACCAGTCCCTGCCTGATGTTCTCATCATTTCAGATCCAGACCAAGACTATGACCTTGTCACTCTTCATCACCCAGTGGCCACAATTCAGCCAGTCGCTACAAATCAGTCCGTTGCCTCAGGTCAGTCAGGCGCTACAATTCAGTCAGTCGCTACGAATCAGTCAGCAGGCCAGTCAGTAGCTCTACAAATCAGTCAGTCACTACTAATCAGTCAGTTGTCACAGGTCCATTAGTTAGTTACAAATCAGCTAGTGGTGACAGATAGTAGCTACAGTGGACCTCTTATCATAGAATTCCTGTTTTCTGGCAGGAACTCTATGATCGCTGTACACTTGGAATAACACTGAAACTGACCTTCATCAGACACGATTGACATTTGAAAAGCCATAGGCCAGATTTTTGTGAGATGATACCAAGATTTCCACTATCTTCCAATCAAGCTTGCACCACCTTTTATCGAGGAGATGCTATTTGGAGCAGTGTAGAGTAACCTGATGGATAGATTTCTTCAGTTTGTTAGTTATCAAGAGCACGAGATCCTCAAGGAGGGTTTGCAAGATTGTTGTCAAGTTGTCAGTTGACAGTTGTCAAGACAAGGTTTCAAAAAGTGAGACAATGCCTAGTGACTCGCTTAATTGACATAAGCTATAGCTACACAAGCTACTTGTTGCATTTTGACAGACATATACAGTTTATTAAACTACCACACTTCTGCTTTAATGTAGTAGTTATGGAAGAGATCTTTAAAAAGATTGAAAATGTTTTGTTAGATTACAAGATACATGATAATACGGGAGCTGCAGAATGGAGACAGAGATACCTTGTGCCTTGACAGTATGGGTGAGGCACCACCCATGGGTGAGGAAAATGAGGTATATAATTTAGCCAACCAGAAATGAAATTACTCTGTATGACTGAATTGTAATGGGGCCAGATATGAAACCTCCTTATCACTCACATTGGGTCTGATTTACAGCAGTCCATTGTCATCTCAAAGAATATGGTCTGACTGGGTTTGAAGCACATAGCACAGTGTAATAGCACCATTTGCTCTCTCAGCTCTCTCAGCCTGTTATTAAGAAAATTGCATGAGCATTATGTAGATAAAATTTCTGACCTCACGCACTGAAAGAAGCCCCCATGTATACATGTAATTGCACAAAAAAGTACATTCTCTATAGGTACAGCAGCAACCTTGACTGCTGTACCATAATGTAATAACTGCCCGTAATGTAATAAAATCAAATATAATAAAGCCCATATGGTAATTAAAATCCAATAATTATACTAATAATAAAATCTTAAAGCTGTAACCTAATAGCTTTTTTGCCCCTTTTTGCCTTGTGATACTTTGAGGGGCTTTGTTGAATGCTGTGATATACTCTGTGCTGTGTATTATTTATTCAGTGGCATAATTGTTTGAATTTTCTTTGGCCAGGGCAAATGCACCCCCCAACGTGCACACACACATACACACATACACACACACACACACACACACACACACACACACACACACACACACACACACACACAGTGGTGTAGTGGTGTCCGGCATAATGTCCACTTCTCACACGTATTTCCTCTCTCACATAGGATTGTAATTCTCTTGTCTTCTCTTCTCTTGCCCTCCCCTCTCTCCCTTCCTGTCCTCTCCTCAATTGCATAATAACCTTTACCATTTTCTATTCATATCATAGTCATATTCTGGTGCACCTCCAACTTTTGCATCTAGGAGTTGCCTATATTCTGTCATAGACCATGTAATAACACAGTCATTTCTGTATGACATGTCCACATAACAGTTCTGAATTACATTATGTAAGTACACTCACACACAGACACACACGCACATGCGCACACACACACACACACACACACACACACACACACACACACACACACACACACACACACTATTATAGGTAAATAATACTGGGTTAAAATATGCCCTTATATATTAAATCCATTGATACTGATACATGGTTGCAAAGCTTCTACTGTATGTGGACTTAAGTATGATCCTAATGTGACATTAAAGAAGTTCATCAACTTAATTGTGTATGGTCTTCTCAACTATTTATTAAAGATGACCAAGTAGCCGAAAACTCTTTAACCCCATTTACTTACAATAAGAAACTCTAGACCTTTAACCGTGAAGTCATATTTTGCTGTCCTGGGTTACCTTTGGAGTCTTGTTGAATTGCAATGTATCCAAGATGGAAGCAAACGATTTTACGTCATGAATACATCCCAAGTCTATTTTACATATTCAATACATCCCAAGTCTATTTTACATATTCAATACATCCCAAGTCTAATTTGTAATGCACTGGAATAAAATATGGAATGGCTTATAGATTATTTTGTGTGTAAGGGCAAGGTTTACACAGTTTATCTTAATGGGTGAAGTTAACATCCTTGGTGCTGTATGCCATAACTCAATGTTACAGTGAACAAAAAAAAAATATTCAAAGGAAAAATATCTGCCAAAATAGTGGAAACATGGCTTAGCAAGAGAAGAGAGGATACATTTTTTTGTTTTTATTTTTTGTTTTGAACTTCTGAGAGCAATCTGAAATCCTCCTCTGCCCATTTGAAGTCAAGGAAATCAAGGAAAGCCGGCTTGATGATATAACATCCTTGAAGTCTTTTTTGTAATGTGCATGGCTCTTTCTCCATACCGACTGTGAGTCCTTATCTTTCTCCATCAACTATTTTAAAGAACAAATGGGTTTAGTGTGAGAGGAGTGGGTCAGCTGAATTGAGCAATTTGAAAGATTTCATTTTTTTGCAATGTGTAAGGGTTCAGAATATGGAGAGTGTGTTGAGTTGCACTCAGATGACAACCAGTCTATTCCTATGAGCTATTAGCTGGCAGTATTTGAATGCTTCTATCTCTTGTTAGGACAAAACTCTATACTGAGTAGTCTATATGCTTATGAAAAGGACAATGTTGTGTCCATCCCTGTTGAAGAGTTAGACCTCTATTGATCTAAGAGTTAGATCATCTATTGTAGCAAATTCCCATCGAAGCTTTTGTGGGTAGTTGTGGCTGTTGTCACTGGAGAGAATGCTTGAGCTGCAGCTCAGCTTGGACAGCACTTAACAGCACTGGTGTCTTTTCAGCTTTATATGAGAAATAAATGGATCAGAACTGCTTGCCATCCCCGATCCAACTCTGACTGCCCAAGAAAGGGCAGGTGCCATAACCTGGCCTTTTCTTCTGTTGGATTAATGGCAAAAGCCTATCTAAGAGATATGTCTGAATTATTACAGTACAATGCAGTAAAAATGTAGCGGAAAATGCGCACATTCAATTGCACACACACTCACACTTTTCCAAGAACGATCCCTCTTGCCCTCGAAATAACATAATAAAGGTTCCCTACCCAGTTGACACCTGTTGTTTAGCTAGCCACCTTTTGCCTTGTATGGATCTATACAGACTTGTGCACTCTATCCAGAGGCAATCGATTGCAGATGCAGTTACACAAAAGCTTAAACACTTCTGAGAGCCTGCCATTAACTGCTGCTGTTGTATGAGTTTTGTGTGAGATAGTGGGCAAGTAGAAATGGTCTTTTCTCAGCAGCAGCAGGCGAAGCTTATGGGGCTGTCCACTGTGGATTTGTCTGAGACCTGATGCTAAAAAATGAAACATGCTATACTTTGTTCAAAGGCTTAGTGTGTTTCTGAAATGTTTCATCACTCAAAAAGATCTAAGCCACTACTAACCCACCTTCTGTCAACTCCACCACACACACACACACACCAACAAACACACTCTCTCACACACACACATGCATGCATATGCAATAAAATCTGATGGTTTTTTTTTGTAGTTTTGAAATGTTTTTTTTTTTTTTTTTTCATTTGAATGTTCTCCCTTTGATTATATTAGCATTCCACTTTAATATAAAAAGTGGCCTCTATAGATATTTTTTCTTCTGAGTGAATAAAAAGTGGGGAGTTGATACACAGTTACGATATTTAAAGTGATAGGCTACTTTTCTTCTATAGAGCAATAGAGAATCTACACAGCACAACAGTGCTACCTGACCAGTCAATGTCAATTAACTGATCTCCTTGCATAATCTATGACTAATGCTTTTACTGTTGGATTTGCTTCAGTTTGTTCTTCAGTTGTATGTCTTTGAGTTTGCCTAGAAAACAGTTCTTCTTTTTTTTTTTTATCTCAGTTTTGCATAAGCCATTCCTACTTTACATAATCAAAGTCTGATTGATTGACATTGTGTAAGTGAGAGCTGACAGAGTATAATGACCTCCTCTTAAACATTCAAGTCAAATGAAATGAAATCTCAAAGCCACAGTCACTGTGAATCCAAACACAAGGATACATTCAATAGGATATGCATTACAAGTCACTGCAGGTACAATTAAAAGATTTCAAATGAGTCATACAAGATTTTCACACCCAATTACAGTTGTAATTGTTATAAATAATTATTCTTAGGTGGTTCTAATTAGAACTTTTTTTTAAATTTATTTATTTTAAGACCTTTTGGAAAAGAGTAATCAGATCGGGTATTTGAGAGTGAACCTTGTTCTATCATATTTCTGAAATATTCAGAGAGGAAATTTGATTTTAGTTCACATTTGATTTGATTTTGATGATGATAAATGCAATGTATTATTCAAAATGTTGTGCAGCTTTTACTGTCTCTTTGAGTTTGTTCATAATTTGTATAGTTGACCTCAACAAAAAGGTGGCTGGATGGTAATTTGACGAGTATGTAACTACAATGTGTTGAGTTGGTAAGTCTGAAATAGGGAATGTAAGTAATACAATTACTGCCATAGAATGTAGCCACAATGTTGTCAGTTGATAAGTCATGAAATTCCCCAAAAGTCTGAAAAGATTTCATTGCCAGTATGTAATGTGTTAGCTGGGGAGTCACATTTGAAGTCAGAACAAAGCAGCTGCTCATTTTCAGGTGACCAGGCCCAGGCTTGCAGACATAGCAAGGAATAACAAAAAATAAAAAATAAAAAATAAAAAATAATAATAATAATAGAAAAAAAAGCTTTCAATACTTTATCCAGCAGCAGTCAAGCAAGTTGCAGAAGGTGACCATCAACAAAAAAAACAACAACCTGCTGAGTAGGATTTGTCTCACTGCTGGTATGCATTGAATAGTCTGAAACCTTTTTTTGGAAAGCATTCCATTGACTGTTGGTCATTTTTGAAGCTGTTTGCCTGTCCACTGCAGAACTGTAATTGGCACCTGGACTTTTAGTTTGAGGAGGCTAAGTACCCCACCTGGGCAGCTGCTGAAGTATGATCTACCATAGCAGCAGGGCACCAATCCAATCTAAAAGTCATTCTAATAAATTGCAGACTTATATAAAACACTCTCTTGGGGAATCTACAATCGAAGGTGAGGTAAACTTTGCTGCATGCTGTTCAAGAAAGGCTCTCAAAACATCAATTTGGCCAAACTCAGTGGTGAGTCAAAAGCTGTCTGATATTACTGAGAGAGCAATGTTTTCTGTCCGTCTGTGTGTCTATCTGTCTGTCTGTCTGTCTGTTTCTCATGTTTTTATGTGTTACAGCTTCTTTTTCTTCTTTGTGTGTGTGTGTGTGTGTGTGTGTGTGTGTGTGTGTGTGTGTGTGTGTGAATGCACACATACATGCATGTCTGGGTATGCTTTTATTATCTATTGCTTTACTTGATTAGCCTACCCAACATTCAGCTGTATTGTTTATGTTGTTTTGATCATCTTTCAATGCACGAATCCCTTTGTCAACAGTTCTCATCAATGCCTTGCTTTCAGGTTAGTCATTGCAGTGAAGAGCACTGCATTTATTTAAGTGAAAGAAGTAATGTCAAATTGTTAAACAAATCAATATTAGCTCATTCTGCCATTCATTCATGATGATGTGTGTGATGGAGAATTTAGTGGCTTTAAAAGAGGGGAGAGAGGAGTGGCAATCATGCAGGCAGACAGAGAGGTAGACGGACAAACAGTTAGACAGGCACAGGTTTGAATGCATACAGTCTGACTAAGATTTAAGAATGCATACAGTCTGACCAGGCATATTGGGGTGAGTTAAGTCCCAAAAGTTATCATCATTTCGCAAGTGGCAAGGACGTAAACCTGTTATAAGTCGATAGGCATGAAGGCAACCTAGGTGGATCAGCTCAAAGCACAGAATATATGAACATGCACAATATAATTGGCCTGGTGTGGGCCAGAGCCATTGAGAGAAAGAGTTGCTTCACCTCCGTACACTTCATCAGGCCAATTATTTTACAGCAATGGCGGATCATGGAGACCCTCAATAGTTCCAAACAGCCAGAGCTAGCAACTGCATCGCCGTAGGGAAGCAGTGTTTCAACTGCTGCTTTCGAAGGTAATAACTTTAAAATCAGCATTACTTTTGATACTTATATTATTATCACATTTGAATCGACTTAGCAATATGTTTTAGAGCGTTTTAGCATAATTCCACTTTACCAAATTTCTAGATTTAATCTAATGTAACGTAGAGGAAAACAATAACGTTAAGCTAGCTAACGTTAACAATCAGTTTGGTTTTAGGTTACGTTCTCATAAATTCTCTGTAATTGCATGCATTTTAAATTAGAAACAAAAAGCCTGTAAACATGTTTATGGGTAGGAAAATGTATTTATTAACTATAAGCTAACCACAGAACTTTTTGGTTTGCATTCTGTTCGGTGGTGGTCAAATGGGGATGTCCAAACGTAATGTGCCATATGATGTTGCCGGTGATCAATCACAGCGATATATCTGAAATAGAATAACAAAGAATCAATTTTTTTTTAATTATTATTATTTTGCAATGCAAGGCTGTTTAAATTGATGGGAGAGTCCTGGGTTTGAAGATGAAGCCTGTACAATATTATAGATTTCTAAACATAGCTAATAAAAACAGGATAGTTGCATACTATGTACACTATTATTTTTCAGTTGTTTGTATTTTTGTAACTTTTATTTAACTTGGCAAGAAATGTCTTTGATCATCTGACATGATCATGGTGTAAAATACCCTGTATGTGTTTGTTTCAAGTAGGCTTATGTCATCAGCATCAAAGACTAGTGATTGAAGAATAGCAGCCTACCATGTGTATCAGTGGACAAGACCGAGAGTGGTGAGTGGTTCCTAACAGGAGCACACTGCAGATACAATGAAACGGCATTCGCTATTCAGTTTCATTAACATCAAAGACAAGGTTATTCTTGTAACTTTAAAGCTATTAGTTAAAGATGTGACCAATAATATCCTATCCTATGTGATTGTTCTAAACCTTTGCAGCCTTGTACTGGTAATGTGGGGGTTGACGTGAGCTGGCAAGTAGGAGAGGCAAAGACCTGGAGGACCTATGTGGGATTCAAAACACAAAAAGATAAGTTTCAAGTGTGTTGTTGGCCTCAAAGACTAGTAATTGAAAGCCACTACATCAGGGGTGGCCAACCCGCGGCTCGCGAGCCGCATGCGGCTCTTTGCTCGTTCTTATGCGGCTCTTCAATTCACATCAAATTGCGTGTGTGTGTGTATGTATGTGTTTTTAACACACTGCCTGTTACAGGCCATGCTTATGTATACCACTGCTTCAGTGTGAGAGCCAACCACTTCAAACCAATCATATACCTTGGAAATGAAAAAAACGTGCCAGCGAACCAATCACCTTGGAAATGGAAAAAAACAACAACTTTGCGGTGATTTTGCTGTCGAGCGTTCCGACATTTTCTTTAAGGCAAGTTCAGTCTAAAAACGGCAGGGAAATGTAAAAGTAAGTGCAAATATGAAGACGAACACAGGACGTTTTTAGAAGAGTGGGAGAGTTTATATTTTTTTGTTGAACGTAATGGCAAGCCATTCTGCCTGATATGCCAGATGTCATTAGCACATTTCAAGGCTTCAAATCTACAGCGCCATTTCAGCTCACTCCATGCTAACATCGACCAGGAATTCCCTAAAGGTACTGAACTTCGCAAGCACAAACTAAACACCTTGAAAAGTCAGGCAGAAAAACAGACTCAGTTGTTCCGAAAATTTACCAATGATTGATTGATTGATTGAGGATGAGTGGTGTGGAGGGGCGTTTGGTGGAGACACGCTGGGTTGTGTAGCACTGTATTGAGGAGTGCTAGATGGAGACACGCAAGGAGCTGTGATCAGGCTGACTGGAGTAGCTCTAGGTGCGTGAGCTGTGATCAGGCTGACTGGAGTAGCTCTAGGTGCGTGAGCTGTGATCAGGCTGACTGGAGTAGCTCTAGGTGCGTGAGCTGTGTTTGGTGGAGCTATGACAGGAGCAGCAATGGTCAGGCCGACTGCTTCCATAGCAACAATCAGTGTGTTGGATAGCCTGGGTGCTCTTGGTGGGTTGCTGATTACAGAAACTGTTGAAGAAGCTAGGCTGCTAGTATTTCTTTTCACTTTTTTGGTTTGACTCTTGCTTCCAAGATGTCCATCATCTGATTTTTTTTTTTTTCTTTCATCCCAAATCTTTTTGGCCTCAATTCTTAGTCTCAGAATTGAGTGAAGAATCGTTTTATTATTTTCTGATGTACTCCATGGCATGATGGCAGTCTGCTGGTGAAAACCAGTGATTCTTTCCATGAAGGAGGTCTTGCGCCTGAAGAGATTTTCGACTTGGTGGACTAAGTCTAACGCCTCTGGGGAGGGACGACAAAGAGCACCTGCTTTATACTCTTTCAGGTTCATTAAAGTGCTGTTCTCCTCTGCAAGACTGGCCTCACTGGTGGTGATTGAGGTTTTACTAACTTTGTGAACAATGTAGCCCGCAAGGAAGAAGAGAACATTCTTTTCCGTGTTTGTGAGTTCAGGTGCAGCTCTGTTTTCTATCAGCTCCTCCACTCTGACTCCAGCAATTTTGCTTGGCTCCACTGTGTCCAGGAAATCAACTAAAAAGTTGTTGTCATCCTCCTGGTAGCTTCCACTGTTGTCAGAAACTGCCCGACTGATATTAATCTCAGTGCTTGATGAAATTCCACTGGAGTTGGGACAGGATTTTTGTATTGCACACAGCTGAATGTGTTCTCCAGACAGTCTTGGGTAAACCTTGCAGTTAAGACAAGCTTGTGTCCTCGTGCTAGCATCTCCTCCTGTATTGCCAGAATAGAACGGGTCACCATTACCACCCCTGATTGTATGGGCTTCCAGCCACCCTGACCAATCTTCATTTTGCAGAACAGATGAACTATGTCCTGGAGGAAGATTATGGCCTTCTCATACTCCTCCATCTTGAGTCTACTCAGTGCCATAATGGGATGGCGAGAGGACATCAGATCAAACCAGTGATTGACCTGCTCCAGGAACCACACTGTTGCCAGGTAGGATTGTGGACGTTCTTCCTCCTGCACCATATATTTCAGCCCAGCACTAGTCTAGAAGTCTATGAGATCCTTAATAGGACCTACTGATGCTATGTTACAGGGCAAGTTCTCTTTTTCCACAACATCATCAAGAATTATTAATGTGTGTCCACGGACAAGGGCACTCTTCAGGTTCTTCACCAGGTGGGGGACATCAGGTATAAAATGCAGCTGCCTGTCCGGTGTCACAGGATGTGGCACAGATGTTTGCATGTGATCCACCCCAAAAGATTTCCACATGGCTCGGTTAGGGCTACCCATGTCAGTGGTGACATTTATGACATGTAGCCCAATGGATGCTGCTCTCTGGATAATTTCCAGTATGATTGGTTTGTACACCTCTCCGTGAGTCGAATTACCACTGTAGTGGTAAGCCACTACTTGCTTCCACCACATTGTAGTTCCAGCCAACATAAATACACAAGCATGTGTTGCTGCTCCAGTGTGACCTGGCAAAGTCACATCCCCATATAGTTTTCCTGACCCCATGTGTAACTCCACACTCGGAGTGATGGCCATCTCATCCAGAGTTAACACGCACTCCCTTTCCAGCTCGGTCAACCCACCTACCTTCAGTTTAAGAAAATCAAAGACCTCCTCCAACACACCTGGCTCAAATTTTAACCGCTGCATCCTCCTTTGCAGGGTTCGTATTCCAGGCAGAGGAATATGAAGATCCTGAAGGGTCTTGTATCCTGTTTGGCCTGCAGCAAACCGGATTTTTAATGCCTTCTTAATGGTCTCATTGCTCCATCGCATTCCCCTTGTACTCTTTCTGCCTAATGCCTTAATTTGGTCTTTTGAAAATGTTTTTGATAATTTCTTGTCCATAATTGCAGTTTTCTTTTGGATAGCAACCTTTTCTTTTCTTATTTTTTTTAAAGACGCCTTTGCTCGCTTATCAGCCCTTTCTTGCTTTTTTAATTCCTTTCTCAAATCCTCTATTGTACTGGTTTCTGTTGGCTCTCCCTTGCTAAGCATACCCTCTCTTTCCTCACTGTCATTACTCGGAATTTCTTCTCTTTCCTCTCTCTCCTTGCTTGGAATTTCTTCTCTTTCCTCTCTCTCCTTGCTCAGAATTTCTTCTCTTTCCTCACTGTCCTTGCTAGGAATTTTTTCTCTTTCCTCATTCTCACTTTCCCTTCTCTCACTCTCCTCAGCCCTTGCACATCCAATCTCTGAAACTGATGTAAAGAGAATACATGGCACTGTTATTGTTGGAGGACATCAAGACTAATGTCAATATGAAATATGACTGTAAATATAAGTTCCCATATACCTGTGTCAGCTTTAGCTGTATAACTGTGCTCAGTAGTAATCAGAGCTACATTCACAGGTGCAGGGGTGCCTCTTGGTGCAGGAGTCTTTCTTTTTTTCACCTTGGAGCGATGTGCAAAGATGGTTGGGATAGCATCTGCGCTTAGCCTAGTCTTTCCCTTGTTCGTTGTTTCAAAGTGGTCTGCCTCAAAATGTGCCTGCAGAGTAACTTTTGTTAATTTTGAGATTAATTTACACAAACAACAAACCTGTGCCATCTACCCAAGAACATATCCTGTAGTTGTTGATTGTACCATATTAGATAATGCTTTACATTAAATGGTATGTTATTGATGTTATTGAAATTACTGTACTGTTGGATGACATGGAGCGCTGTGCCTACTCCATACCCTGACCAAACTAACACAACACCCAATAAAATCACCTGTGACAGAAGATCCTGTGGATTTGTCATTTTCCAATGTCAGTGTACTGGCTGTGGCTAGACTATCACAACCAGAGGGACTGCCAAAGTGCTGAGTTATCCTATGCAGTTTTAGTATGACATAAGATTATTTCAATAATATGATTAAATTAAAATGTCATGCCAGGTAAGAATATTTTCAGTCAAGCAATGCTGAGAGCAGCATATGGTTGTGGAGCAGTAAGAAAAAGTAGGCTAGGTGAATTAGATTAATCCACTTCTAGTTAAGTAAAGGTGCAACTACTGTATGTTATGCACATAAGCTGCCTACAATTAATTTTGTCCTCAAAACATGCAAATTTTGTTGAAATGTCTTATAAACAAATAAACAATAAACAAAAATATGCTATTTTAGTCAATAAATACAATGGTAGCCTTGGAAAACACATTGCTATGGTATTGGTCTCGAATTGGACTCATAGTTTTGCGGACTTGGTCTCGACTCCCCTCGGTCTTGGTCTTGAATCGGACTCGATTCACCAATGACTCGATCTGGACTTGGACTCGACCAAGGCGGTCTCGACTACAGCCCTGGATGATGTTGATGTTTGTATGCTGTTTTTCTGTAGACACTTAGCCTAAGATACTTACTGCAGTTTCTTCTGTTCTAAGCCACCTGGCACATCTGCGAAATGCTTCCAGAGAAATTAACATATTTATGACGTGTTCAGTCCTTTTCACTAGTTAGTAAATTAGATGTAGTGTTCATAGTGTTTAAGTTTTCATTTAGTTATTTTTTGTGGTATTTGGGAAAGGCCTAAGTCAAAGAAGGTTGTAAGGTATGAGACAAGCATCCCCATCTTTTTTTTTTTTAGTCTTACTATTGGCACATCAAGTGAGGCAGTTTTATCCTCAAGTGTCATGTTTTTTGATTGATTTTAGATCACTTTTGTTGTTTGTGATCCTTTGTGATGATAAAGTCTTTTATCTAACCAGGACCAAGCATGTTCAATTCTTTCTCTATTACAATAATACCTACTGTAGATTTTTTTTCTCCTCACTTTTGCTGAATCTTACCTTGTATTGACATATTACAGCTGCCCTCTGTGGACTTGGGCTCTCAAAACATCCACCTATATAAACTAGTGTTCCAGTTCAAAGATGATTGGTCTAATCATTGGATTGGTGTTCTTCAAATCTGAGACTGTCTTGTAATGCTTAATACCCCTGAGAATGTTTCACAAATGGAACATGTACCGTAAATGAACCGTGTATTTTGAAATAAATGTTTACACTACATATACAATTTGTCTCGGATCATCTGTTAAATAAGTCTGATCTGTCAGCACATTGTAGTCCATAGCCCTCAAATTACCTTTTAGTATCTAGACTCTCTATATGCTTGAACTCCCTATAGTGCCTAGAAATGCACCTGTTTGGAAATAGACTCAATGCCATTTACATAGTAGACATTATCAGTACTCTAGCAGGTTAATTCAAATTGGACATCTAAAGATACATTTACAGGCAGTAAAAGAAATTAGAACAACCGTCAAAGCCAAAATGTATTCATAACTTTAATAGGATACAGAAAAATACATAAGCATAGTCTGTAAACTGGCAATTTTGAGTATAAAATTTCAAAATAAATATACAATAGTAGATGCATAGAACGACAGATTAATGCTAGCTTTAGCTAACTACAGCAATGTTGCTAGCTTGCAAGCGACCTATTTAATCGGCAGAGAAAATGCACCAAAATAGAAACCATCCATTATTGTTCTTAAGTCTTGCCTGTTAAAGTGTCAACGGACTTGTAGGTTGAGTTTAATGTGATCTAGTTTGAGCTAAAAGCCTCTGCTAACAGCCAGCTAACCTGTGCTGTCAACACTGGAAGTAGAAGCAGTGAATGCGCTTGGAGCATTGCCGTGGCCTAGAGGCGCATTCACAGAACACCAAAAAATACAGCTTCATACGGCTGTTGGTGGCTTCTAAAGAACAAGACTATAGACCTAGTGCAAGCCGGACCTCCTCTTGGCTTTCACACCTGTTTTTTAGAAAAAGGGCCTCAAAGTTTGTAGTCTATTTTGAGACAGTTATTCAAATATATTAGAGATATCATTCAAACATAACATAACATACTAACTAATTAAATTTCCAGTCTTGAGTGCCCATACACACACAGACATACACACACACGCTCAAGCTGACATGCACAAGTGTGCACGTGCGCGAGCGCACGCGCGCACACACACACACATACACATTTTGAACTTCAACCACAGTTAAGCCTCACTTGTGTATGGAGATCGATGCACTTGAGCAAACTTATGTGCACACATCATGTATGCATGCACACTCCACATGCACAGGGATGCGAGGAAGAGTCACCGGTGTCACTCTCAACAGGTCGCACATTCACTGGCACCGGAGTTGGAAAGTAGACTATAGCCTGAAATGAAGTCAGTCCACTGAGCCTCAGTCGCAGTGAGATGGAATTTAATATTTGAGATATTTCTGCCAGGACTTAATTTCTATGTTGTTTAATAGTGTCATGGAACCCTTCAAGAACCACTGAGGGGCGAATTCACAAAAGGATTGCGCGGCTATTGCTGACGCTAAACCTGTGCAAATAACACAAAAAGAAACCGTGTAATTCACAAAGCACTCGCA